>NC_080784.1:97891553-98226553 GCF_028018385.1 Neofelis nebulosa
AGAAGCCCAAACACCCGCATGGCTTATTTAGCATTTCTAGCACATCTCCACCCAAGAAGCCATGAGGAAATCAGCTCAATACAGGGCTTCGAGTTATGATATGATGTTGACAAAATCACTCAACACCATTTCTCAGAGGTCACTGAGAAAGAAGGCTAGGACAGGAAGGGGAAGAAAAAAAAGTACATTAGATGGTATGATGGAAGAACTAGAAGGGCAAAGAGAGAGAGAAAAGTGCACAATAAAAAAAAATTTCAAAGAACTATTTGCTACAGTACTTAATCCACTGAATCCAAAAGTAAACAAACCAGTCAGTGGCCTCTGAAGGGGGGAATTGATTTTGAGACATGTTGATTATGCCTCTGAATCTGCAACTCATGAAATACTCTACTGAATTAAGAAATACCAAAGGCTGAGAAGCACTTCTAGCCAAAGATTTAATCCATCTGAGTTGAAAAGACCACAGCACACAAGAGGAGACATGGTTGCCTAAACAGTCCATCATAGCACTGCCATAGGCCCTAACTGGATTCCACTTCGGGGGCTGACAGTCTCCTCTGTCTACCACATCTGGCTGGGCTTAAGCATCAGCTTTAACACCTGCATCCGTTGTGATGTTTGCAAGGGAGTTAACACTGACCAGAGAAACAGTTCACCTCCACTTCCAGATAAGTCACATCAAATCCTCATTATTCATAATTTTGGAACCTTATCTCTGGGGTTTGCTGCATGCAGTAATCTTACATCACTCCCAACCACCATCCTTGTAAAATTTATGGGAAGAGTGATTAAAAGTATTAGCTTTGGGGTCAGAGACACAAGGCTTTGAACTCTGGGTCTTTCAGTTAGTAGCTGTGCGAATTTGGGCAAGTTTATTTACTTTGTTGAGGTTTCATTTCCTTAGGGCTCAAATGCAGATAATAGTACCTGCTTTCATTGGATTATGCTAAGGACCAAATGATATGACATATATAAATCTCTTAGCAAATGCCTGGAAAATAATAAGCTTTCAATGATTTTTTTTTAATGTATTACCTGAGTCCAAAGATATCATATGACTTGCCTGAGGTGATACAGAAGCAACCCAGCACCATTTGCTCTTCATTATCATGAATGGGTTTCAATTACTACTTGTATTACATATTATTTACCCCCTCATCTAGTCTATTTGTAAATGTGCTAAATTTAAAAAAGGACTTGTTTCATGCCTCCTAAACATTTCAAAATCTTTGGAGAAACAGTTATTTATCACCATTCTCTGTTCATAAACATTCAGTTAGGCTCACATCCAAATGTCAAGTGTTCAGACCTGTAAACATTTAAATAATTTTGCCAGTAAAATTTCATGACTTTCCTCATAAAGTGTTCAATTAACTCCACTTGCTAGATGTGATCTTATTCCTTAAAACAGCAATTAATCTTAGCTGGTGGTGTTTTGTTTTTCTCTTTAATCAAAATTAAAATAACCTTGAGGACAAGATTGTGGCTTCCACTTCCTTCATATCCTACTCGATATTTGGCAAAGTATTAAGCCTAAGGAGATGTTTAATATTTGTCTGATCAGGTACATCCTTGATACACTGAACACAACAATGATAATTTCTAGCTCGAGAAAAGGAAACAAACTGAGTCTTTTTCTCAAACCAAAGTTTAGGACTACAATATCTTAATAAAATTTTAAGAACATTGTTCAATCCAAGAAACTACTTTGAGGCCACTGTGACAACTTCAGACTACACAGATTCAGTGAACCCGCCTCCTTGAATTTCCAGACCCACCATTTCTCACCAGTCCATATGGTGAGTCAAGAACCTCCATACTGGTAAAAACTATTAGAGTAATATAATCTAAATTTCATCAACCTGTGGGTTCACATGAGCTATCACTGACAATATAGTATCTCCCCTTTCGCTCATCGTGTTTAAATAGTGAAGGACTTCAACAATGCCATCCTTCCTCAGGTTTTCTGGTTACATGGTAGCCACCATGTGTGATCGTGGATGGTCTCCCTATGACCTTGCTCTGTCTCCTTCCACCCTTCATACTACACTTAGAGTCACAGAATATAGCTCCTTCTGAGTGTATGGAAATCCTAATTCCTTGCCTAGGATTCTGTGCCTAATGTTCACAAACCTATAAATCCACCAGATGCCACCATGTTCCATTCACTGCCTGCTTGACCACTGCCCACAGCAGTCCTTACAGTGTGGGAGAGAATGCCACAGTCCTGGGTGTCCTCACTTATTAAATCCACATATGTCATAATACTGTGGTTAGATACATGTGCTTCAGGGTCAGGCCACCTAGAAAAGAATCCTAGCTCTAAAACTCAGCTAATTCTGTGAACTTGGGTATATTATTCACCCTGTATGAGCTTCAATCTCCTTATCTGTAAAACAGGGATAATGCTATGATCTCAAAGATTTATTATAAAGGGTGAATGAAATAACGTGTATAAAGCAGACAGTATAATATGTCGCACATAGTAAACACTCAATAAATGTTGACTATTGTTATAACCTGAGAATAAATCACTGGGCAATTATTATTTAACAACTGGTTGCCATACCCAGCAAGAAAACTCTAAATCTTTTCTTGCTAGGCATTATTCTGGACCATTATCACATGGTTTAATATTTGAAACAACCACTGAAGTAAACGTTATTCTCACCGTTTTTATAGACTCATAGAACTCATTTACCCAACATTAATTTGTCTAAATAAAAGAAAAGTAGCTGTTCAAAGCCCCTGTTTTCTCCACTAAGCCATGGTGCCTCTCATGCTTCAGAAGATGAGACCATTTCATTGGTGACATAGTTACAGTAAAATAAGCAACACACTCATAGAGTTAATCTGCAGTCCATAAAGTTGTCTGACTTCGGCCTATTTCAGTTTCTGTCCACAGTTCTTAAGGACACAGCCATCTATACAACTGTTGGATTGTCACCATTGAAGTTTTATTTATTTTGAAGTCAACAAAGATGTGTCTTTACAAAGTAACTAGAAGTGATCTTCCCTCAGGCACTGATGCCTGAGGCACTGACTTCCCAGCAGGAGCCCAGCAGTGGTTTATCTCAAAGACTTTGGGCCCACTGGTTCTTCTAAACCTCTTTATAAGTAAAGGTTCTCAATCAATCAATCATTTCTGAAGCACTCATTTCCTAAAGTGGGAGTCCTCTTGTTTGGAGGAGAGAGGAAAAAGGCAAGGTCTGGGCTGCTACTTTCAAGTTCTGGCATGGGACACTCACTAGGGCTGGGAATGTGAAGAATTCAGGCCCATCACTCAAGCCTTTACCTATTCCCAGTTCTGGGTTCAATTACCAACCTCCTCTACACAACTTTTTGAGTCTTCCTACATCAGGAAGTGCTATCTTTAATACTTCAGTAGACAGAATTCTAGCAAAACCCTTCCTAAATCTTCACGTGCCTCTCAATAAAAAGGCACATTGGAAGAAGAGTGCTCTGAGACACTCCTTTAAAATCTGTCTTCCAATTTCTGTTTCCTATAAGGGCTAGATACAAACTTTTCACCCATTTTCATTTCTGAAGTCAGAATGTGTCACACAGTAGATGCATACATTTGAAGTGGAAGTATCCCTTTTTTTTCTCTAAAATTGTTATTACAACAATGATGCATTGACATTTGCAAACTGCTTAGAATTCAATAAAAGCCAAATAAAGACAATACTTTCCTCTAAGTTCCCTTGATATTTGTATTTTCTTCTATTAATTTTTAAACCATTTATTTTCATATCTGTCTCCCCTACTAGCCTACAACTGCCTTAAAACCATTTGTTTTCATATTTGTCTCCCCTATTCATCTGTAAATGCCTTAAGGGATGGAACTTAGTTTTGTTTGTCTTTGTAGCCTCAGCAAAATGCTCAATTTCTGAAATCTAGTAGGAGATCAACAAATGTTTGGATAGATGAGTGGATGAATGGATGGACAGATGCACAGACAGATGGAATCCTCACAGACTTTGTGAAGAAGCAGGTCTTTGAGCTAATCCAGCTTGAATTTCTCTCTTTTACGTGTCATCTTTTCATTGGACTATAAGTTTAGAGATTATAGAAATGACAATACCATCAACCAACATCTTCCATTTCTTCTATCTTTGTGGTTCTTCTAGCCATTCAAAGGGCATGAAAAGAGACCCAGGCTCCTCCATCCAGACATTTTCTTTATAGACAAGGAAGTTTCTTCAAAAGGATATGGTTTGTCAGTTTCAAGTTTTGTTTTGTTTTGTTTGTTTTGTTTTGCTTTAAGGGAGAGACAGAACGTGAGCCGGGGAGATGAGCAGAGGGAGAGAGACAGAATCCCAAACAGGCTCCATGTTCAGTGCAGAGCCCGACAGGGGGCTCAATCCCATGACTCTGGGATCATGACCTGAGCCAAAATCAAGAATTAGATGCTCAACTGACTGAGCTACCCAGGCGCCCCAAGTTCAGTGGCTTTTTAAGTGCCACCTCATTTCCCTCTTGAAGGGTCCAACTTTGCAGACCATTGTAATATTGATACGTACAAAAAAATTTTTTTTAAGTTTATTTATTCTGAGAGAGACAGTGACAGCATGAGCAGGGGAGTGGCAGAGAGAGAGGGAGACAGAAAATCCCAAGCAGACCTGACAAGGGGCTCAAACCCATGAAATCATAAGATCATAACCTGAGCCGAAACTAAGAGTTGAATGCTCAACTGACTGAGTCACCCAGGCGCCCCATGATACATACAAAAGAATTAAAAGCTGACATTTATTGAGGCACTCCATGCCAGGCACTGTGTTATGGCTTTACATATATTGTATTATTTAATCTTCATGAATATCCTATGAGCTTCAGACAGGTTAAGTAGGCTACTCAAGATGACACAGCTAATAAGTAAAAGAGCCAGAATTCGAACTCAATCTAAGTTCAGAGGTCTACATTTTTATCTCTCTGATAAAATCACCCACTTGTCTCTTAAGTAGCTATTCTGAGGGTTTTATTCTTAATGATCAACTGCTGTCATTCTACCACAGATGTGCAATATTTCAAATATGTTGATGCTAATTATTAAGTAGAACATATTTAGGAAATAATTTCACTCTTAAATTAATCCCATGAAATGGGATAGAATTCTATTATAAAGAATCTTTGAAATGAGAGCTCAGATGGGAAACAGAACAGGAAAGAACATAGAAACCTAAGGTGCTAATTGTCTCTGCTGGCTTGCCCAGCAGTTGTCCTTCAAGAGGGAGCAGTGAAGTCACAGGGGATCATCCACTCTGTGTAATGTAACACATCTTGATTAAAGTTTAAAAGGAAGAAGAGGAAAGTGTAGCCTCTATACTGCCTACTTGAAGATTAGGGCATATAAAAAAGGCTGATGTTTTCTCCTACTAGCTGTTGGAATGTATCATATTAACTTGTGCCTACTTAGGAATCAAGTTTGGGAAGGGAATTCCTATCTATGAATTCCCGGAGCTGTTTTTATTAACATCTTGGGACATTAATGTTGCCTCTAACTTAATTATTCATGCTATTTTCAACCACATATTATATCACCATCAACCCAGTCCAAAGACTAAAATAAAACAATCTTTGGAAAATTCCAGTGGCATAATCATCCAGAGGCATATGACCTTCAAAAGCCTCACTCAAATGCCTGCTCAGAGTCCCAGAAATCTCTGCTCCTCACATGCACAACCAAGCAGCCCCAACTCAGACTATATTTGCAATCTCAAATTCTTTACTCACTACCACCTGCTTGGCAAAAGACTTTCCCTCTTGGGACATGCCCCAACTTGTAGAAAGGATTACATCAATTAGAAACACTGCATTGACAGTGGTCGAGAATAAGTTGTGCCAGGTGTTCACATGTCATAAATACCAGCCATATTTGGTTATTTATAACACAAAGTCAGGGCAATGGAATACTGACTCTTATAGGCTGCTTCTCTAGTCACTATGTTGCATTTTAATTCATATCACAGACTAATTAAACACTCTAAAAAGTGCAACCTTGCGCCCAAACTTTCAACAGGGAGAGAAAGAAGAAGGAATCTAAAATGTATTGAATACCTACTAAAGGCCAGGCCATGTGCTGGGACTTTACTTATGTTACCTCTTTAATTCCCACCACAATCATATGAAGGAGGTATTGTTGTCTCCATCTTACAGATAAGGAAACATAACCTCTGAAGGATTAAATATCCTACCCAGGTAAGTGGTAAAGTCAGGATGAGGACCAAGACTGTGTGATACAAATTCCATGTTTGTTTTCACAGCAGATCAAATTTCTCCAATACCACCTAATCCAGGACTAGAAGCATAAGAATAATGGTTTAAGAGGTACAGATTCTGCAGTCAGGCTTCCTGGGCATTTAATCTGCTTCATCACTTTTCAGGGTGTGTGGCCGTATCAAGTTACTTGATCTCTCCAAACCTCAGTTTCTTCATCTTAAAAAAATAGAGATTGTTATAATGTTACCTCAAAAATTTTAAATATTTGACAATAATTATGATTATGGCCATTTGCTCCCCACAAAGCCTTCTCACCTGTTAAATAGAATAGTAATAACAAGGGCTAATATTTACTGAATATTTACTATAGGCCAGGCACTATGGTGAGGGTTTTACACGAATTACCTCATTTAATTCTAATAATAATCCAATGAAATAATATTAGCTAACACTTCTTGAGCACTATGTACCAAGATCCATTCTATACCCTTAATCATATTAACTAGTGAGTATCTAGTAATTGCTCATATAAACTAGTGAGTAACTGAGGCAGGTAAAATTGTTCCAAGTTTGCAAATAAGAAAACAAAAGCTCAGAGAAGATAAGTCACATAGGTAAGAAAAGATGAAGCCATGCTAAGAACTCAGGCAGCTAGACTTAGGAGTTTACAGTCTTAAACTTGGATTTCATATTCCTGGACCTGGGCTGGGCCATAAAAGAAATGTCTGACACAGTACCTGTACTTAAAGATCTCCCAACTGTATTGAAGCTATAAGACCTACACATTTAACAAATGAGGATGCTATAATATTCTATAGCCAAATGTCCAAAATATGCAAAATACACACTAGGGGCCTTGGAAGATGAATGAAGGAGTGAGGATGTTGGTGGGCTCTGGGGAAGCCTTCCGGGAGAATATATGGCTTTCACTGAGCCTCATGGGATCAGTTTAGTCAGGAGGTAAGGTAGGGGAAAGTATTTCAGGCAAGAGACTCAGCACATATACAGATGTAGATGTGAGCCATGTTTGGTGAAGAACGGCCTGACAAAAGATGGGTTTCATGTTGGAAATAGAGATAAAATTAGACATGAGGTAAGTACTAATTACAGGAAACCCTTGACCACAGTCTAAAAAACTGGACATCATTTATAAAAGGCAATATGAAGCATTAGATTCTTGACAAGAAGAGTTACCTGACAAGAGTGTACTATGTAGCATGGCTCAGTGTGGGGAGACTGGAGGACAGGGAGGAGGCTCCAGCAGGCACCCCAGCATGAGGTAGCGAGCACCCTCTTTGACTAAAGTGATAGCAGGAGACAGAAAGAAAAAAGTGATACTGTGAGGAAAAAAATCAATGGGGCTTAGTGAAAGACTGATTGATATAGGAGACATTCAGAGAATATGTCTGTGCTGTAAGGATTTGTGCCTAGCTCAGTCAACATCATATCCCCCACACCAGGCTCTATTAATGATTGTCCAACACATCATAGATGCTAAAAACATATTTGTCAAATAAATGAATGAGTCATCTAGATACCAGCCCAAGCCCTTCATTGTGCACAGATCCTTAAGGTTAAGTGAATTAAGAAGAAACAGACCCTTAAGGTTAAGTGAATTAAGCAAAATTATTTTTAAATGTGAGCAGTAGAATCTAAGCAAAACCCCTAAACCCTGACAACTATTCCAGAATTTTTTCTGCTATAACTTATTTTCAATTCAGAAAATCTTGGGGACTATAACATTAATAATATCAACAACAGAAATTAAGACTTGGAGAGAGATTACTGCGGTTCTTAGATAATATTAATTTGGTTTTGGACATGTAAATACGGATGTGATGACAGAACATCTAACTAGAAATGTCCTGTAAGAGGTTTTCAATCTAGGATTAGAGTAAAAAGGAAAATTAACAACTAGAGATAGATATATTTGAGAATCATAAACATAGAACTATTAGTTGAAGGCATGAGAAATATATTTTTGTAATATCATGAATAAGAAATGTTTTTGGTTTCCCATTACTTTAAATATTTTTCAGTGTACTCAAGAATTGTTGAACAAGCAGTGCACTTAACCGCAATCAGTATGTTAATGTCATTGGAATCACTTCACTTGCTCATGTTAATCTTGATCTGCCTGCACACACAGTGATTCAGGGACTGCTACATTGGCTGGCTATACTGGTGTCCTCTGAAAGCATTGCCAGGGCTCCAGATCTATCTCTGTGGGTCCTGTCACCACCATCTCTATTCTGTACTTCAGTTAGATCTGTCAACTATTATTTTCAAAGGCAAAGAAAAAAAATCTTAAAACTTTTCTAAAATTTATAGAATATGCCTATGCTATAAATGAAGCAGAGGCCTTGGGTATTTTTGATGCCTCATCATTCATGAATCAGCCCATATATTTCCTTATCTGAGAAGTCTTGCCTAAACCCCACCTGTGATCCTCATGCCTGCTCCTATTAAGTAGTCAGACATTTCTTTTCTTTTCTTTTCTTTTCTTTTTTCTTTTATCTTCTCTTTTCTTTTCTTTTCTTTTCTTTTCTTTTCTTTTCAGATCAAGAGTCAGAAGCTTAACCAACTGAACCACACAGGTGCCCCCCCGCCAACCCATTCTTTCAGTACTCTAAACATATTTCAGTTATAGTATATGCCACATCGCTCTGTAACTGTGTTTGTGTGTATCTCTTCAACTAATGGATGTGTGTGTCTATAAAAATGAGTCTTTTAATCTCCCTCATCTTCATGACATCAGTGCTGGCACATGACAAAAATCCAATTCAATATGGCTGAAATCTTTTAATATATGGGAATTGGAAGAGGCAGACAATCAAGGTTCACCTAGCAGTTTATGGGAAGAAGAAACTATGTCCATACAGATTTATTCCAGCAAGAGGGGAAAATTCTTTCCCTCTCATAGAAGCCTGCATAAGGGCAAATAGCTAGGGAGTGAGAATGAGTGTAGTATATGAGAAGGGAGGAAACTGATCTCACTAGAACAGAAAAACAGAAGTTGGCTAGGAAAGGGAGATAAAGTTGGGTACAGTGGGTGGAATCAGAATATGGAGGAGTATAAATGAAAGTTGGTATGTTAGTTGGCATATTTGGTGGCTTAAAATAATATAAATCTATTATCTTACAGGTCTGAAAGCCAAAAGTCAAATATGGGTCTCACTAGGCCAAAGCCAAGGCTATACTTCTTCCTGGACGATTTAGGGCAAAACCCATTTTCTTGCCTTCTAGAGGCTGCCTGCATTCTTGACTCACTACCCTTTTCCAACATCAAAGCCAGCAATGGTCTTTCTCACATTATTACCCTCTGACACTTTCTCCTGCCTCCTTCTTTCACTTTTAAGGACCCTGTGATTACCTTGGACTCACTCGGACAATCCAGGATAATTTCCCCATTTTAAGGTCAGCTGATAAGCTGGTTATTAATTTCAGGACAATTAATTGTTCTTTTCCATTTAAACATATATTCACAGGTTCCAAGAATTAGGATATGACAACTTTGGGGCCCTTATTCTGCCTACCACACTCAGTGTGGAATGTCAAACCTCTATCTAGCTCTTAAATCAAAAATGCCACGATGGGGGCACCTGGGTGGTTTAGTCAGTTAAGCGGCCGACTTCAGCTCAGGTCATGATCTCGCGGTCCGTGGGTTCGAGCCCCGCGTCGGGCTATGTGCTGACAGCTCAGAGCCTGGAGCCTGTTTCAGATTCTGTGTCTCCCTCTCTCTGACCCTCCCCTGTTCATGCTCTGTCTCTCCCTGTCTCAAAAATAAATAAAACATTAAAAAAAAATGCCACGATGAAAACATAGAGTTGCCCTAAACTGCCCTCTCTAAAATCTTACATAATTGAATCATGATGAGAATTTTTTTGCCTATGTGCACAATGTTTTTTTAAAATAGCAGATATACATTAGGCACTTTCCTCACATGCATATAGACAGATAGCAAGTACATTTTAACCTTCTCTGTGTAGAGATGATGTTGGCCCTAAGAAATGGCCCAGCAGTCATACTGTGGGATGCTCACATGCATAATATTTTGAATGATTTTAATTCATTTACTGGGATCTGAGTCGCTATTAAACTAGTATGATTCTTTTGCTTTTACATAACACTAATAATAACAACATAACTATCTTAAATGTAGTTATTATCTTTCTTAGAGCTCAAAGAGTTTCATATAATTTATCCTTTTTCTTTCAAAAATATGCCTACAACATTACCAGCTGCAGTATCACTATGTGAGATTAAAATAAGCAATAATTTTCCAATATTAGTGAAGGGCATAAGGAAGTTTCTAAATACAATGATCTGATTGAAAGAATAGTCAAGGGGCGCCTGGGTGGCGCAGTCGGTTAAGCGTCCAACTTCAGCCAGGTCATGATCTCGCAGTCCGTGAGTTTGAGCCCCGCGTCAGGCTCTGGGCTGACGGCTCGGAGCCTGGAGCCTGTTTCCGATTCTGTGTCTCCCTCTCTCTCTGCCCCTCCCCCGTTCATGCTCTGTCTCTCTCTGTCCCAAAAATAAATTAAAAAACGTTGAAAAAAAAATTAAAAAAAAAAAAGAAAGAATAGTCAAAACATTGTTATATATGCAAACTGTAAATTAAAAAAATGTTTAAGTGAACCATTCTGAAGTTGACTATTTGTATATTCAAAGTACAGGTGATAATGTCTGTGTTCATCCATTCATTCTGTTAGTGTTTCCCGTAAACTCCCAGGTACCAGATACCATTCTAGGCATAAGAATCCAGCAAAAACAAGAAAAAGTCATCATCGAGGAGCTTACTGTTAGTAGGAGACAGACCATACACTTCTAACAACAAATTAACAAATCATCTTTCAGGTAGTAAAAAGCATGCTGAATAAAAAAGAAAAAAAAATAGCACAGGGTATAAAGAGAAAGAGGGAAGAAATGTTTAGTTAGGGTGGTTAGGAAAGGCCTGAGTAGATATTTGGTTGTTTGGGTTTGTTTGTGTGTGTGGGGGGGGGGGGTGTTTTAGAGAGAGAATCTTAAGCAGGCTCCACGCCCAGTGGGAAGCTTTACGGGGCTCTATCTCACAACCCTGAGATCATGAGCCAAACTCAAGAATTGTCACTCAACCAACTGAGTCACCCAGGCATGCCACCTGAGCAGATATTTGAATAGGGGGCAAATCATGTGAAAAAATGAAAAAAGGGCGAACATTCAATTTGATTCAATGAACAAATATTAATGAAGCATAGACTATGGGCCAGGAATCATTTTTGGTGCTGGGTAGAAAACAAATATAAAGACTCTGCCTGATTCAGGGCAAGCCAAAAGAGATAAAGAAACAACAACAGGGGCACCTGCGTGGCTCAGTCAGTTAAGCGTCCAACTTTGACTCAGGTCATGATCTCACAGCTCTTGAGTTTGAACCCTGCATCGAGCTCTGTGCTGACAGCTCAGAGCCTGAAGCCTGCTTTAGATTCTGTGTCTCCCTCTCTCTGCCCCACCCCCCACTTGCTCTCTCTCTCTCTCTCTCTCTCAAAAATGAATAAACGATAAAAACAACAACAAAAAGTATATGTATCATTCAGTTATATCAACAAATGTCTACCCAACACAATTACCCACTAAGAGGTTGGTCTAACTACTCCTCTTTCTAGATTTATGGTTTTAAAAGCTGTTGCAATAAAACCATTTGTTTAAGCAAAGTCTAGTGCAGAATTCCATATCAAACAAATAAAAATGGTTTGTTCTGTTGAAGGATTGATGGATGTCCATAGGCCCATCCTCTGTCTTCTCTTCAAAATTTCCCACTCCCACTTTGTAGTGATGTTAATTTCTTACCTTTGATAATTGTACTACAGTTGTATAAAATGTTAACATTAGGAGAAGCTGGGTGAAAGATATATGGGAAGTCTATGTACTAGTTCTTTAACTCTTCTGTAAGTCTAAACTTATTTCCAACTAAAATTTGAAGGAAAAAAAAAACCCTCGCTTCTGTCACTACCAGGCAGACCATTTAGGGTACCAGAAACACCACCATGCCTTGCTGATTTAGCCTACTTATAAGACACCTTCAGAAAAGGACAGCTCCTTTCTGGGTAGCCTATTTTGATTTTTAATCATTCTCAACACCAGAAAATTATTTCTTTTTTTTAAATTTTTTTTTAACATTTATTTATTTTTGAGACAGAAAGAGAGAGCATGAACAGGGAAGGGTCAGAGGAAGAGGGAGACACAGAGTCTGAAACAGGCTCCAGGCTCTGAGCTGTCAGCACAGAGCCCGACGCAGGGCTCGAACTCACGGACCACGAGATCGTGACCTGAGCCGAACGAAGTCAGCCGCTCAACCGACTGAGCCACCCAGGCGCCCCACCAGAAAATTATTTCTTATGACTCTTTAAACCCTCAGGCTCTGGGGTAAACCTACTTTTCCAAGTTTTGTTATCAGTTAAGAGAATTGAGAGAGTTAAGTTGCCTTCTACAAAATAATACTTCATGATATATTTAGAGATCACATAATTCTCCACCAACCTTCTTTCTACAAGTTAATAGCAATGCCTTAATCTTTGCTCACAGGTTTTCTTGTTCCACATTTGAATCATTCAGGGGACTCTCCACTTTAAGTTCTTCTTGATCTTCTTAAATTATGGTGTCCACAGCTTACCAATGGACTTCCAAAAAATAAATAAATAGAAATAGAATTAAAAGAGGATCCAGTCACTGTCAAATATCTCGGGTAAGAAGGGAGTAATGTTCAACTTTATATACAATATTCCTATTTGGATATTATTGCTGTAACAACCTCACTACATTACCATATTTTGTTTTTTCTTACACATTTTTTCTCACCATTTATGACAGTTGTTAAGCCAAGTGCCCCAGGCATTTGCTCCTAACCAATGAACAGCCAGACTGGGAACTTCAAGTCTTTCAGCAAGTCACAACTGCCAAAAATGCTCTCTCGCCAGGAGACATATTCCCTGAATTATATAAAGTGGAAATTCATTTTGAAATCATTCACCTGATATCATTAACCAATAAGAAAAGTAAATCAGCTAAGTCTGTGACCCTGTCTGTTGGACCTCTCCATGCTTTAGTTCCCTGTATGAAAAACAAGGATGAGTGTTTACCAACTTCACACGAATGTTGCAAGAGTTGATTAATGCTTATATGGCACCATCTGATGAGAGGCTCTGTGGTTGTTACCAGTTATCATAGGCTATGGAATGCCCAGGTCCCTCAAGAGCATCCCCCTGGATCTTGGTACTATGAATTGTAGGTGACTTGCTGAAGCCCGTCACTAGTTTGTGACCCAACTGTACTTTCAGACATGCACACTGAGCGCCAGTAAGGCTATCACCCAAAGCTGAAAAGCAGTTTTTCTAATGCTGCAGGCTCATGCACAAGGCACCAAAATAGCACTAGAAATACTATACCCATATTGCTTTATCCTAGACATCTGACACTTGTAAAGCTCATGCCAAATTTCTTGTCACATATGTGTCTGGAAGCCTTCGTGCTGAGAGGCATTTCTTATCTTCTGACATTTCAGAGAGCTGCATGGAGCTAGACAAGCATAGACCCTCTTTCAAACAGGCATGAGGCAAATGTAAGCACTCTTTTCTGGTGACCTCCACAGCCCTCATTGGACAAGATCCAAGACACCCTTCAGCACATCTGCAATCCTTAGCATGGCCCAAATGTTTGAATGTGCTTCTTCCAGTGAATAAAGCCGAAGTGCCCTGGCTCTCCAAGGTCATCTGGAAATGATATGTCCACTAGCTAAATGAGGAAATGTTACTGCAACCATAAGATCAAAGGATCCGCAGGGGTCCAGGGGTCCAGATTACTCTGTCTCTAGTGACTCAGTCCACCTCCATCTATTAAAATCAGGCTTCAATTCACTGTAATTACTGTGACTGATTCCCTCAAATAGAAACTAAAATAGGATTTTTGCACATGATACAATAGTAAATAATTTCTAGTGATTTCCTTCTCTTCTGATCTTACCTACACAACTGGCATAACAAAGTAGGTGCCATGGCGACCCCATTCCTAGCCACCAAGGAGCAAGGCTGTTTAGCAGCAGAGTCCCTAAAGCAACATGTATCAGAATAACCTAGTTTTAAATGAAAATTCCTGGGCCCTATTCCAGACCTTTGACTCAGAACCTCCGGCAAATGAGATCCAAGAAGGTGCATTTAAAAAAAATTATTTATTTATTTATTTATTTATTTATTTATTTATTTATTTATAAGTAGGCGCCAGTGCAGAGCCCGATACAGGGTTCAAACCCACGACCCTGAGATCAAGACCTGAGCCAAGATCAGAGTCAGATGCTTAACCAACTGAGCCACCCAGGTACCCCAAGAAGCTGCATTTTAACTAATTCTCCAGATGATCTTTTTCATTTTTTTATTGTCCCAGGTAATTTTTATACAAACTAAATTTTTAAAAACCTGACAGAATTTTCCAGTAAATTAAAACTCACAGAAACCTTTAGCTTGTTGGGAGAGTTTCTGGTCACAGGTATATATTTAGCGGTCATTAAGTCATCTACTCTAAATTCATCCACAAGCAACAATGACATTACTCAAGAGGAAGGAACACAATTCATGCTTTCTTCCTTCTCTGAGCCTCATTATTCATACCCCTCTTTTGGAATAATAAGCACCATATGATACTTCTGGCATCATTGCCTTGTATTGTTTCATTTCTTATATTAGTTTTCTGTTGCTACTGTATCATATTACTATAAACTATAAGATAATTTATTATCTTACAGTTCTATTGGTTAGAAGTCCAACACAAGTTTTACTGGGCTAAAATCAAGGTGGCAGCAGGGCATGTTACTTCCAAGGAGGCTCTAGGGGAGAATCCATTTCCTTACCTTTTCCAGCTTCTAGAGGCTGCCCATAATTCTTGGGTCGTGGCCCTCTTCCTCCATCTTCAAAGCAAGTAACACTGCATCTGACTATTCATATTCCCTTCTGACTCTCGTCTTCTGCCTCCATCCTTCACTTTGAAGGACCCTTGTGATTACAATGGGGCCACTCAGATAATCCAGGACAATTTCCCCTCTCAAAGTTCTTAATATGTGATTAAATCTGCAAAGTCCCTTTTGCCATGTAAGATAACATTTTTACAACTTCCAGGGATTAAGATATGGACATCTTTGGGAGGCATTATTCTGCATACCATACTTTTCATCTGTAATAGGAAAAATGTCTTTTCCTTGGGTTCCCTCCAAAGCAGACTCTGAGACTAAGATTTGAATACAAATCCCAGGACCCCAAGCAAAGGAGTGGAGAAGTGAGGCAGTAAGTGAGGAAAGTAAGTAAGTGAGTTAGTAATAAGCAGGGTACCACTATAGGCAATGGACTGAATTCCTCTGAACACATCTCAGAAAAGTCCCACCAAAAGGCAAACAAACAAATACACCCTGGGGCATTACTTATCAATTCATGTCATTTATTAGTTAGGGGTCACATTAACTCCTGGCACTTTGGGCACTTCCTGACTCTCAACTGTGTAAGGACTCCACAGCTAAAGAATGCCCTTGGCAAAGACACACAAGAAGCTATATGCTTGTTCCATCTGAAGGTCCTCCAGAGTGGGCCAAGGGGATGACAGCATCTGAAACAAGGGGCTTGGTTTTTCAGGGAAGTGTGGTATTATGTAACAAAAGTTTAAATGCTCATATCCTTTGACCAAGCAATTCCACATCCAGAGAATTTATGCTTAAGGGCATAATTGGACACATATGTAATGATTGTAATATTTTTTTTTAAATTGGAAACAATTTTTAATTCCATTAATAGGGGATTGGTTAAATAAATTATGATGATACAAGTGAACACTCTGCTATGATTAAATATGTGGATGTTTGTCTACATTTGCTGATAATAAAAACAGTTCCTGACATACTTCTGAAAAAAAAAAGTGGGTTACAAATAGTAAGTATATCATAAATCCATTTATGTAAAATTATGTATATATAATGTGTGTGTGTGTATGCATGCATAGCAAAATGGCTGGAAGAATATTCATCAAAACTCTAACAGTAGTTATTTCTAGGGAGCAGAATTTCTCATCCTTTAAATTTTCTCCTTCATACTCTATGTGTTATGAAAAATTTTACAATAAACAATGCATTACTAATCAATATATTACAAACACATATTTTCCATTTTGAAAAAAGAATTCAAGTTTGCCCTAAAAGATAAGCTTCTTTTCAGGTCTAATATGATAATGCTCAATGTGTTTATATGTGCTTCTCCATTTTAAAACTGCGTGAGGCTAGGGACCATGCATTACACAGAATACTTAGGGTGTATTTAGAACACAGCAGGTGCTTAATAAATATTTATTCTTTAATTGATTTTCATTAGTATGAAATTCAGTAAAACAACACACTGAACAAATTGGGTCACATTGAAATTTTCACACTGCATGGAGATGACTTCCCAATATGCTGAGAAGCCTGGTGTGGCCTTATCAGGCAGAGACTTGCTGCAGCAGGCAAGGGCAGGCCTGCTCTGCATGGACACACCCACATCATACCAGAGATGCTATCGAGAGCCTCACTTCCTTTAGGTAGAGGTGAAAAGCAATTCAAGGACAGCCTTACAATTTTACAGCACAAACGAGACAAATGTGTCACTCTATGTGAAATTAATTCAACACTTTAACCCCTGAAACTCTAGGCCTTCCAGAAACAGCACTGCATTTACATTTACGCACAGTGGCAGAGCTGACTAGAAGCACAGAGAGGAAGAACAAGTGGGAGAACAAGACCTAGTGTGCCCACAGTGCAATAGGAGGAAGAATATTTAAATATAAACCTTCGTAGCCTTCTCTCCAGACCCTATATCCCCCTTTTATTTTTTTAATGATCATTAATTTTCTTTTTTGAGAGAGAGAGAGAGAAGCAGGGGAGGGGCAGAGAGAGAAGGAGACAGAGGATGTGAAGCAGGCTCCACACTGTTAGCACAGAGCCCAATTCGGGGCTCAAACTCACAAACCACAAGATCATGATCTGAACCAAAGTCAGACACTTAACTGACTGAGCCATCTATGCCCCCTGACTTTGTCTCCCTTTTAGGTCTAAAGGGAAAAATTTCTCATCTGTCCAGTTGCTCTTGGACTCTTCTTTGATGCTTAGAATCTAAATAATGAGCAGATAGAGAAAAAATAGAAAACAAACAAGTCCCAGTTGATCTATATATTAAAAAGCTAAGAGAGGTGGCAAGAGGAGGAAGGAGAGAGAGAGAGAGACCACAGAATCAAGTGGAATGGATGTCAGGGAGAGTTTGTGAGATTGGGAGGTGCCAATTAGAGATTCAGAGCTTTAGGGAGTCCCTGATACACACATGGAAAGGAATGAGGATGACAGTGAAGTAGAGAGATTTTTGAGACGCTGTTTTATATTAAGAATGCATATCATGGGCGCCTGGGTGGCTCAGCCAGTTGAGCATATGACTTGAGATCAGGTCACAATCTCGCAGCTCATGAGTCCGAGCCCCCACATTGGGCTCTGCGCTGATGGCTTGGAGCCTGGAGCCTGCTTTGAATTCTGCGTCTGTCTCTCTCTGCTCTTTCCCTCCTTGTGGTGTCTCTCTCTCTCAAAAATAAATAAAAACATTAAAAAATAAAAAATAAAAGAATGTATATCATGTATTAAAATCCAATCTAAGTGGTATGCATTAAATGGGTGAATAGTATATGTGAATTGTATCTTAATAAAGGTGTTCTTTTAAATACCCTCCCAGAAAAATACACACCCCACTTTAGCAGTTAATTGAGAAAGTAAAAAAAAAAATATTTTAAGAACTCTAGTTACTTTTTGGGTACCACACCTCTTCTCTGAATTCTTTCTTGCACAAAGACTGAGCCATGTGGAACTTCAATTATGTTTGGGTTATGATAGATTAGAGAAAGGATCCTTAAAGATTCCCTGGTCCAAGTTCTCATTTCAAAGGTGAGGAAATGTAGCTGAGAAAGTTAAGTAAGTTTTTGTGGTCACATGGTAGTAAAGTTGGGAACTATGGATCTGATCTCATGTCTTTTGAAACCCATCACGCCACCCCCGCCAACACTCTTCCTGCTATTGTTAACAGAAAGAAACAATTTGAAGATAAACATGATTAGAACACATGAGTATTATGCCTATGGCTCAGTCTAGTTTTTCTGGCCTTTGGCCAGTCAGATTGGCATCAATCCAATCAGTTGCACACCATTGCCCAACTAACAGCCAAAGCCATAGAGATTCAGCCTTTCTGGCCCAAGCCTGGAGAAAAATCATCCTCACAATGGCAGTGGTTGCCCTTGCTTTCTTTTGAAGAGCAACAGGAAATAATAACAGTTACCATTTACTTGGACACTTATCCATGCATCAACTTGGGCAGGGCAGTGAAACACCTTTGACATTGGAACTTGGAGAGTGTAATTTTTAAATGAGAATTTAAAAACTACTAAATGTCACTAATGTAAATAACACCCATCTGTGAATCACATCAGAAATTTACAAAGTTAATTATGGGGATGGCATCTCTGATGCTCTCCCAGGATGGCTCTGGCACCTGCTATGTGCTAGGCGCTGGTCTAGACATTTTACATATGGCATCTCTTTTAATCCCCATAATAATTCTATTACATGGGTATTAATCACCCCATTTTAATAAAAAAAAAACCCTGAAACATAATGTGAGCATGATAAAATAAGTAAGTGACAAATTCTGATGTCAATATAATATCTTTAGGGCTCAAGGAGAGTATCTTCATGATGTGATTTAAGGCTGCTTCAAAAGAGTCCCCTTCTCTCCCAAAAAAGCCACCCTAGTGCCTGTCATTTCATCATTAGCTTCATCCATCTGTGATTTAAATACCCTTAATAGTCAACAAGGAAATTAAAAATAATCTATGCATTGATCAGAGTAGACAATGCTATGCTACAGAATAAACCAGAATCTCAGTGGCCTGACATAATAAAGTATCTCTTACTCATGCAAAGTCTAATGCAGATGTCTGGAGCCCTTTAAGGGAATCAGGGATAAGATAAGGAGAGCATGGAAGATGGATGGTACAAGATGCTTTGGATTCACAGCATGCAGATCATGGAGGCCTACAAGTGGAATATATCATTTCCACCCACATTCTGAGGGTCAAAACTCAATTACATGGCCAACCTAATGCACAGGAGGCTGGGAAATGTAGAGAAGCAGAGGTATGGGTGAACACTATAATCCCTGCCACACTCCTAAAAGAATTATAGCTTTGGTTCTTATCTGTCAGTACATTAGTTAATAAGAGTAACTGTAGATACAAGTAATATGTAAGGAATCTTTTCTCCAGGATAGGACTAGAAAGAAAGAGATTAAAAAAAAGGGACAGTGACAGAGACAAATGTACATACTTGACAGCTTTGTTGGTTTTTGCCTGACTTGAAAGAGCAATCTACTAAACTTACTGTGTCTCCAGCTCATTGCCCATGCTCCCAATGGCTTTGATTGTGTGATGAATTAGACCTTACATTTACAAGTATAAATTCTCTCAGAAATAAAGTTGTTTGTTCATTTTATTCATAGAAGCAACAGGGTACTCTGGGAGATAAAACTAAATGAATATTTTCCTGACAAGTTGACTCTAACAGATATTAACAAATTCACAATTTTTCTACTTACTTCTACTGTAAAACTCAACAACAATAAAACAACAAACTGGCATGAAAGGAAATTATAAATCAAATTTAGAGAGGCACAAAATTTTTAAATCATAGATTTAAAGGAAAAATTATAATTTATTAAAACATTAATAATAACTATTGGTGCATGACCCAATTAAGACAGAAATCTGGTTTGAACCCTCCTCTTCACTGAGTCTAATCACCAGCTGCCTTTTGATTTTAACTCTAAAATCTTTCAAGTTCATTATCTTCTCTTTATCCTTATCCCTACTCTTGCCACCTCAAACTTTCTCACCTGAAGTATCATGTCATCTCTTAGATGATCTCTCTGCACTCAGTCTTGCCCACTTTCTCAATCCAACCCGAAAAGGTGGTGAGCTTGAAACCGCAGGGTACAAGCTTCTTTTCAGAAGCTAGTTGAACACGCTGATTCCCAACCCCTTACCACCTCAAAAGTCTGATTCAGTGGATCTGGAGTACAGTTCAGAGCTCTGAACTTTTAACAAGTGCTACAGAAGATTTTAATGTGTGTGGTCCTAGAAGAAATGGTGCTCCACACAAAATCTCAAAAATCCCAAATCTCAATGGCCAATTCTCTGTTTATAACAATGGCCAATCCTCAATGGCCAGTGCCTCCTAAATAAATACCAAGCCCCTTATCATGGAATATAGACTCCATGACCCAGGCCTTGAATATCTTTCCAGACTCATGTTTCACTATTCCTCCTCAAACGTGACACTTTCAGAACCACCAGTACCAAACTATTAGTCTTTCCTGAGCATACTGTGTTGTTTTCTTGACTTTACATCAGCCCATGCTATTCTAGCTACCCAAAATTTCCTTGCTGTCTTCCTGATAAACCAGTATTTACCTTCAAGATTCAGCTCAAGTCATTTACTTTGTTAATTTCCTCAACTATGTCACCATTGACAGACAATGTCTTCCTCTTCTTTCTTCCTCCTGAATGCTCCTGACCTTTGTGCTTACTTCTATGACTGCACATCTTTGTTTACATTCCTCTCATTCCCTGTCTGTTCATCATCTCACCTCCTTGCTTCATCTCTGTGCCTGGCATATAGAAGGCACTAAATAACTATTGTTAAATGACAGATAAATAGATAAATTAAACTTCTTTGAGGATAGCAATAGATAAAGATTTCTCTTTGGATTATTTGTTTCTTTAAGTTAAAATTTTTAGTTCAGTTCAATTTATAACATTTTCTCTTTCCTACAGTATTCATATTAATTCTACAAACACTTTTTGAAAGCCTACTATGCAGGTCATTGTACAATAGTGTTTCTTAAAGTCCAATATTTATATGCTAAAAACTATGAGATATAGGTTTTCTTTGTCTTTTATTCTCTACCAGTCTTTCATTAATTTACTTATTTAACTAACAGTTTCTGTACCAGTTAGATAGGCTATTACCACTTTGAAGACCATCTGATATCTTTTGAGATGATTTATACTAGTAATAAATGTTTCATTCCTGACAAAGCTAAAATTTCTTTCCAAATAGTATAGTATCAAGTTGTGTTAAAATGATTTCCATACATTTGTGTTTCTACTTAATGGGCTTCTTTGGGGAAGTACAGGACAAAGTAAATAGCAGCGTAGCAGAGTAATACTTAACCCACATCCATAACCCATCAATAACTTGTACTTGTTTTTTTTTTAACTGCATAACCTAAGCACTAACTCACATCCTGAGGGAGACTGTTAAGTAACAGAACGGACCACTGTTTTTCCATATTTATCTCTAGATCTTTGTACTTAATTCAAAGACCTCCTCTAGATTCTGAAAGCAGACTGACAGTTGAAAATGTGGCATAAATACTATAGCCTTGATCACCCCTAGGTGAACTAAAATACCTCTTTTGTATATTTATTCAAAAGTTCAGGTTAGGATCTCAAGTCTGTACATAACAATGCACTTAAATATTGCTGCTTTATACAAATCCTTACATATCTTATTAGGTATTATGTAAATTAGTCTCTCAGAGAAAAAAAATGTTACCTTAAAACAGACAATAAACCTCTTTTTTATTATTTATTTATGTTTAATTTACATCGAAGTTAGTTAGCATATAGTGCAACAATGATTTCAGGAGTAGATTCCAGTGATTCAACCCCTATGTATAACACCCAGTGCTCATCCCAACAACTGTCTTCCTTAAGCCCATTTATCCCATCCCCCCAGCAACCATCTGTTTATTCTCCATATTTAAGAGTCTCTTACGTTTTGTCCCCCTCCCTGTTTTTATATTATTTTTGCTTCCCTTCCCTTATGTTCATCTGTTTTGTATCTTAAAGTCCTCATATGAGTGAAGCCACATGATATTTATCTTTCTCTGACTAATTTCGCTTAGTATAATATACCCTAGTTCCATCCATATAGTTGCAAATGGCAAGATTTCATTCTTTCTGATTGCTGAGTAATACTCCGTTGTATATATACATCACATCTTTTTTGTCCATTCATCAGACAGTAAACTCTTAAAATTGCCAAAATACTAAAATTTAAAACAATTCTCTGACAGTAAAAGACACTGCTTCTTTTTAGCAGAAGAGTGGAGGTATTAGAAATGTGCTCTCTGACATCAAAACAGTATGAATAAATATTTATCCTATATTTTGTAGCATAGTTATTTGGATGTGATAAAAATATGTCCAAGAACAGTATTCACTCTAGCCATAAACCTGTAAACCTTCCCTGCAAAGATGACAACTGTCCATAGCAATCAAGAGTAACACTCCAAGTCTAACATACCTAAACCAACATAGTGTGGGTAGTCAGGGAGCACTGTTAGCATTAACCAGAAATCACACAGAGCACCCCACTCCTGCCCAGAGAACAAGTGACCTTAGTATAGCAATGGACCAAATTCAAAACTGCCCCAAAAAATACACAATGTAGAATTACAAATATGCCCTGAGGAGGGATAAGAATTTATAATAAAAGTTTAAAATCAGTTATAGAGTGGCTCTAATTATTTTTAAAAAACAGAAAATAACAATTGTTGATGAGGATATGGAAAAATCAAAACTCTCACACCTTACTGGTGGGAATGTAAAATGACACTTTTTAGCAGTTCCTCAATATATCAGACATAGAATTACCATATGACCACAATTCACTCCTAGGTATATACCCACAAGATAATAAAACAAGGACTCAAGGGGCCCCGGGACAGCTCAGTTGGTTGTGTGTCTGGCTCTTCATTTTGGCAGGTCATAATCTCATGGTTAATGGGCTTAAGCTCCATGTCGGGCTCTGCAGTGACAGTGCAGAGCCTGCTTGGGATTCTCTCTCTCCCTCTCTCTCTGTCCCTTCTGGGTGTGCATGCTTTCTCTCTGAAAAATAAATAAACTTTAAAAAAAAGGACTCAAACAGATACACAAGTGTTCAAAGCACATGAAAAGGTAAGAAAAATGTTAATGTCAATCAACAGATAAGTGGATACACAAAATGTAGCATATACACACATTGGAATATTATTCAGCCTTATAAAAGGAATGAAGTACTGATACATGCTATAACACTGGTGAACCTAGAAAACATGCCAAGTAAAAGAAGCTAGTCACAGAAGGCCACATGGTATATGATTCCATTTATATGACATATCGAGAGTAGGCAAATTTATAGAAACAGAAAACAAATCAGTGGTACCTATGGACTGTGAGGAGGGGAGAATAGGAGTGACTGCTTAATGTCTCCTGCTGCTTTTGGGGGTGATAAAAATGTCTGGAGCAAGACTGTGATGATAGTTGCATGACGTTGTAAATATCCTAAATGCCACTGAATTTCACTGTTAAAAATGATTAAACAGTGATGTATATTTTGTGAATTCTACCACAATAAACATGAAATCATTTGGCAACCAAATAATTCTTAAACATGTGATGCCATTCTGAGATATTCCATAGTAAAAATATTTTTGACTAAAGTATGCTTGTTTGTTTTATTTTTTTATTTTTAGAGACAGAGACAAAGCATGTGTGTAGGGGAGAGGGACAGATGGAGAGAGGGAGAGAAATAAAGAGAGAGAGAGAGAGAGAGAGAGAGAGAGAGAGAGAGAGAGAGAATCCCAATCAGGCTCCATGCTCAATATAGAGCCTGACACAGGGCTCGATCCCATGACCCTGGGATCATGAACTGAGCCAAAATCAAGAGCCAGATGCCAAACCAAATGAGCCACCCAGGTGCCCCTAAAGTATGCTTATCAATAAAGCATTTGTAAATTGCTTAAATTATCAAATGTTAATTTTAATGTAATTGTTGTATTTCTAAATAAATTTTCCATTACAGTAGAATTTCAAAGGATCTAGAAAACAGAAGAAGTTTGGTGAATATTTATTGTAATTCATTAGAAAGTAGCAATGTTATAAGGGCCATAAATGACAAACCCACAGCTAACATCATACTCAATGGTGAAAAACTGAAAGCTTTTCCTCTAAGATAAGGAACAAGACAAGGATGTTCATTCTTGCCACTTTTATTCAATATACTACTAGAAGTCTCAGCTGTAGCAATCAGACAAGAAAAGAAATAAAAGGCAAAGCTGAAGGCATCACAGTTCCAGACTTCAAGTTATATTACAAAGCTGTGGTGATCAAAACAGTATCGTACCAGCACAAAAATAGACACACAGATCAATAGAACAGAATAGAAAACCCAGAAGTGAACACACAACTATATAGTTAAATAATCTTTGACAAAGCAGGAAAGACTATCCAATGGGAAAAGGCAGTTTATTCAACAAATGGTGTTGGGAAAACTGGACAGCAACATGCAAAAAGAATGAAACTGGACTACTTTCTTATACCATACACAAAATAAATTTAAAATGGATGAAGGACATAAATGTGAGACTTAGACCATAAAAATCCTAGAAGAGAACACAGACAGTAATGTCACTGACATTGGCCATACCAATATTTTTCTATATATGTCTCCTGAGGCAAGGGAAACAAAAGCAAAAATAAACTTTTGGGACTTCATCAAAACAAAAAGCTTCTGCACAGCAAAGGAAATAATCAACAAAACTAAAAGGCAATCTATGGAATGGGAGAAGACATTTGCAAATGACATATCTGATAAAGGGTTAGTATCTAAAACATATAAAAAAACTTATACAACTCAACATCCCAAAAACTAATAATCCAATTTAAGAATGAGCAGAAGACATGTATAGACATTGTTCCAAAAAAGACATCCAGATGGCCAACAGATAAATGAAAAGATGCTCAACATCAGTTATCATCAGGGAAATACAAATCAAAACTATAATAAGATATCACCTCACACTTGTCAGAATAGCTAAAAATCAACCATATAAGAAACAACAGGTGCTGGTGAGGATGTGGAAAAAAGGGGAACCTTCTTGCACTGTTGGTAGGAATGCAAACTGGTGCAATTACTCCAGAAAACAGCATGGAGCTTCCTCAAAAAGTTAAAAATAGAACTACCCTATTCTTCCACAATTGCATTACTAGGTATTTACCCAAAGGATACAAAAAACTAATTCAAAGGGATACATGTACCCCAATGTTTACAGCAGCATTATCTATAATAGCCAAATTATGGAAACAGCCCAAATGTCCATTTACTAATGAATGGATAAAGAAGATGCAGTGAATACACACACACACACACACACACACACACACACACACACACACACTGGGATAGTACTCAGCCATAAAAAAGAATAAAATCTTGGGGCGCCTGGGTGGCGCAGTCGGTTAAGCGTCCGACTTCAGCCAGGTCACGATCTCGCGGTCCGTGAGTTCGAGCCCCGCGTCAGGCTCCGGGCTGATGGCTCGGAGCCTGGAGCCTGTTTCCGATTCTGTGTCTCCTTCTCTCTCTGACCCTCCCCCGTTCATGCTCTGTCTCTCTCTGTCCCCCCCAAAAAAAAATAAAAAACGTTGAAAAAAAAAATTAAAAAAAAAAAAAGAATAAAATCTTACCATTTGCAACGATATGGATGGAGCTAGAAAGTATTATGATAAGCAAAATAAGTCAGAGAAAGACACATAACATATGATTTCACTCATATGTGGAATTTAAGAAAGAAAACAAACGAGAAAAAGTGAAAAAAAGAGACAGAGAGGCAAGAAACAGACTCTTAACTATAGAGAAGAAACTGATGGTTACCAGATGGGAGAGGGGTGGAGGATCAATGAAATAAATTATGGGGAATAAGGAGTGAGCCTGTGATGAGCACCAGGTGTTTATGAAAGTGGTAAATCACTATACTGCATACTTGAAACTAATATTACACTGTATGTTAGTTAACTAACTGGAATTTAAATAAAAACTTTAAAAAAATTTTTTAAAGAAATAAAAGGCATACAATTTGGTAAAGAAGAATTAAAACTATCAATATTTGCAGATGACATGATACTATATATATAGAAAACTCTAAAGACTCCAACGAAAAACTATATGAACTGATAAATGAATTCAATAAAGTTATGGGATACAAAATTAATATACAGAAATCTGTTGCACTTCTATACACTAATAGTGAGCTGGCAGAAAAATAAATTAAGAAAATAATCCCATTTACAATTGTACCCAAAAGAATAAAATATCTAGGAATGCATTTAATTAAGGAGGTGAAAGATCTGTATTCTGAAAACTATAAGACATTGATAAAAGAAACTGAAGACAACAGAAATAAATGCAAAGATATGTCATGCTCATGAACTGGAAGAATTAATAATGTTAAAATGTCCATACTATCCAAAGCAATCCATGGATTCACTGTAATCCCTATCAAAATACAAACAGTATTTTTCACAGAACTAGAACAAACAATCCTAAAATTTGTGTGGAACCACAGATAACCTCGAATAGCCAAAGTAATATTCAGAGAGAAAAACAAGACTGTAGGTGTCACAATCCCAGATATCAAGCTATACCACAAAGCTATAGTAATTAAAACAGTATCATACTGGCACAAAACAGACACATAGATAACAAAACAGGATAGAGAGCCTAGACATAAAGGATTATATGGTCAATTAACCAAGAAGAAAGCAAGAATATACAATGGGGAAAAGATGGTATCTTCAATAAATGGTGCTGGGAAAACTGGACAGCTACATGCAAAAGAATGAAACTGGACCATCTTCTTACGCCATATACAAAAATAAACTCAAAATGGATTAACAACCTAAATGTGAGATCTGAAACCATAAAAATTCCAGACGATAGCACAAGCAATAATTTCTCTGACATCAGCAGTAGCAACATTTTCCTAGATGTGACTCCTAGTGTGGAAAAACAAAAGCAAAAATAAACTATTGGGACTACATCAAGATAAAAAGCTTTGGCATAATGAAGGAAACCATCAATAATACAAAACGGCAACCTACTGAATGGGAGAAGATATTTGCAAATGATATATCCAATAAGGGGTAATATCCAAAATATATAAAGAGCTTATACAACTCAACACCAAAAAACCCAAACAATCTGATTAAAAAAATGGACAGAGGACCTAAGTAGAATTTTTCCAAAGAAGACATTCAGATGGCCAACAGCACATGAAAAGATGTTCAACATCACTAATCTTCAGGGAAATTCAAGTCAAAACCACAACGAGATACCACCTCACACCAGTCAGAATTTCTAGTATCAAAAAGACAAGAAATAACAAGTGTTGTTGAGGATGTGGAGAAAAGGGAATTCTTGCACATTGTTGGTAGAATGTAAATTGGTGCAACCACTGTGGAAAACAGCGTGAAGTTTTCTTAAAAATATTAAAAATAGGGTTACCTGAGTGGCTCAGTTGGTCAAGCATTCGACTTTGGCTCAGGTCATGATCTCACAGTTGGTGGGTTCAAGCCCTGCATCAGGCTCTGTGCTAAGAGCTCAGAGCCTGGAGCCTGCTGTAGATTCTGTTCTATCTGTCTCTTCTTCAGTCAAGCTCTCTGTCTCTCTCTCTCTTATAATAAATAATCATTTTTTTATTTGAAAGTAAAAATACCACATGATCCAGTAATTCTATTGATGGGTATTTTTCCAAAGAGAATGAAAACATTCATTCAAAAAGATATATGCACCCTTATATTTACTGCAGCATTACTTAACAATAGCCAAGATATGGAAGCAACCAAATTGTCCATCAATGGATGAATGGATAAAGAGGTGGTGTATCTACATATAGAATATTATTCAGCCATAACAAAGAATAAAATCTTCCATTTGCAACAACATGGATGGACATAGAGGGTATCATGCTGTATGAAATAAGTCAGACAGAGAAAGACAAATACCGTATGATTTCACTTAGATGTGGAATCTAAAAAACAAAACAAATAAACAAACAAAACTGAAACAGATTCTTAAATACAGAGAACAAACTGGTGGTTGTCAGAGGGGTGTGCGTGAGGAGGGTGAAAGAAATAAGTGAAAGACATTAAAAGGTTCAACACTGGAACAAACTTCCAGTTATAAAATAAGTAACTCACAGGGATGAAAAGTACAGCCTAAGGAATATAGTTAATAATATTGTAATAACTTTATATGGTAACAGATGGTAACTACACATATTCTGATATGAACTGAGTAATGTATAGAATTATCAAATCATTATATTGTATACCTAAAACTAATATAACATTGTATGTTAAGTATACTTTAATTAAAAAACAAACAAAAGTAGTAATTCTGCAAAGTCAAAGAACATAAAGCCCAAATTCATAACTTTAGTATTATAAGATTATAAATATCTACTGTAAACTGTCTTGGAAGACCACAAACTCTCAGAAGTCTGAGAAAAACTAATGTTTTATTTTGAAAACCAATAAACTCTCAGTATCTCAAAAAAATAAATAGCCTGTATCATTACTCAGCTTTATATATGTGAACATGAAAATTCATCAACAAAATTTATGTTGAGTGCATATTATGTGTTAGGTACTTTTCTAGGCACTAGAAATACAAAAGTTATTGAAATAAAGTCCTTTCCCTGAAGGATTTTATGAAAAAAAATGGAAACCATATATTTCCATATAATACAGAAACCATATTATGATTTTACATATGCCAGTAATGTCACCCAGAACAGTAGGCAACCAGAGTCAAGAGTAAATGCACACAAATAACTTCTGCTATTACATTCCTAAGTGATATTTTAAGCAAAGCACCAATAAGTCAGAATTATCATGTTGTCTTCCAAATGACTGCAAAGAAACATTATGCTGGATATTTGAGTTGGTAATCACATTCTCCTAAACTCCTAAGCTCTGTTTTATTCATGTTCTGTCTCCTCACTCAATCAGAAGAGTGGGTTAATATCTCATTTCAGGCTGTTATCACATTTGAAGAAATGTTTGCTACACAGAATCCTAGTACTGGGCACTATGGATAACTCAGAGTTCTAGAAGATATCCCTACATTTGTTCATAATTTGCCATCTATCTGACTGGGTAGGCAAAATGCCCATCAGAACTATTTAAGAGTAATTATAGAGTAACGTAAGATCTAAACATGTGTGAGTTGATAGAGTATAAACCAAGCTTCCATGTTCTGTTAGAATGTGAAGTATGAACTACTCACAATATGAGCACTTATCTAGTACCCATTGCCCTTCTGATACAACACAGGCTATGGTTTACATACTCCCCTGAAGTCAAGAAACAATCCTAACCAGATCTATTTTCTTCATATCACATGTAGGGTCAGGGAAAGGAAATCCAGGACTTACTATGTTGCCAGGCACTTTGGCAGGCATTTTTCTATTTAACCTCACAAAAACTCAAGAGAGTTTTATCATCATCATCATCATCATCATTTAATACTTGCCCAAGATCACATAGCAACAAAATATGATGGTTGGAAAGGAGTCATTGGACCCAAGTTTAATTTCAAAGAATGCTTTTCCACACTATTTTGCTCCATGATGCCATACTTCTTAGACTATACTCTAAGAGTTGTTGCCCAAAAGTAATGGCTCTTATCTAGAGGTGCTTCTCAAAATTACCCCAAGAGCTTTTCAAAATATACATACTGAAAGCCACAACCCAGATACATCATTCAGAAACTATAGAGGTGGGTCCTGGCCACATATATCTTAAAAATCCCTCCAAATAATTGTATACACTCATTTGCTTAAGAAGCTCTGCCTTCAGACATCATTCTGGGAGAAAACATCAATTACATTCAAGAACATTTCACACACTGTAGAATATGGATTTACAGATTGAAGGGCTCAACAAGTGCCTGGCCTAACTGATGAAAATAGATCCACACAAAGGCACATTATCATGAAATCTCAGAATACCAAGAAAATGACTCTAAAGAGTTTCTTTTTTTTTTTAATTCATACTTAAAGAATATAGAATAAGAATGCCTTTAGACCTCTTAACAACACTATTGGAAACTAGAGGATAAAGGAACAACAGCTTCAAAATCAGAAGAAAATTATCTCCAATCTAGAACTTTACACCCAGCCAAACTATTAGTCAAACATGAAGGTAATATAAAAAGCATCTTCAGACATGCAAGGGCTCAAAATTTTACTTTTCACACATCCTTTTTGGAAATTGTGTTCCATTTGGAATGAAAGAGTAATAAGAATATTTTGAGAAAAAAAATAAGACATGAGATTCTTTCTTAACAAAGGATCTGAGGGGCACCTGGGTGGCTCAGTTGGTTGAGCGTCCAACTCTTGATTTCATCTCGGGTCGTGGTCCTAGGGTTGTGGGATCAACACCCCCTCCCTCCTCTGTCAGGCTCTGACACAGAAGTACCTGACACAGAAGAGTGCAAAGAGAATCCCTAGTTTGGGGGATAAAGGGTGCCACCAGACTGACAGCTGTGTACCTGGCCAGGGGCAACGAGTCAAGATCAAAATGTCAAAACCAAGACAGAAAACTTCAAACAAGAGTGCCCCAAGAAATGAAGTCAATTGAATACTTGATGTTACTGAGTATACTGAAAGGTAATACTGAAAATTTGCAGAGTTTGAGGTTGAATTATATAAACTGAAGTAGGCAAACTTTCCTGTAAAGGGTCAGATAGTAAATATTTTAGGTTTTTCAGGCCATATAGTCTCTGTTACACTAACTTTGCTGTTGGGAGGTAAAGCAGACATAAACAATATGTAAACAAATTGGCAAGGCTATGTTTCAAATAAATTTTATTTACAAAAACAGGAGGCAGGCTGTATTTGGCCTATGAGCCACAGTTTGCTGATCCTTGATATAAGCATAGAAAAAAATCAGCAAATTTATAAACATGAAAATTAATTCCCAGGAAAATAAAAGTTGTGCAGAAAAGTAAATGTTATCATGACTCAGAAAAATGGGAATAAAATTTACATGACCATAATCACATAACTATTGGATACTGATGCTACTAAAATAACTATATATCTATAATAGGAGATGGAGGAACAGGAAGTATGCAAATATGTGATACGTGCAAGGGAAAGGAGTGGAAGAAAGCTAACCTTCAACTTTCATACTAGGGAATAACATCTAAAGTGACAATATCAAGAAAGAGCCAAGACAACTAAATTCTCAGCCCCAACTGAGGCCAAACTTGGCAGAGAAAATGTAATGGAAAAGTGGGAATGAAGTGAGGAAACACTAATGTGCCAAGCCATTGTTGTCCAAGAGTGTTTTTTTTTCATTTGGACACAATTTTTATTTAGTCTTTTTAAAAAAATAGGTTAGTCTTCTCTCTATGCAAGCCTTCAAATACTGTTTATTTTAAAAACCTATTTAGTAGCTCCATCAACATTATTCAAGTAAACACTGGACATTTTTCAAATTATAGAAACAAATGTAATAAAAAGCTAGTCGGTGCACATATAAAACATAAATGCAAATATCAGAATATATTATATTCTCCTTTATGTGTAAAAAGATTACCAGCATTTTTCTTAGGTGAACTTCAGCATACCTGATAAAATACATTCACATTGCCACTTAAGCAATGGGAAAATATTAATATAAAAGAGGGTAGTTAAGGCAAGCTACTTCCATTCAAAGATGTTAGCAAAATAGTCACACCTTTTTTTTAACATTTTTAAAAATGTTTTGTTTATTTTTGAGAGAGTGCAATCAGGGGGAGGAGCAGAGAGAGGGGGCCAAAGGATCTGAAGCTGGCTCTGTGCTGACAGCAGTGAGCCCTATGTGGGGCTTGAACTCACAAACTGTGAGATCATGACCTAAGCTGAGGTCAGATGCTCTACTTACTGAGCCACCCAGATACCCTCTTTTTTTTTTTTTTAATCTACAAACATCCTCCTATAAATTAAATGCCCAAGACCGAATCCAATTTTATAGGAGACATTGAATACTTATGGAGCATTTTTTTTGTCCAGGAGATTTTTTTTTTTTTTGAGGGAGAGACAGTACAACTGGGGGAGGGGCAGAGAGAGAAGGAGAGAGAGACTGCCAGTGCAGAGCCCAATGTGGAGCTCAAACCCATGAAACCATGAGATCATGACCTGAGTTGGAACCACAAGTCTGAAGCTTAACCAACTGAGCCACCCAGGCTCCCCCAGTCCAAGAGATTTTTGTAAATTGTTATTCTGAATGTCTTACGGCACTGCCCATGTAGGGAACTCCAAGAAGGAATAACTACCACCAAAAAAGCTCTAAAATTTCTCTCATCAACACAATGAGACAAAAAGACTGATCCTTCAAAAGATACTCATTTGCTAAAGAACACACAGATACTGACACCAAGCCCATTAGAAAGAGAAATGTAGATGCAGAGAAAGGGGAACACTTTTATACTGTGGGAATGCAAACTGGTGCAGCCACTCTGGAAAACAGTATGGAGGTTAGTCAAAAAATTAAAAACAGAACTATCCTCCAACCCAACAAATGCACTACTAGGTATTATCCAAAGGATACAAAATGCTGATTCAAGGGGACATATGTACCCCAGGGTTTATAGCAGCACTATCAACAGTAGCCAAATTATGGAAAGAGCTCAAATGTCCATCAACTGATGAATGGATAAAGAAGGGGTGGTATATATATACTATGGAACATTACTCAGCAATCAAAAAGAATGAAATCTTGCCATTCCCAACAGTGTGGATGGAACGAGTGTATTGTGCTAAGCTAAATAAGTCAGTCAGAGAAAGACAAGTATCATATAATTTCACTTAATGTGGAAATGTGGAATTTAAGAAACACAACAGATGAACATAGGGGAAGGTAAGGAAAAATAAAATAAAAACAGAGATGAAGACAAACCATAAGAGTCTTAACTATAGAGAACAAACAGAGGATTGCTAGAGGGGAGGTGGGGGGGAGGGTTAAATGGGTGATGGGAATTAAGAAGGGCACTTGTTGGGATGAGCACTGGGTGTCATATGTAAAGTGATGAATCGCTAAATTCTACTCCTGAAACCAATACTACATTATATGTTAACTAACTTGAATTTAAATTTAAAAAAAAGAAAAAAAAGAGAAAGAACTGTGATATTGCACACCCACTCCCAGTTCTGGTAGAATATTACAAATAGAGGCAAAACATCCCATAGAAACCAGTTGATGAAGGCTCAGTGCTTAACACTATAGACTTTGAGCAAACGTATAAGACTGGAATCAGTAATAAACGATTCAGAATCTAGAAGAGGCCATGTAAAGCAAGAGGAACAGGATCCTGACCTAAACTCTTCTCTAAGCCACACAAGTTGTTTTCTCACCAGTTTCTTAGAGATGTCAGAACACTTGGAGAGCCTCTATAATTTTCTTTTGACAATCTAGGTCAGTTGGTCCAACAATTATTTTTGACATCTTAATAAAACCTCAAGTTAAGGAATCCTTCCAGGCATAGTAATATTGGAGAATGTAGTAAAACAGTATTTTGAAATATTAATCTTTATGGCTTTTTAAGTTTTCTGCATTTCCTGGACCCTATCCTTATAGAGAATTATAGCAAGAGTGAAGAAAACAGGGTACAGATTTCATATCATAATAATAAATTGGAAAGAGAATAGAGAAAGGCAAATTATACTCTCTCCTCTCCCAGGTTAATCTTTCCCCCCCCCCCACCCCCAGCATCCCTTGAGCTGGGATTGAGAGGGAAATAGTAGTAGGAGTGACTTTTTGAGTAAGAAAAATGAACTTGAAGGAACAGCATGGTAACTAATATCAGGGAGCCAAATGGAGGCTGAGCCAATACTCATCAAACACTAATACCATTCTAACTCAAACCATATATAAGCTAAGCTGAGGAGCTATAGAATGAGAGCCTACCATTGACAAAGGCCTACACATCATCCTGAGGCATCTAATGGATGGACACCCACTCATGTCCAAAGCATGCTTAATTCCATTATAAACTGCCTCCTGAAGACATCCCAATAAACTCATACATCCATGACACCCAGAGGAGCAGTGGATCATGAAAGGGGAGCCCTCAGCACCATGTGAACTTGAATGGGACTAGACAGTAGTAAAATCTATCCTAATCACATTTGGTCTGAGTAGGTCTTAGTTGAGTATAGGGTTACCTAAGCAGGCACTCTAAGTAATCCAGTCTTAATAAGATTTATTTTTTATAGGATTTATTTGTTTGTTTGTTTATTTATTTAGATTGAAACAGAGAAAGAGAGAGAGTACACACACATGAGCAGGGGAGAAGGGCAGGTGGGGGGGAGGGAGAGACTCGTGAGAGTGAGAGAGAGAAAGAGAATCTTAAGCAGGCTCCATACTCAGCACAGAGCTCGACACGGGGCTTGATCCCACGACCCTGGGATCATGACCGGAGCCAAAATCAAGAGTCAGATGTTTAATCAACTGAGGCACCCAGGCACCCTGTCTCTATATTTTAAGAACTCATGCCAGGTATGAGAAGATATGCATTCTCCAAGTTTCTAATTCCTGATGTGAAATATATCAAGGGGTAAATAAGTTCCCCTAAGAAACAATCTCTGAAATTAAAAGTCTTGGTTAGTCTCTAATTTGAAAGAAGGGTTCATTAACAACAGTGCCCATTGGAACAACAGTGCCCATGAGATAGACACTAATTCCAGACAGTGATCCAAGCATCTGAAACAACAACAACAAAAAGTACTCTTTGGATACTTGGCAACTCTATACTATTTTGATAAGAAAAGGCCTTTAATAAGCATTTATAAGCATAGGTTAAAAGTTCTGCTCAGGCCCTGCATCTCTGTTTAGTCTTCACCTATGATTTCTAACCAGTACTACATGGTCAGCTTAAAGCTATGCCACCCTTTTTAAGCTCTACCCTTCAAATTTAATAAATACATAGGAATCTGAGGTTAACACTCCTATACATATTTATTTAGGAATTTTCTAAAAAAGGAAAAATGATGGAGGAGCCTATTAAAAACAGAACAGGCAGTGATCTGATAATAAATCTGTTGAATCAAGCACATGAGAGAGAGAGCTCAGACCTTCTCTAACAGTAAGAGATGCCACCTAAAAAGGTATCTACTGATTCTTTAAATAAATTAATTCTTTAAATAAATTAATAAGTTCTTAAATGCTTATGATAGGACTATGTGTCCATGTGGCATTAGGTAAGAAAGATGGTTCCCAGGGATGGACTAGAGTCAAAAAGGCCAACCACAGACACAAACTTCTAAGTGAAATATTGTGGCTCATGGGGAAACACAGTGGGAGTATAACTATGCAAGTTATAAACACTAGCTAAGGTCAGACAGGGTGATTGGTGTCCAGGCAGTTTCTCATAAATTTCTGGGTACCTTTTACAACCTTACCAAACTAGATGTTCCAAACAGAACAGCTGTGTTGTCTGGCTTGAATAGACTAAGTTATTAAGTCTCAACAAAATGAAGGGGAGTTTCTGCTATGATAACAAGCTATGGAACATAGACAAATGTTGGTAAGGGCTCAACGCAAACGCTGGAACACAGGGTAAGTATTCAGAAGGAAGCTGAACAGATGCCATGGTGAAGAATAGATATTTTCACCAACGCATTTAAGGTCAGAAAAAGAATGATAGACATTAGGGCTCAAAAGAATCTCGGAGGATTATATAACCCAAGATTCTCTTTTTTAACATCTGAAGAGAATGAGACCGAAGAAAGTTGTTACTTATCCCATGTCACATGAGCTTACTTCACTTCCTGTTTAGACTCTTTCCACCATATTATTTTGGTCTTCTCTACTTAAGTTTCTCAAGGACAGGGACTTTAGCCTTCTAGACCATCCTTGCATTCCATAATCCTTGTTCAATGAAGGATTTCATGGGTATAAACTGGCCCCTTAGACTTCCTCCATACAAGTCAACCCTTTTTTTCTACTTCCCATACACATGCAAAACAAGCAAATACTAATGCCACATCTCCTCGTGACTTTATGGAGGAAGTAAATAGATGGCAAGGTTTACCAGCAAAATCATTTTGTTCCTCCAAAGATAAAGGAAGAGTCATAAGCATCACCCCTTGGGGAGGCTAAAATTCATTCCTAGAGAAAGATAAAGAGCTAGCAATGATGTACATGCTGCAAAACATATCTGCCAAATGAAGTCTGCTGGTGGGAGAAAAAGCCCACACCATATGGTTGGTAAATATTTGCTCCAAATCCCAGGTGGGTAATTCACAAATATCAAGTGAGGAATTAATTTAAGAGTCATATGGGTAATTTCATCTCATTTTTGGTGATATAAATGCTCTTCATTCTTTCATCAAATATTTATTGAGCACCTACTCTGTACTGAGTGCTGATTTAGACACTGAAGCTTTAGTGGTAAAAAAGCCAAAGTCTCTGCCCTTGGGCCACTCAAATGGAAAGTCACAATCCTTCTGACAATTTCTTTCCTGACCCTCTATTATCCAGCATCCTGTGTCCTTTCTGATGTCTCTTTTATCTCTTCTTCCTCCTTTACATTTGCTTCTAGAACTAGCACATTAGCCCAGGTCTTCATTATCTCAGGCCTAACCCAGTTTTTAAACTCCCAATCTTCTTTCAACCTAAAATGTACACCATGACCAGATAATAGTTTTGAAAATCCTGATTTATTCTGGTTACTTCAATTCTCAAAAGCTTCAGATGGCTCCACACAGCTTACCTCGAACTCCTGACTGCCAAATTCCACCCTCAGAGTTCTGCCTCCACTTCTCCTGTCCAAACTTAATCAATAGGAATACTATTCAGAAGCAATCTTAAACTGTATTAATGTGGTTTTGTGTGTGTGTGTGTGTGTGTGTGTGTACCATACATCTTGTAAGTTTACACAAAGACAGAAAAGATTGTAAGACAAGCAATTCTTTCATTTATATGGGTTAAGTTCCTGGAAAAGTTATTTTAAATCAACATAAAGTAAACAGACTTTAATTTTCTCATAGAAATAATGTTTTTATAAATATTTTCTGTCTTGACTAAGAAGCTAATGCCCAACATTTTTATTCCAGGTCAAGATAATGGAGAAAGTGTTGTAAATCAAAACAATGTCAGTAGGATTTTCTTTTCTGTGGAAATAGCTATACTTTTCACTAAGCATCTACCAAGCACCCCTTTGTGGAACCCCCAATCGCTATCTATTATCAATCATAAGTCATCTCCCTGTACACTATAAAATGTAAACATTTCTAAAGCATATGTAAACAATAAAGGTAATACAACCATACACATGCATTTAATATTATATGCTATCAAAACTTATTATATAATTTTCTTTGCTTACTTGATAACTTCTACTTTATTTGTACTACAGTAATTCAGAAGGTGAGAGAAAACTTCACTAAGGACATAGAATTTAGGAGGCTTACTTGGGTCAATTCTGACAGCATCTTTGAGAAAGAGAGACCTAGGGCTACTTGAAACTTTTTTCAGTGATACTGATACAGACATATCAAATTGTTGGTACCCATTTTTTCCTTCAAGAAAAAAGTTCTTATAGTAAACTTAAAAGCTTAAGTACTAGAGATTAAATTAAAGGTCTTTGTGTGTTTCAAAACTTTCTTGAATGGCAGTATCATTAACACAATTATCTTATAATAACTAAAAGTGAGACTCTCAAATTTTCATCTTTTAATCTCTCACCCATTTCTTATTTTATAGTGTTAAAAAGACCTAAAGTGCAATAAGCAAAGCTCAACCCAAAGAACTCAGCACTAAGTTTGATTTGGACCAAGTGAAGCAAGTATCTACCTCAGTCATGACTAAGCTGTCATGTAGTTATGAAAAGCAGCCAGCCTTCAACATAAAATCAGCCATTTATGTAAATTTTTATTTTATTTTATTTTTTAGAAAGAGAAAGAGAAAGAGTGTAAGTGGGGGAGGGGAGAGGGAGAAAGAGGGAGAGACAGAGAGAGAGAGAGAGAGAGAGAGAATCTCAAGCAGCCTCCATGCTCAGCACAGAGCCCAATGTAGGGCTCAATCCCACAACCTTGGGATCATGACTGAGCCAAAGTCAAGAGTCGGTCACTCAACTGACTGAGCCACCCAGGCGCCCCATGTGAATTTTTATAGATAGATTATGTCACCAGGTTAGTGGCTAATTTTTTTTGACAAACATAAAACTTTTAATTTTTTACTGTTTACTTTGGAGGGAGAGACATAGCGACAGAGTGCAAGCTGGGGGAGGGGCAGAGATAGAGAGAGATACAGAATCTGAAGCAGGCTCCAGGTTTGGAGCTGTCAGCACAGAGCCCAACACGGGACTTGAACCCATAAACCGTGAGATCATGACCTGAGCCAAAGTCAGACGCTTAAACCGACTAAGCCACCCAGGTGCCCCTGAAACTTTTATATACAAATGTCTTTGCTCCAGGGTGAATTAAAGCCTTTAAAATGTGTATTCCTATTGATCAGTAATAGACTCAGCAATTTTACTTATAGTAATTTTTTCCTAAGGAAATAAGCATTAGCTATGCAAAGATGCATTTATAAGAATGTTCATGGTGATATTGTTTATAACAATGAAAAAAAGGAAATAAATGTGCATAAGGAAATAATTGTTAAATAAAGATGCAACCAGGTGATGCAAAACTGTCTTAGACTGGATTCTTGCCAGAAAGAAGAGGCCAAGGACTTGCACTCAGGGAGCTTATTTTGAGAGGTGAACCCAGGGAATAGTAGTGTAGGACCAGGAGGAATGGCACAAGGATGAAGGAAAATCCAGTATAAAGGTGTATTATCAAACCAGAAATGGTGGGAAACTGGAGCTTGTTCTGACTGGGGACCTCTAAAGAACTACACAGAATGTGCCACTCTGAATTGTCAGCCTACACGATGGAGTTGGGAAGCATTTATCCACTGGCTCCCATCTTCCACTAGTAAAGATTTTCCCATAAGGATTAACATCTACATACTGCCAAGTCTGACCATGCTCAAGTGCTAAACGGGTCCCTGCAGGTTACCCACATGGGGTGTGAGAAGCTCCAGGCAAAAACAGAAATATATGGTGCAGCTAAACCAGGTATATGTAAGGTAACACTTGTGCAATGGCTAGAGTAAAACCGGGGCTGAGAGGATATGAAGCATGAGGGAGCTAGAGGTGTCTAACACAAATATGTGCCAGAAAAGTGATATGATCCTATTATCTATTGACATGAAAGATCTGTTACTTACAAGGGAATAACAAAGTTATTGCAACAAGTTATAAAATGTTATATATAGTATGATCCCATTTGTTTTAGTTAGCTAGCTTTAGTTTCTACTAAAAGTCCCTCAAGGTAGCTTTTAAAGGAAAGGGGTGCTTTTAGTGGAAGAATCAATTAAGCAATAAGGGAAATGGGGGATCTCAGAGGAACCATAGTACAGACAACCCTCAAGAGAATGGGAAGCCACTGAATTTGGATACAGATTGGATACTGAGTTCTCTCTCCACTTCACTTGCTTTCTCATTCATGACCTAGTTCTGCTGTCTCTCACTGTTGACTGGCTCCCACACCCTATTTTTTGTACATTTGAATCTCTGCTTCCTCATCTAAGACATAGTTTCTGCTCCTTTACAGCCTTTATGTCCCACTACAATTGTACTGGTTGTTTATAGCTGGCATCCACTCTGATTGGTAGATGAATATGCCATATCATCTGTTAAATATTTTCAATATTAACTGTGCATATATACATGCACATAAACACATATACATGCACAGGAACACACACATATGTATTATGTAATTTTGGAGGCAGGGGGAAGAGAAATGGAAGGAAACACAGAAGAAATCATCAGAGAGAAAATAACTGAACTAGAGCCAGTGGAGGAAATTATAACCATCATTGCACACACAAATATACAGTTTATATATGCAGTAGCAATATACACACAGAGGAATTTCCTTCCCCAGTGTCAGAAATAACTCTTTCTCCTTTCAGTCTCTACATAGAATGTGGTTAGTAAAAGGAAGGGAGAATTTGGAGAAATTTGTTCTCTCCATCTTCAAAGAATGTGTGTTTCCCTGGAGAAAGGTAAGGAGAAAATAGCTCACTAACATATCTTTCTACAATATACCAAAGCAGTCAGGTACTCATGTGCTCATAACTAAATACATGAGAACTAGGAAAAGACCTTTCTTATTCATCTTTGCATGTCCTAGCACACAGTATACACTCAATATTAGTAAATATTCTATTAAAATTTCAAGTACTTTAATTAAATATTACTGATAGCTGATATCTATTGTTTTGGTCCCTGTATTCATCATGAATCTCCTTGAAAGAACTGCCTACCCACCAACTTCAGGCCATGTGGTGTGAATGGCTTGGCTCCACTCTTAAATCAGGTGTGAGCCATGTCTGGATTAAGTTAATCAGCAGATTCAACCCTCTTACACAAAAGTGATTGATTCAAGGATGCCCACATGACCCATATCAGGCACTGAGAACCAGATCCAGGGCTTTTGTTTATCTGCTGAGAAAGGTCTTTTCCTTGCCAATAGACTTGCAGTCTTGGCATTGTGAAGTCTTGGAACACTGCAGCTTTCTTTCCAACCATGAGGGGACATTCTGCTAAGAATGAAGCCTACACGTGAAAGAGAGAGAAGCTGAGGTGAGATTCAGCCCTGGAGATGTTTCTGGAGCACCTGTGTCAAGACAGTTAAGCTAGTCTCCCCACTGGACTTGCCAGTTATGAAGGCCATTAAACTCTCCTTCGGATTAAATCCATTTGGGTTGAGCTTTCTTCAACCAAAAGAAACTTAATTGATATACTGCTTCTAACATACAGATGCTGATTTGTTTCTATGATTTCTTCCAAGAATATATACACAGAACCAATCCAGTGAGAAATAAGCCTTGCCAATAAAGTATTCTGTAAGGGGGACTTTACCTGGTTTTGAACACTTTGGACCCTTAAATCTTGAGCTTAATTAATTAAATTGGGTCTGTACAGTATATATATTTATTTTTTTTAAAAAACTTATAAATCCTTAATTTCAGAACTTTATTAAGACAGATTTATTAAGCCTACCTTTTGGAATAAGAACTATAAACAAAAATGAGAGTTACTGAAAATTTAAATTCAGCTACCAAAACAGTCTCTTTTGTCCAGATTTCCCTCTTCTCTTCATTGTCAAGGCCAATCCTCTGCCTTTTTCATATTAGGTGTGGGGTAGCACATTACTTCTCAGTATTTATATCCATCACAGTTACTTACAGTCTCTATCTATAGTGCCTCCAAATTCACTTTAAAATACCAAGTCCTTATTAATAACACTCCCGAAGAGGTCTCACCAGGCCTTCCTAGTACTTCAGACAATTTTTAGCTCTATGGTTCTTCCCAATTTAAAAACAAAATGAATTTCACAAACAGAATTGAAATGTCAAATTTTACTACCATCTGGATTTAAAAACTGCAAGAAAAACTAGGTTTGGGTTGTTTTATTTTTGTAGCCAAAGTGAATGTATTACAGTACATTTGTTTTCAGATCATTTACCTCTTTATCCTGCATTTCACTCCAGGGGATTAGGGTATTCAAATGAAAAAGAGGAGACCATCCAGAAAATTCTAAGAGAGAACCTATAAAATTCAGTAGTTTCATTCGATATAATGGAAGAAAAATCTTCCAACTCCTCTTCATCATCATCATGAGAATAAACCCGGTCTGCTCACTGCACTGAATTTAGAACCGTGAATGTGAGTTAACAACTTGGCTCTGCTCCTCTGGGGGCTTACAATCTGATATATGTACAGACATAAAGGATATACGGGCAACTTAACAAAGGCTTTATAGTCCATCCATTTAAAGCGCCATGCAGCATCAATGCTTCCAGGATAAGAGAAGAAACGGCAGCAGCTAAGTTACATCAAGATACATCCGACAATGGAGGAGAGGTGCAACGAGGGAGGTGAATTTAAGCCTCTCCTGGCATGGGCAGCAAAGGTATAACTTCAGGGAGGAGCCCAGGACACACACAAAAAGTAGCTGAGTAATTCTCTACACTGGAAAAGCCCCTACTGAGTGTACCAGTTGATTCTCTCAAGAACTCCAATGAGAAGCAGGTCAAGAACTATCTACCAAATTTTAGAGACATGGAAACTAAGACCCTGAGAGATTATGACTTGGTTTAGGCAACTTGTAAAGAGCAAGGCCAGGACCTGCACCATAAAATGCAACATTGACTTTTGGCCAATAGTCCCTGAATGGAAACCTGACTCCAAATGACTTGGTTTCTCCTCCACTACAGCACTCCTGATAGGCTTATTCATTCAGTCCCAACAAATGATACCACTACGCTACAGGCATGGTGCTTAGATGCTAGGAATACAACAGTGAGCAAGACAGACAAAATCCCTACCCACATTGACCTCACATCTAGCAGGGAATACAGATTTTTTCACTTGCAATTTTTTATCGAGGTAAAATATACGAAATATAAAATTTACCATCTTGACCATTTTCACATGTACAGTTCAGTCCCCCTAATGTTTCATTATATTCACATTATTGTGCAACCATTACCACTATTCATTTCCAGAATTTTTTCATCTTTCTAAACTGAAACTCTACCATTAAATAATAATTCCCCATTCCTTTTCCCACCAGGCCCTGGAAACCACCATTCTATTTTCTATGTCTGCTAATTTGACTATTTTAGGCCCTTAATTTAAATAGAATCATACAATATTTGTCCTTTTGTGTGGCTTATTTCACTTATTTCACTTAGCCTTCAATGTTCATCCATGTTGTAGCATGTGTCAAAATTTCCTTCCTTCTTAAGGCTATTCAGAATAATATTCCACTGTATGTATATACCATATTTTGTTTATCCATTCATCAATGGATATTTGGGTTATTTACACCTTTGGGCTATTGCAAATAATGCTGCTATGAACATTGGTATAACAATATCTGTTTGAGTTGTTGCTTTCAATTCTTTTGAGTATATACCCAGAAGTGGAATTGTTAGATAAGATGGTAAGTCTATTTTTACTCTTTTGAGAAATGACTATATTATATTTCACAGAAGCTGCACAATTTTACATTCCCAACAGTAGTGCATAAGAGTTTCAGTTTCTCTACATCCTCCCTAATACTTATTTTCTGGGGTTTTTAAACAGTCATCCTAGTGGGTATGAAGTAGTATCTATCTTATTATGGTTTTAATTTGCATTTCTGTAATGGTTAGTGAGATTGAGCATTTTTCCATGTGCTTATTGAGCATCTGTAGACCTTCTTTCGAGAAATGTCTATTCACATCTTTTGCCCATTTTCAAATTGGGTTGTTTCTTTTGTTTGTTATTGAGTTGTAGGAGTTCCTTATATATTCTGTATATTATCCCCTTATCAGATTCATGACTTGCAAATATTTTCTCCCACTCCATGAATTGTCCTTTCACTCTGTTGATGTGAACACAGACTTAAACAAATAATTACAAGTGTTAGGAATACTGTTAAAGTAAAGATATGGGGATAAATAATAAGAAGCCTCACCTAGACTGAGAAGTTAAAGGTCTTCCTCCCTCATTCACTCACTCAGTGCTCACTGCTCTAAGAACTGGGGACATAAGAGTGAACAAAAGAGACAAATTCCTGGATCCCAAGAAGCTCCCATTCTAATGACATTCATGAAGCAACATCTTAGCTGAAAGACAAAAAATAAAGATCAGTTTGTTAGAGGTAAGTAGAAGGAGGATAAGGCAGAAGAAATGAGAGAGTAGAAAGAGCTCTCCAGGGACAAGAAACAGCCTCTCTGAAGGCCCAGATAAAAGTGAGAAGTTGAGGGGCGCCTGGGTGGCTCAGTCAGTTAAGCATCTGACTTCGGCTCAGGTCATGATCTCATGGTCCTTGAGTTCAAGCCCCACGTTGGGCTCTGTGCTGACAGCTTAGAGCCTGGAGCCTGCTTCTGACTCTGTGTCTCCCTCTCTGTGACCCTCCCTCATTCATGCTCTGTCTCTCTCTGTCTCAAAAATAAATAAACATTAAAAAAATTTTTTTAAGTGATAAGTTGATATGTTTAGAGAACAGAATGAAGCCTACCAAGACCTGAGCAGAGAGAGCAGCAAAATGGTAAACCTAACAAAATGAGCAGAACCCAGATTACAGAGAGTCATATACTGTTCTAGGACTATAGTTATCATCTTAAAGCAATAAAAAGCCATTAAAGGTTTTAACCAGAAGAAGCAGTGACATAAACAGACCTTATATTTATGTATGGAATGTTACATAATGTTCCAAGTATGGAACATTACCTGACTCCAGCAAAGAAAATGGATGGAAGGGAGAGCAGGACTACAGTGAGAGACCAATTAAAAGCATAATGCAACAGTAGAGCTTAGATAAAAGGAAAAGGAAAAGGACAAAGCCAGGGGCCACCCGGGTGGCTCAGTCGGTTAAGCATCCTACTTCGGCTCAGGTCATGATCTCACGGCTCGTGACTTCAAGCCCCATGTCTCAGAGCCTGGAGCCCACTTTGGATTCTGTGTCTCCCTCTCTCTCTGCCCCTCCCCAGCTCATGCTCTGTCTCTCCCTGTCTCTCAAAAATGAATAAATGTTAAAAAAAATATTTAAAAAAAAGAAAAGAAAAAAGCTGTACTAATAAGAACACTAAAGAGAACTGACAAAAAACAAACTCTACCTAGCTTGACTAAAAGAAGAAACTTACCTTCTTATAAAATAGGAAGGTCCAAGGGGTAGCCTTAGGTACAGTTGGATCCAGGGATTCACATGAAGTCAACAGGTTCCCCCCTCCACCATATACATTTATGGTCACCCAAAATCATTCTTATAATTTTAGAGTTTTCCACATGTGAATAATCCTCCCTTTCAAACGTAGAATATAAAAAATTACATTTACTAGGGAGTCAGAGAAGATGGCAGAGTAGAAGGATCTTGAGCTCACCTCTTCCAAGGACACACGAAGAAAACAGCTATATCTATATGACTAACTCTAAAAATGACCCAAAGACTAGCAAAACAGACCTTCCACAGTTAATCATAGAGAAGAGGTCACATCAAAAAGGGTAGGAGGGGTGAAGACATGGTTCTGAACTAAACCCTTGGCAGTACTAGCCACAAACAGGAGGGACACCACAAGCATGGAGAAGCAAGAGGATTAGATCCCATACCAGGTGCCCTGGTCCCTGGGGACCTGTACTGGAAAGACAAATACCCATAACTCATGGCTTAAAAAATCAGTGGTGTTTAACTGCAGGAACTTTAAAATTCAGTGGGCTTAGCACCAGGAGAGCCAAAGGGCAATGGGAAATTGAGTCACTTCACTTAAAAAGCCAGAATAATAAATGACTTGGCCCAAGACTCAGCATAGAAGCAGCCATTTGAAAAGTGCTTGGTTATAAGTAAAGGAGATTTAGTGACTAATCTTAGAATATGTGCTAGAACTGCTGGTGGGAATTCAAACTGGTGCCGTTACTTTGGAAAACAGTATGGAGGTTCCTCAAAAACTTAAAAATAGAACTACCCTATGACCCAGCAATTGCACTACTAGGTATTTATCCAAGGGATACAGGTGTGCTGTTTTGAAGGGGCACATGTACCCCCATGTTTATAGCAGCACTATTAACAGCCAAAGTATGGAAAGAGCCTAAATGTCCATCGACAGATGAATGGGTAAAGAAGGCATGGTATGTATATACAACAGAGTATTACATGGCAATGAAAAAGAATGAAATCTTGCCATTTGCAACTATGTGGATGGAACTAGAGGGTATTATGCTAAGTGAAATTAGTCAGAGAAAAACAAATATCATATGACTTCACTCATATGAGGAATTAAAGATACAAAACATATGAACCTAAGGGATGGGAAGCAAAAATAATATAAAAACAGGGAGGGGAACAAAACATAAGAAACCCTTAAATACAGAGAACAGGGGTGCCTGGGGGGCTCAGTCAGTTAAGCATCTGACTTTGGCTCAGGTCATGATCTCACAGTTGGTGGATTCAAGCCCTGCATCAGGCTCTGTGCAGGCTCAGAGCCTTGAGCCTGCTTGGGATTCTGTGTCTCCCTCTCTCTCTCTGCCCTGCCCCCCCCCCTCAAAAATAAACATTAAAAATTTTTTTAAAAAGAAAAGAAAAGAAACTCTTAAATATAGAGAACTGAGAATTGTTGGAGGGGCCATGGGGGGTGGGGATGGGATGGGATAAATGGGTAAGGGGCATTAAGGAAGACACTTGTTGGGATGAGCACTGGGTGTTATACATAAGGGATGAATCACTGGAATCTACTCCTGAAATCATTATTGCACTATATGCTAAGTAACTTTGATGTAAATTTAAAAAAAAATTTTTAACTTTTAAAAAATTAAAAAAATAGCATGCACTAGAGAAGCAAGAATCTGCAGGATATTTCTCTAGGAAAAAAAGTCCTAGTATACATAATTCTCTTCCCCTAACTCTTAGCCCAGATAGCCAGACACTTGCAGTAGCCAACACTAACACTCTCCATCTACCTGGCTAGCACTGGGTGCCCAACTCTTATGTGCCCCTCTAGATCCACCCCATCCAACCCACCACCTCTGCAAGCATCCCTCCAAAGCAGCTCCTGCCCCACTATACCCTGCAAGCAGCCCTAGTAGGGACCAGCACCACTCCAAAGAGACTTCTACCCTGGAGGAAGGGGAAGTAACCTCTCACATCAGCATGCCTGCAGTTCTAGCATCCTGGCATCTTAACTGGCTGTGTAGGGAGCAAGTCCTGTGGTTCAGTGTGCCTGCAACTGTGGTGGAGAGGCTAAATGCAGACACCCTGGCTGACTGCCAGACCAGTACACCAATGAGATCTTCTCAGTTAGCCACTGCATGGAGAACAAGCCCTGCTCTTCCATGTGCCTGAAGTAGTGAGAAGTTAATTACTGACACAGAGGCTACCTGCTGGCTCCTTCCACCAACGGGCCTGTGACGGCCTTAGACAGGCATCTGAAAAATGCATGAACCAAACACCGCCTAATGTACTCACAATAGGCAAAGTGGGTCAATGTAGCCAGCTTGGCTGAAATCAACTGATGCTCAGCCACAACAGTAGGGTGCATACAGCCCACATGGGACACTCCTAAAGCTCCCGATTCTGGAGACCAGGAGGGATTGCACTACAGGACACCACAGGACCTCTTCTACATAAGGCCACCACTTTCAAGACCAAGAGATGTAGCTAATATATCTAACACATAGAAACAAACACAGAGTTAGTTAAGATGAGGAGATAGAGGAATATGTCCCAAATGAAACAAGACAAAATCACAACAAAAGAACTAAATGAAAAGGAGCTGAGCAATATGTCTGATAAAAATTCAAAGTAATGGTCGCAAAAGTACTCACTGGACTTGAGAAAAGAGTAGGTGAACTGAGTAAGAACTTCAACAAAGAGAGAAAATATTAAAAAAAAGAACCAGGCAGAGGTAAGGAACTCAATAACTGAATAAAACACACACACACACACACACACACACACACACACACACACACACTCTATAAGGGATCATTAGCAGATTGGTGGATACACAAGAATAGATCAGCAATCTATACCCTGGAAAGCAGGGTAATAGAAAGCAACAAGCTGGGGCACCAAGGTGGCTCAGTCGGTTAAGCATCCAACTCTTGATCTTGGCTCAGGTCGTGATCTCATGGTTCCTGAGTTCAAGCCCCACATCAGGCTCTGCACTGACAGCGCAGAGCCTGCTTGGGATTCTGTCCATCCTCTCTCTCTGCCCCTCCCCCGCCTGTTCTCTCTCTCTCTCTCTCTCTCTCTCTCTCTCTCTCAAAAAAAAAACTTAAAAAAAAAAAAAGAAAGCAACCAAGCTGAGCAGCAAAAAGAAAAATGAATAATAAAAAATGAGAAGAGGTTAAGGGAACTCAGCAACATCATAAGTGTAATAACATGTGCATTACAGTAATTTCAGAATGAGAAGAAAGATAATGGAACAGAAATTTTACTTAAAGAAATAATGGCCAAAAAGTTTCCCAATGTGGGGAAGGAAACAGACATCCAGGTCCAGGAAGCACATACATCTCCAAACAAAATGAACCCAAGGAGGTCCACACCAAGGAGGTCCACACGCGATTAAAAAGGAAAAACAGAGTGATAAAGAGAATTTTAAAAGCAGCAAAAGAAAACAGTTTCATTTGAGGGAAACCCCATAAGGCTATCAGCTGATTTTTCAGCAGAAACTTTGCAGAAGAATGTGGCATGATATATTCAAAGTGTGAAAGGAAAAACCTTACAACCAAGAATACTCTACCCAGGTTATCATTCAGAGCAGAAGGAAAGAGGGTTTCCCAGACAAACAAAGGTTAAAGGAGTTCATCACCCCTAAACCAGTCTTATAATAACTATTAAAGGGAATTCCTTAAGTGGACAGAAAGTCCATAACTACAAGTAAGAAAATTATGAAAGGAAAAAATTTAACTGGTAAAAGCAAACATATAGTAAAAGTAGTAAATTAGTCACCTATTATGGAGGTAAAAACACAAAAGTAGTAACATTAATTATTTCCACAAAAATTAGGAGATACACAAAGCAAAAAGATGTTAAGTGTGACATCATACACATAAAATGTGGAAGGAGAAGTAAAAATTTAGTGCTGTTACAATATGTTCAAACTGAATCACTGGATTCTACTCCTGAAATCATTATTGCACTATACACTAACTTAAATATAAATTAAAAAAAAAAAAAAGAATGTGTTCAAACTTGAGTGATCATCAACTTAATAAAGACTGTAATACACATAAGATGTTATATATGAACCCAATGGTAACCACAAATCAAAAACCTGTAATATATACAGGAAAACTACAGAGAAATTTAACAAGTACAACACTAAGGAAAACTACAAAACCACAAGGGAAGAGAGCAAGAAAGGAAGAAAGGAACAGAGAAGAACTACAAAAACAACCAGAAAACAAGTAAAATGGCAATAAGTACATACCTATTAATAATTACTTTACATATAAATGGACTAAATGCTCTAATCAAAAGACAAAGGGTGACTGAATGGATAAAAATACAAGACCCATCTATATGCTGTCTACAAGAGGCTTACTTCAGACTTAAAGACACATACAGTCTGAAAATGAAGGGATGGAAAACATATACCATGCAAATAGAGAAAAAATCTGGGGAACAATACTTGTATCAGACAAAATAGTCTTTAAAACAAAGACTGTAGCAAGTGACAAAAAAGGGGGGGGGCACTACATAATGATAAAGGGATCAATCCAAAAAGGGAATATAACAACTGCCAATATATGTGTACCCCAAATAGAAGCACCTAAATACATAAAGCAAATATTAGCTGACACAAAGGAGAAATTGATAGTAATATGCTAATAGTAGCGGGGACATTAACACATCACTTACATCAATGGAGACATCATCCAGACAAAAAATCAATAAAGAAACAGAGGCTTTAAACAACACATTAGACCAGATGGACTTAACATATATACCAAACATTTCATCCTTCTCAAGTGCACGTGAAACATTCTCCAGGATGGATCATATGTTAGGCAACAAAACAAGTCTCAATAAAATTAAAAAGATATAAAGCATACCAAGCATTTTTTCTGACCACAACAGTATGAAACTGAATATCAATTACAAGAAAAAAATCTGGAAAGAATACAAACACAAGGAAACTAAACAACATGCTACTAAACAAAAATAGGTCAATAAAGAAATCAAAGAGAAAAAATACGTGGAGACAAATGAAAATGAAAACACAATGGTCCAAAATCTTTGAGATACAGTAATAACAGTTCTAAAGGGAAATTTATAGTGATATAGGCCTACCTCAATGAACAAGAAAATCTCAAATAAACTACCTAACTTTACACCTAAAAGAGCTTGGAAAAGAAGAACAAAGCCCAAAGCTAGTAGAAGGAAGGAAATAATAAAGATTAGAGAAGAAATAAATGATATAGAGACAAAAAGAACAACAGAACAGATCAATGAAACCCGAAGCTGGTTCCTTGAAAAGATAAACAAAATTGGTACACCTTCAGCCAGATTCATTAAGAAAAAATGAGAAGGAACTCCAATAAAATCATCAATGAGGAAGGGTGAAGAACAAATGACACCACAGAAATGAAAAGAATTATTAGAAAATGTTATGAAAAATTTTATGCCAACAAATTAGACAACCTAGAAGAAATGGATAAATTCCTAGGAACATACAAATCTCCCAAAACTGAATCAGAGTGTAATAAAAAATTTGAACAGATTACTGCTAATGAAATTGAACTGGTAATCTAAAAACCCCCAACAAACAAAAGACCAGGACCAGATGGCTTCAAAGGTAAATTCTACAAAACATTTTAAAAAGAGTTAGTACCTATTCTTATCAAACTATTCCAAAGAATAGAAAAGGAAGCAAAACTTCCAAACTCATTCTATGAGGCCAGTATTACTCTGATACCAAAAAGGCCAACAAAGGGCCGGGGGGAACTACAGGCCAATATCTCTGATGAACCAAGAGGCAAAAATCTTCAACAAAATATTAGCAAGCCAAATTCAACAACACATTTTAAAAAATCATTCACCAAGTGGTATTTATTCCAGGGATGCAAGGGTGGTTCAATATTCATAAACTAATCAATGTGAAGCATCACATTTGGAAGAAAAAGGATAAAATCTATATGATCTTTCTTTCAATAGATACAGAAAAAACATTTGAAAAAGTACAGCATCTGTTCATGATTAAATTCTTCACAGAGTGGGTTTAGAAGGAACATATCTCAACATAACAATGACCAGATATAGCAAACCCAGAGTTAATGGCATACCCAATGGTGAAAAACTGAAAGCTTTTCCTCTAAGATAAGGAACAAGACAATGATGTCTACTCTCACCACTTTTATTCAACATTGTATTGGAAGTCTTAACTGTAGCAGTTAGACAAGAAAAAGAAATAAAAGGCATCCTAATTGGTAAGGAATAGTGTCATTGTCACTATTTGAAGATGACATGGTACTATATATAGAAAATTCTAAACTCCACCAAAAAAAAAAAAAACCTCAGGATACAAGTTGGCAGGATACAAAATTAAGATACAGAAATCTGTTGCATTTCCATACACTAATAACAAAGTGGCAGAAAGAGAAATTAAGAAAGCAATCCCATTTATAAAGAATAAAATACCTAGGAAAACATGTAACCAAGGTGAAAGAATTATACTCTGATAACTATAGGACTCTATTGAAAGAAGTTGAAGATGACACAAATGGAAAGATATACCATGCTCATGGATTGAATGAATTAGTATCATTTAAATGTCCACACTACCTAAAGCAATCTACAGATTCAGTTCAATCCCTAACAAAATACAAATAGTATTTTTCACAGAACTAGAACAAATAATCCTAAAATTTGTATGGAAATGCAAATGACCTCAAATAGCCAAAGCACCCTTGAGAAAGAACAAAGATGAAGGTAGCACAATCCCCAATATCAAGCTATACTACAAAGCTCTAGTAATCAAAACAGTATGGTACTGGCACAAAAACAGACACATAGATCAATGGAACAGGATAGAGAACCCAGAAATAAACCCACACCTATATGATGAATTGATCTATGACAAAGGCGACAACAGTATACAATGGGGAAAAGACAGTTTTGCCAATAAATGGTATTTGGAAAGCTGGACACCTACATGCAAAAGAATGAAACTAGACCACTTTCTTACACCATATACAAAAAAAAAAAAAAAAAAGAAAGAAAACCTCAAAATGGATTAAAGACCTAAATGTAAGACCTGACACCATAAAACTCCTAAACAAAAACATAGGTGGTAGCTTCTTGGACACCACCCCTAGCAACATATTTATGGACATATCTCCTCAAGTAAGGGAAACAAAAGCAAAAATTAACTATCAGAACTATACCACACTAAGAAGCTTTTGCACATCAAAGGAAACCATCAATAATACAAAAAGCCAACCTACTGAATAGGAGAAGACATTTGCAAAGGATACACTGGATAGTCAATATCCAAAATATATAAGGAACTCATACAACTCAACTCCAAAAACAAATCTGATTAAAAAGTGAGCAGAGGACCTGAATAGACAGTTTTCAAAAGAAGACATATAAATGGCCAACAGACACATGAAATGGTGCTCAACATCACTAATGATCAGGGAAATGCAAATTAAAACCACAAGATACCACCTCACACTAGGCAGAATGGCTAGTATCAAAAAGACAGGAAACAAGTGTTGGTGAGGATATGGAGAAAAGGGAACTCTTGTGTACTGTTGGTGGGAATGTAAATTGGTGTACCCACTGTGGAAAACAGTATGGAGTATTTGGGCCTAGAGAATAAAAAAGAGTCTCCTTGGGAAACATCTCATCTTAGGCAGTAGGCTGTTCAATGAGCAGTGCTTGCTGGGAGGAGCTGTCTCACTGGGAGTACTAGTTGCTGTTGAGACCTCCAAACCCTGGTCTCTCCCTTCATCATCATGTTGTCACAGCCTGAGCACCAGTGGGTCACTGGTTGCTCCTCCAGTTTGGAGATGCAGACAAAAGGGCCATAGTCTATCACAGGGCAGAAAGTTTTATGGCAATTGTAAATGAGTCCAGGTGAGGAGTTAGAGCCACTAGTCTCTCTTCCGAATTAGTAAAAGAGATTATAATTGTTTTCTTATCACCTGGAATTCTAGCCTTTAACCAACAAGTTTTCTTTTCTCTACTTTGTCCCAATACCCTGAATTATGTCTCTTTGGACTCCATTAAAGTTCTCTTTTCCCTTGACCATTATCTCAACAAACAATACAATATAGACTTAACTGAACTGCCTTTATGCAACATTTCAAACAAACTCCAATGATATTTGAGAGTTCAGACAACAAGTACTGCTTCTTAGCACCCTTTGTTCTCATTTCCATCAAGACAAAACAAAACAAAATAGGTAGATAAAGACATATGACAGAGAGATGGATAGATAGAAAGAAATAATAGGATAGACTGACAGATGGGTAAATAGATGGATGATAAATAAATTAGGAAAGGGAAGGGAAGGAAGGAGAAAGGAAGGCAAGAGAAGAGTGCAGAGGAGAGAAAAAGAAAGGAGGGGAGGGGATGGTAGGAGAAGGGAGAAGAAGAGATAGGTGAGATTTGGGCAACCCTTTGATGGCTAAAAAAAAAATTGTAAGTATTCTTTGAACTAATCCTTTGTGAAAAGAATAATCTTGTTTAGAAATCTAATTTGCAAAATTAAAGCTCATTTCCTTAATTCCCTGACTTACACACCCAAAAAACTATGACACCTGCCAGGCAAAGGTGCATTTGAAGTAGGAAAGGCCTAAGAAAGAGTTAGAAGGTCACTCTGGAAATGTCTTCTTAACCTCTGAATCAGAATTCATCTTAAAATCCCTGGGGTAAAAGAATCAGTTCAGAGTCAAAGCCAGAGCACTCTACTCCAAAGATCTCTTTACCTGTGCTTCCCAGGTAAACAACACTCTTAAATCAAGATTAATCTCACTATAATGATGAAGAACTGGCATTGTCTCTCAATAAGGATCAGCCAGTGGATTGTGGCAGCTCAAGAAGGGAGTCAGGAGCAGAGTTTCAAGAGCCACTGTTTGTGTAGTCCTCACTTAAAATCCCTGTAGTGAGTTTATTCCCTCAAGGGCCCATAAGACTTCTATTTCCTATTCAAATAAGCACCATGGTTTATTCTTGGCTGTAGAACCTATGACATTCCAGAGACTCAGATGAGAAGACAAACATATCCTGGACGATAAATTCTTAAACTCTGATGTACATATGAATTTTCCAAAGAGGAGGATCATCATAATGGTAAGCTCCCAGCACCCAACCCTCAGAGTCCTACAACATATGACCAAAATTATTACTACATTTTTTTTGTTTGTCTGTTTCTTTGTTTAGAGAGAGTGCGTGTGAGCAAGGGAGAGGCATAGAGGGAGAGAGAGAATACCAAGCAAGTTCCACACTCAGCACGGAACCTGACGTGGGGCTCAATCCCACGACACTGGGATCATGATCTGAGCCAAAATCAAGAGTTGGATGCTCAACTGACTAAGCCTCCCAGGTGTCCCTATTACATGTTTTTTGTTTGTTTGTTTGTTTGTTTGTTTGTTTGTTTGTTTGTTTTAAACACACCCTGTGTCTCACCTTTACATCTTTACTCATATGCTCTCTTTTGTCCATAGAGCTTTCATCCTCCAACTGACCAGGCTTCAAAGTCCAGCTTAAATTTTTTAGAAAATCTTCTCTGATCTTCTGAGTTGGATTTTATTGTTCTTTTTCTAGTATTTCTTCAAAAGTTTTATTTTTGTGACTCTTATTCTATTGTAATTAAGGGCTTATATATCTGCCTTCTCTACTATGTAATAAGCTCCTTGAAGATGGGAATAATTCCTTATTAATTTTTATACCCTCAAAGGACCCAGGAAAATTCTTTGCACCTAAAAGCCCATCTATAAATATCTGCTAAATTCACATGTGTATATATTTAAGAAATCATACACTGGAATTTAGTGTTTTTGAAACTGATCATTATGATCATTTATCTATGTAGACAAAATGTAGCTTTCAAGGCTTTGGCAACCTATCTCTTAGGAATTGACATAAAGGTCTTAAAGACATATTTATCATAGCCATGAAGTATCCTCTCCACCCAACTTTGGCCTCTCCCTCAAATCACAGTGATGGCTGAGCTTATGGATAAAATTATCACTTTAGAGAAAAATAATTGTTGTAATCTTCTTTCCTGGTTAAAAACACAAGGAAATATTTCCCCCTCTGAAGAGCCTAGTATATGAGAGATGAAAAATATTTCAATTCAGAAATAGGAATGGCAGGGATAAATTCTCAAGGCTTCAGAACACTTTGTAAAACCCACCATGGACTTTCAATCCTTGTAGTTAGCAAGTCCCAGAAGCTACATGGTGCAGCAAAATGGCTTTGGACTTACCCCAGTTCAGCCACTGATAGCCTTTGAGACCTTATTGACTGCAAGCAAGTCACTCCTTGCTTGCAGTCTCAATTTCCCTATCAATAAGCCAACATACTGGCTAATCTCTAAGGTTCCTTTTATCACCGATCTCTGACTCTGAGATATTAAGATGTCTCTAGTCTTCAGCCATTTGAAGCAATACAGCAAAGGGACAAACAATCTGAGCTCTAGAATCAGACCCCAAGAGAGGTCTAAATCCTACCTTGGCCCCTCAGCTGTGTAGCATCAAGGAAGATAGATAATCTCTCTGTTCTCAGTTTCTCCATCTGCAGGGAAGTTAATAATAATAGTAACTTGTTATTTTAAGGACTAAAAGAGATGTGTAAATTGCTTAGCACAATGCCTGGCACATAATAAGCACTTGATAAATTTTGCAACTATTAACTTAAGTGGGATCTATTTTTCCCCCAAGCAGTTAAGCACTCATTTATGCTTCTAAATATCAGTTTACAACCACATATATGTTAATAAAAGAAGATGGTACTTGAAGGATGCATTATACACTGTGTAATTTCAAGCAGTTTAGCACTTGGCTATCTCAGTGTGTTTCCACACTTGAGATTACCAACACTGCATCTTATTAAAAGAATATGTTACTTGAAGGGAGCCATTATACATATTATAGTTTAAAATACTATAGTTTTAGGCAGTTAAGTGAAAGGTTATTCCCATATGCTTCTACACATAAGTTTACAAATCCATATATTTTAATGAAAGATGCTATTTGAAGGATAGTTTATACACAGTGAACTTTCAAGCACTAGGCCATTCATTTTTTTAAAATATAATTTATTGTCAAATTGGCTAACATACAGTGTGTACAGTGTGCTCTTGGTTTTGGGGGTAGATTCCCATGATTCATCACTTACATACAACACCCAGTGCTCATCCCAACAAGTGCCCTCCTCAATGCCCATCACCCATTTTCCCTCTCCCCCACCACTCCATCAATCCTCAGTTGTTCTCTGTATTTAAGAGTCTCTTATGGTTTGCCTCCCTCCCTCTCTGTTTATACCTATTTTTTCCCCTTCCCTTCCCCCATGATCTTCTGTTAAGTTTCTCAAGTTCCACATATGAGTGAAAACATGATATCTGTCTTTCTCTGACTGACTTATTTCACTTAGCATAATACCCTCCAGTTCCATCCACGTTGCTGCAAATGGCCAGACTTCATTCTTTTTCATTGCCAAGTAGTATTCCATTGTGTATATAAACCACATCTTCTTTATCCATTCATCAGTTGATGGACATTTAGGCTCTTTGCATAATTTGATTATTGTTGAAAGTGCTGTTATAAACATTGGGGTTTATACATGTGCCCCTATGAATCAGCACTCCTGTATCCTTTGGATAAATTCCTAGTAGCACTAGGCTATTCAAATGGATCTATTTTCAAAAACAGTAAATGTATCCTGAGACTACTAAGGGAAAACTACCTTTTGCAGGTATGTGCCCAACTATGCCCTGAGGCAGTCAGGAAACAGCCATGGACTCATGAAGGTGAGCCCTTCAAGAGTCCTTCTGGTAAGTCAGAGCCATATGCTCCATGAGTGTATTTTCTTGGTATGAATAATTTTGTTTGTATTTAATTATTTACCAACATTTAAAAATCAGGATTTCATATTTCTGTCTTATTTTGAAACATGGGGAGTATCTGGCAATAGTGAACTTGCATTCCTGCATAGCATTAATAACTAAAGCTTCCCTCTGAAAGTTCCCATCACTCTCTAATGTCCTCCACCCAGCCTGTTCTCCTCATTTACACTACATGCCTCACCCTTCTAGATATTTCATTTTTGATCCCCTGTCCTAGGGAATGAAGACAGCTGTTCTTATCCCTTAAATCCCACAAGCAGAGTCTAAGAAAAAACCAACACACAGAGAGAAGTGGAACTGAAACATGGAGTCAGAGGGAGCCCTAAATATATCATTTGATCTCTGGATCCAGCTCTGCCTGAAACCCATACATCCTTAGCTTTCCCAGCTAAATGAGTCATTAAATTCCCTTTTTAAACTGAGGTAGCTTTATTTGGGTTTTTGTCCCTTGCAACCATGAGACATAACCAATTTCATGACTAAGGTGGCCAATTCATCCTTGTTACATCACGGAGAGTCCTACATCCCTGGAAACCTCTCACTTCCATGAAAACTGGGAATGGTGATCAGACTACTCATGACAGTAATGATTTCAAGTCAGAGGCTATCATCAAAGCCTATGCCCCCTACCACATCTTCACTTTCTCTCACTTTCATTTCCAATATTTGTTATTATTATATTATCAAAATATGGGCCAGAACTTTGTCTCTAATACCATCTTCCTATAAAATGAACAAGGCTCTTTGGAGAAATGGCTGATTCTAGGCCTGAAGCAGAGAATATACAAGATAGCCTGGAGCATCTTGTAGTACTAGAAAGTAAGGAAGTGCTCAAAAAACAAAATCATGGGACCATGAGATACAGGAACCAGCCGAAAGAGCTCCCAATGGCTAAAGCTGGAGCAACTTGAGCAACTAATAAATGACAAAATATTGTATTATACCCAAAGTATAAATAAATATCCATGGGTCCATACTGACGTAAATAAATGGCTGAAAGAAATTTTTTAAAAAAGAAGAGACAAATCTCCCTTACAAAAGAATTCCAAATACTTTATGTTGATACTCTCCCCTTCAAGAGGTGGCATTTAACTTCCCACCTCCTTCCCCCTTTAGAGTAGACTGGACACAGTGACTGGCTTCCAAGGGAAGAATATGGAAATGGAGGAAGAAGTAACTTTACAGTGGAGAAAGGTTGACTACCTTGGCCAGGTGATCAAAAGTAACATCAACATGATGAATTACCTGGATATGTAACCTTAATATGGTATAATGAGAATGACACTATATGTTTGTGGTCTTCTTCCTAAAAACCCATGACCTCTGTCTAATCATGAGAAAAACACTGAAGCGATCCAAACTTGAGGAGCATTCTGCAAACAAACCTGAACAGTACTTCTAAAACTGTACAGTCATTAAGGCAAGGAAAGTCTGAGAATCTGTCACAGACCAGAAGAGGCTAGGGAGGCAGAATGACTAAATGTAAATGTCTTGGGTGGGATCCCAGAACAACAACAACAAAGGGCATTAGAGAAAAAACTGGTGAAATCTAAATAAAGCATTATGTTAATAATAATGTACCAATGTTTATTTTTAACTTGTGACAAATGTACATAGTGATATAGATTGTTAGCAATAGGGGAAATTGGGTAAAGAGTATACAGGAGTTTTCTGTACTTCCTTGCAACTTTTCTGGAAATCTAAAACTATGCTACAATTTTTAAATTATTAAAAAAATAATATATCAGTTCATATTCTAAAGAAAAGCCCCACTACAAAGAATGATGTGGCTTCGTCCATTTTGAAAACTTAAAAAAGTGCACCTTAGAAAAGATGAATTTTATGTAATTTATATATTTTCCATATTAAGTAACAGTTCAGTGTCATCTGTCTGGACTTTTCCCCATATAATTTATTGCAAGTAAGTTGTACCACAAGATTTGATTGACCTACTTAGAATTTTGGTTCTTTCGATCATTCATTAAACTTACAAACTAATGCTTGTTCTTACATGTCTTGGAAGAACAAATTAATACTATCTGAACAAATTAATAACCTAGGCTCCTAACTCCTGTGATTTTGGCAGGTTATATTTTCACTTTCTAAAACCTGTACATAAGGGAATTGTTAGGTAGGGATCTATTCTCCTATCAATATGCATATGGAGTTATCCTTAATGAGTGTTACAAGAATGCCTCCGAGGAAGAGCAGACTTCATCATGCCTTCTTATCAAAGCAATGAAAAGCTGGCCCAGTGCCCTAGTGAAAGACTTAGATGGAAACATCAAACACAAATCCTAACGATAAGAAAGCAATTCATTTACTCAACAACACTCTTAACACCTGAGCTAAGAATACAGAAATGACACTGAAGTTTTCCATTTTTCAAGGGCAAAATAGCAACATGTTAAACAAAGGGTGTAGGATGTTAAGCAGATGAAATTGAGTTTTTTAAATATGCAGTTGGGTATTCAACTAGGACATCAGAAGAGGTGTGTAGTAGGAGTAAATATGCATTTAATGAATAAACACTGATCACGAACTTCCCATTGATTGCCTTTTTGGGGCTCTACAGAGGATGCAGAAATGATTAAGACACAGTCCATACTGTCAAGACACTTGTTGTCTAGTAAGTTGGATCAGGGAAGTATACCATATTAGTTTCAAGCACAAAGGAGAAATTAATATGTGCCCCAAGAAAATTAGAAAGTGCTCCTGGATGTCAAAGTGGAAGACATTAACTCTAGTTATAGACAGGGAGGTAGACAGCATTTTGAGATAGGTTTAAATTGTAATGCAAACTAGACAGCTTTGGATGGGAGTATTACAGGCAAAGGGACAGCCTCAGCAAAATCATTCAGTTTTTCTGTTTACTTAAGGTATATGTAAATAAGTCTTGGCAAATGTGACTTTGAAGAGGAACTGAGATAGATGCTAAGTCTAGGGGAAAGAGTGAGATGAGGAGCATGATGTTTATGTGCTCTTAACACATCTCACCTCAGATTGCTTTATCAGTTGTAAAAGAGAAAATAGTAACTGTACTGTAGAGAGATCAGACAACACTTTCATCAAGTGTTCAATATTAACATGATGCCATACCCCAAGAAGGATACCTCATTTCTTTTGCAGTCGTCTAGCCACACATCCACTCATAAGGAAATCTGAATCTAAACATGAGGAAACATCACACAAACCCAAATTGAGGAATATAATTGGCCCATGTTATTCAAATATGTCAGTGCCAGAAAAAACAAAGAAAGGTGAGGAGTTCTTCCTGACTGAAGGAAACTAAAGAGATAAAACTGAATGCAATACATGATCTTGGACTGGATCCTGAGCTAGAGGGAAGAAATGGCAGAAAAAAACAATATTGAGACAACTGACAAACTGAAATATAAACTGTACATTCTTTTATTTATTTTTGAGAGAGACAGAGAGATGCACACACGCATGTATATATGCAGGGGAGGGGCATAGAGAGAGAGAGAGACAGAGAATTCCAGGCAGGCTCCACGTTGTGAGGGACAAGCCCAATGCAGGGCTTGAATCTCACAAACCCCATGCAGTTATGACCTGAGCTAAAAATCAAGGGTTGGATGCTTAACTGCCTGAGCCACCCAGGTGAGCAGGAAAGAGTAAGAGAGAAAGGGGGGACACAGAATCCAAAGTAGGCTCCAGGCTCTAAGCTATCAGCACACAGCCCGACATGGGGCTCAAACTCACGGACATGAGATCATGATCCGAGCCAAAGTCGGAAGGCGTCCCAAAACTATACTGTTTTAGATGTCAAACTTACATGGATTGAGATCCACTCACGCCAGAGGTCATTTTCCATACTTGTTAATATGGAATCAGTTTTGAAAATCACTATTAGCGGGGCGCCTGGGTGGCTCAGTCGGTTGGGCCTCCGACTTCAGCTCAGGTCACGATCTCACAGTGTGTGAGTTCGAGCCCCGCGTCGGGCTCTGGGCTGATGGCTCAGAGCCTGGAGCCTGCTTCCAATTCTGTGTCTCCCTCTCTCTCTGCCCCTCCCCGGTTCATGCTCTGTCTCTCTCTGTCTCAAAAACAAATAAACGTTAAAAAAAAATTAAAAAAAAAAAAAAAAGAAAATCACTATTAGCATATTGGTACCATTGCCAGATAACAGTTCTCAGACAGACACACACACACACACAAAAAGAGCGAAGTAAATGGAGAAAGAGAATGATAAGCTTTTCTAGTTAACAGAATGAACTGAAGACCAAACTTGTTCATGTTCAAATGCATGGGTTTTAGTTACTATGTTTTATTCTTACCAAATCTCTAAGATATTAATATAGGAACTGCTTAGTTAAAAAACAAGCCAACAAACAAAGATACGTACTTTCACTATAAATGTGTTGGGGAGCTTGAGGACCAAATGAAGAATAATTGTTTATGTAATGATAATTATGTCAGGCTAAAGACCAACTTGTGTGAATGACTGTAAACAAGGAACACCAATTAGCAATTTCAGCAATGAGGAACTGGCTTGTAAAGTATAAGGAGAGCATGGGACTTTGTGAAAATGTAGAAAGTACCCAACATATATACACACTAAGGTGTATCTATGCTGAGAACTATAAAATGTGTGGATACATATGAAATGTAAGCACTTGGATTCTTACTAATACAAATGAACAAGAGTAAAGTTTTCAAAGAGATCTCTAGCACAAGTGAAAGTTTAGGGTTAATGGAAATGCTACATATCTCAGCTCTGAAATCAGTTACGTGAGTGCATGCATTTGTTGAAACTCAGACTGTTCACTTAATATCTGTATATTTTATTCCACCTAAGATATGTCCCAAAAACTGCAGTAGAAAGCACACAAAATTCAGTGTCAGGATACCTGTTCTGTCACAAACTAGTTCTGTGAGCTTAAGCAAGTCATGTAACCTCAGGTTCCTCATCTAAAAACCAAGGACACTGTGTTAAATGATCTCCTTAATACAATACCTACTTCCTTACCAGAGAGTGTAATTGATAATTTTTTTAAAGTAGCAATGAATTTATGAAAATTAATAACCTGACCTAGGACTTTAACAATTTTTATAAATTTTTTTAATATTTATTTATTTTTGAGAGAGAGAGACAGAGCGTGAGCAGGGGAGGGGCAGAGAGAGAGGGAGGCACAGAATCTGAATCAGGCTCCAGGCTCTGAGCTGCCAGCACAGAGCTCAACGTGGGGCTTGAGCTCACAAACCATGAGATAATGACCTGAGCCAAAGTCAGACACTTAACTGACTGAGCTACCCAGGTGCCCCAGGACTTTAACAATTTTAACTTTAAAAGTTTCAATTATAAAAAAAAAAAAAAAAAGTTTCAATTATAGAGGTGCCTGGGTGGCTCAGTCAGTTAAGTATCTGACGGCTCAGGTCATGATCTCATGGTTTGTGGGATCAAGTCCCACAAGGAGCCTGCTTGGAATTCTCTCTCTTCCCCTTTCTCTGCCCCTCCCCTGCTCATACACACATGTCTCTCTCAAAATAAAGAAATAAACTTTTAAAAAGTTTCAATTATATTAAGTAATACATGAATATATTGTCATCATAAATAGAAATTCAAATGATACAGACAAAGCAAATATTCCTTCTGGCCCCCTTCTCATAATCCCAGAGAGGACCTGTCCTCTCAACAATACACCAGATTGTAGTGTATTCTAGGCTTTTTGTTGTTGTTGCTAAAGAGGCAGTATGGCTCTGTGGCTAAGTATGAACACTATGAAGTAATGCTGCCCACGTCCACTTCCCAGTAGGACCATAAGCCCAGCGTAGAACCTTGCTGAAATCACCCAAACTCCCCATGCTTCAGTTTCCCTATCTATAAACAGCAACAAAAACGGCAAACATTCACAAGGTTGTTGTGAGAAGTAGATATGACACACATTAAACAGAACAGAGCCTGGCACCCAGTTGTATCAGTTATTACTGATAAACTCTTTGCTGTTTCATAATAAAATGTCTACACTTGCTTCTTTCAGTACAGTTGAAGAATGAGTAATTTAAACACCCTAACTCAAAAGAAATCACATAGAGCGTCAAAGTCACTCAGAAAAATCATTGCTCTTGAGCCAAAAAGGTTTCTTCAGTATTATTCAGTACACCTTGCAGACGGAAATCAGGCCCATCCAAGTTCTGCTGCCAACATTTCAGATTTTTGCTTCGTATAGGAAGTACTAAATAGGTGAGGGAGGAGGGAAAACTAAAATTCAAGAGAGCCATGTCCAGCCTTGTTTCTGTAGGTCTATCCCATCACTGAAAATCATCAAGTAGTCATGATACCTAAGGACCCAAGGATGGCAGGAAGCATATCTCATAACACACAGACTTATGTGCAGAGGTATAGTATGCTTGCTCTATCAATCATTCTGCATTTACTTGGTAAAATATTTTAATTTCCTAATGCAGAATTCTTCAATGAAAAAAAAAAGGCCTGCCTGGTTGTTTATTATTTCAGTGACACAAAAACACATAGAAATAAACTTTCAACTGACACGAGGGAGAATAAGGTACCACATTTTCTTCCAGTCAATTTTTAACCTTTATACAAAGTGATAACAGCCAGTGCCAAAGGTTCTTGATTCTGTCTACGTGAAAGGGCAGTAACTGACAACCTCTAGTCCACAAGTGAACATACTTAAATAATGAAAATATGAGGGCCTTCCTGGCTCCTTCTGCTGGGGTGGACCCTGCATTAGCAGGTGATCTGTTAATTCCTGTGACAACGCACCCTGCAGAGAATGCACCCATGTAGTGCCCTGCTGGAGATGAGAGAGAGACCGAGAGTGGGGATAAAGGCCTGGAATTGCCCTTTAACCCAACCCAAGCATGTTACCCTGGCCTTCCTGGCTGAATACCATATCAACGTGTTTCCAAGAGCAAGGGCTGAACTTGGGTAGCAGAGTGAACTATGGCCCTTGTGGTGTGATTTAAAGATCCCTCTGCCCCTAAATTACCCGTCTTCTTAAAAGTGCTTAATAGCCTGTATTTGGAACTTATTCCTTGAACTTAATAAGCACTGTTTTAAAATGTAAATGTCCCTGAGATAGTTTGTTAATGTAGTAAGTCATCCAATCAGTCATTCTCACCATGGCATGAATTCATTTCATCCATTCTTTTCTTTCTACCAGCTGTCTGAGATCGCTAAATCTAGGGAATGAGAGTTACTGGGTTATGTTTTACCGTTGTTATTCTATTTTTATCTTTTGACTCAGAAGAACTTAAAAGGGAGGGAAAGATAATTTTGGAGCATGGGGCACTGCCAGGGAAGGGGGCTGGGGAGCGTAGATAGGATGGGCAGCTAGAGGACAACAGGAGGGCCCTGATCCCCCAGGGCAAGGAGAGGGACTCAAGAAATAAGTGCAAACTCAAAAAGCCCCATTATTTCACAACTTTGGGACCAGCCTACTTCAGAGAATACTATTCCAGATGCGGGCAATGACCTAGAGTTGTATAAACTCTGCTTAAATTTCAAATTAATAGCACTGGAATTAATAAAGGAGCAATTTTTCAGTGCATAAACTGAATTTAAAATAAACCAATAACTGGGGAGCCTGGGTGACTCAGTGGGTTAAGCTTCCAACTTTGGCTCAGTTCATGAGCTCACAGTCAGTGAGTTCAAGCCCGGGGTTGGGCTCTTTGTTGACAGCTCAGAGACTGAAGCCTGCTTCAGATTCTGTGTCTCCTCTCTCTGCCCCTCCACTGCTCATGCTCTGTCTCTCTCTCAAAAATAAACATTAAAATAACCCAGTAACCACATGAAAAAAGCATAAAGAAAAATTCTAAACACACACACACACATGCATATATCCCATCATGTACATAATTAAAATTTCTGTAAGGAACACAATTCCAATTCCAAAGTTGTAAGTGATGCAGAGAAAATAACCCCACCTATATATTTCTCCTTCTTCACTGGCAAAACTGAAGGTTGTGGTAGACTTCTATATGATGACATTGGGTGTGTATGGGGGGAGTGGATCATCTTCCCATACTGGCCTGCTCTCCTGTGCTATATTTCATATAGTCATGGCCACAGCCATATATGGAGTGGAATAAGGACAGGACCTACACAGCTGTTGGTCTCCCGAGGATGGAATTGCTGGCTTCCTCTCTTTAAATGTGGGCAGAGCAAATGTGTGAGCCAGCAGCTATGAACTGGCTTCAAATAAATGACTGCTTCCCAGAATTGCCTAGATTGTAAAAATTACTAGGGTGCCTATTTAAAACAAGCCATCCCTCAGAATTCTGATTCAAAAGCTCTCAAAAGGGCCCGGGAAATTGTGTTTTTCTCCTGTACTTTAGATGATTTTTGTAATCAGGCAAGCTTCATAAACACCAAGACAAGAAATCTGCAATTTCAGGGGCACCTGGGTGGGTCAGTTGGTTAAGCATCCGACTTCGGCTCAGGTCATGATCTCACAGTTCGTGGGTTCGAGCCCCATGTCGGGCTCTGTGCTGACAGCTCAGAGCCTGGAGCCTGTTTTAGATTCTGTGTCTCCCTCTCTCTCTGCCCCTCCCCTGTTCACGCTCTGTCTCAAGAATAAACATTAAAAAAATTAAAAAAAAAAAAAGAAATCTGCAATTTCAGAAAGAAAACCACGAAGAGGGAGAAGCCAGAGTTGTTTGTCCCCTAAGTTTGGGAATATGCATTAGGAATATGACAAGGTAGATAATTACTTTAGACCCAATCCACTGCCTATCTTGAGCAGAAAATTTTCCATGATGTTCACAGGACACAGGAATCCAAGATAAAGAGGGATTTCAACTCTTACATGTAAAGGCCTATTAATATCCACAAACTCACTATATATAGTGAAACATACAATGAAAATCTTAGTGTCACAAAGCTTTTCTTCCATATGCTGGTGGTAATAAAATCATAGCTCCACCACCACCAAAAAAAAAAAAAAAAATGAATCTCAATATTACAATAGTACAGCCAAAGTTCTGAGATAGTAGACTAAAGCTGGTTAATGCAGCTAATTAAACAGGTGGATACTACTAAAACCTAATTTGAATACAACCCCCAAATGTAATACAACTTTTCACAAGAATTCCTCTACCATAGAGGTGCGTTAGGAACCATATCCAGCAGCTTCACAAATACATCGTGTGGGCCTAGAAGGGAGCATAGGAAGATAAAAACAGAAATAATATGGAGTGGTAGAATTATAAGTAAATTTTTCTATATTTTTTCCTTTATTTTTATTTTAATACGGATGTAATAAATAAAAAATTAACTATTGTTAATGTATTACTTGCTCTTTCTATTTTGTCATAAAGCAAATTAAAATATTCCTCAGTGACAATTGAGTCAGTTTACTAAAATTTCTTCTATTAATGAAGATATTATAGTCCATCAACATATTTCTTTGTAATAAACTCATTTTTATTTATTTTTTTAAGTTTATTTATTTATCGAGAGAGAGAGAGAACAGGGGAGGGACAGAGAAAGAGGGAGAGACAGAATCCCAACCAGGCTCCACACTGTCAGCACAGAGCCCTACATGGAGTGGAGCTCGATCCCATGACCACGAGATAACAACCTGAGCCAAAATCAAGAGTAGGGTGCTTACCCAACTGAGCCATCCAGGTGCCCCTAAACTATTTTTAGACATGGAAATAATACAAAAAGCATTGAGAGTCTTCACCCCAATTTATTGAGAGTCTTATCCCAATTTCTGAAAAAGTATTTTATACAGTATGAAAACAGAATTAAATGTTTATTAAAATAGCACTGGACATTCTTAAAACATAAAATATGCAATAGAACTCTCTAAGGCAGAGGGAAGGTGAGTGCAAATTCAAGGGAGTGAGGACACAAGAGACAGGAATGGGCAGGACCTGCTTCATGGGACTTCACTGTCTACAGGTGGCCTGGGTCTTTGCTGCCATCTTCACTGCCTGAGGATGAGGCACCTCAGCCTCCAGAAAGTACACCATGGTTAGTCCTACACACCTTCTCCCCAGAACAGCTCAATGGCAGTAGTGTACAGCTGGAACCATCCTATCTGGGCCTTATGATCCTTTCATGTTTTGATAGAGGGAGGAGGAGAGAGTGCCTAAAGGTGGGACAGGAAGAATTATCACAAAGAGGATCCCAGGCTCTAGAAAGGAGAATCTGGCAGCCTGACAATGCGTGAAAACAACTGATATCGGAGGGAAGGGCTAGAGCCCAACTGTGATGGTGGGGAGAATCATGACCAAGAGAAGGAAATGGCAGAAAAAGGAAAAAATAGAGACCCAAAGAGAAACTGTGAGGACTTGCAACCTTGCTGATCTGCAGAGGAGTGTAGACAGACAGACAGACAGACAGACAGATGCTACTGCCTGAGGGTCCTTAATGATGCTGTTTGTTCTCAGGCAGACCTGGCTGAGCACATGCTTTCCTGTCTGGAATACTTCATGAAGATTTTCCTGTTTGACCACAGCTGACTAAAGGATTTTACTTCCAGATCATTTGTTACTGGGGACGTAACTGCACAACAGAAAGGCAGGTGCTTGAGTCTAGGCCAATGGGAAAAACTGAATTTACACATCTCTCCCCAAGTTTAAAAATATGATGTTTGAAATCTGTACTGAAATCAAAGATGGCTTTCCTATATGATAATTTTTCTGCTTAATATTTTCACTAGGAAGATTTAAGCAGAATCAATAAGAAATTTCTCTTTTTATATTTCGGTTTGAGATTTGATGTTCTCCTTATTTTGAGGAGAGTAACTGGGTTTTACCATTACATCTAATGAAAATAAGAAAAGTAAAAAATTATTTTTAAAAGGCCTTGAGCAGTATATGACAATGTACAAGAATTCATAGTTTTCCTATAAAAGTCTAGTTCTCCTGCCCCTAAGTTTCAGAGAGAGAGGTCTGGCTCAGAAAAACTATTTTGTCAAGTAAAAATGGTTCATTAAAGTATTTAGAATTCTCTTTTGATTATTCTTACTGTAGAAAAATAGCAAAAATGGTTATGGGGACTTTTTTAAAATAAAACTTTCATTACATGCAAAGGAAATGGTACAAGCTACACACTAAGCTGTTTGTAGTTTTGAATTAAATCAAGTAAAGTAAGGAAGCATCCAAGATAAGGCTGAAATACACCCTTCCCACTGAGGATCTGCTATCCCTGATTAAGAAAACTGTAATGAAGCCAATCCTGGCAAAAGCAAGGTGCTAGCAAAAGGAACCTTCTCCATTTCCTTCTACAAATACACATACTTTCATACTCGCTAGGTAGTTACCTCTCTGTCTCTCTCTCCCTTTGTCTCTCTCTCACTCTGTGTCTCTGTGTGTCTTTCTCTGTCTCTATGTTTCTCTGCATGTGTCTCTCCCTAATCCTAGCCCCCTTCAAAAGACTGTGTGGGGGGAGTGCCTGGGTGACTCAGTCAGTTAGGCGTCCAACTTTGGTTCAGGTCATGATCTCACAGTTCACGGGTTTGAGCCCTGCATTGGGCTCCATGCTGATTGTGCGGAGCCTGCTTGGGATTCTCTCTCCCTTCCTCTGTCCCTTCCATGTGTGCTTTCTCTCTCTCAAAATAAATACATCAAGTTAAAAAAAAAAAAAAAAAGACTGTGTGGAAGATAAGCCACAATGCATTCCAGAATTCCTCAAAGTAGTATTTAATGGATCCTAGAAATTACAAACTACTACAATTCTTCTGGTAGTGCTATGCAGATGCATGACTACTCTATTTTAAGCTAGACTGGGGAGAATACTTGAAGAATTCTAAATTCTCACTCCCCTGGTAATGTACATTGTTTATCATCCAGATTTGCCATGTGTCAGAAAGCCACTGCTATGGCAGCTATTCAGCAGCTTATGCAAAATGAGCTCAGTTCAGTTAGACAACCGATGTCCATGTAACCTATCACCTGTACTAGAAACAGCTCTGGACTCAAGAGTATCCCCCTGAGGCTTAGTGGGTGGCAAGACAGGCCAGAAGAGGGAAACCAGGAACTCCAAATAGATACAGCCCAAGTGCAGAGGTGGTGATGGCCAAGGGTCCCAAGAATGGTGACTGGTATTTGGGTTTCACAGGAGGCAAAAGGAAGACGATCTGGGGCCCCAGGCAGCACACCAAGCCAGGGAGGAGATTGGCTGGGGCTTGATCATAACACATGGTAAAAGTCAGTCACCAGTCATAATAAAGCAAGCCATATCAGATTCTTTTAAGAATTACTGGTGGTAGGGATAAACCAGTACACGTAAATACATGGAACTATGTATGGGAGAAAAACTCTAGAAGTTATAAGATTAGGTATCTAGTCTCATGTTTACGCCTTACAAACTGGGTGACTTCAGGCAAATCACTTAACCTCACCCAGCCTACTTGGGCAGCTCTAAAGGAGACAATACCTGTCATACCTGTTGCACAGGTTTAATGGACAGATGTGATGAAAGGACAGGTGTGGAAGTAGTTTAAAAACCATAGTGTTCTAGAACTGTGATACAGTCTTCTTTTCTTCTTTATTGCACACCTGAGGGACACTCTGGACTTACAAGAGGTACAGTGGTTCAAAATCCTTCAGCTTTCACCACAGAGGGAAGTGAGGAAGCATCTGGGCTGGGGAAGAATTTGTGCAGCTTTTAAAAGCCTCCTCTGCCAGACTCTACTGCCACACTGTCTCCCTCCAACCCATGAATACTCACTAAGAGTCATGCCTCCAGTCCAGCAGTATTTTCAGTTATTCATTGTCAACATGATATTTGATTTATAAGTTGAAACTGGAGGCATGGAGACCACAAGGCCCACAGATGTACTTTCTTTGGTTACAGTGTGGCCTATACAAGTAGTTTTCTACGGCCCTCCCCAAATTACATATACTCTCTGTAGTTTTTAATATCTAAAAATCTGTATAGTTCCATAAAATTTAGTTTTCTAGCATCTTTTTGAAAAATCAAAAAATCTGGCAACACTGGGTCCAAATTCCCACAAAGCAGCACTCAAATTTTAGGGAGCATCAGAATCACAGAGAAATTGTTAAAATATAGAATGTAGGACCCCACCCTCAGAATTTCTGATTCAGTAGGTCAGGGATAGCCTGAAAACTATAATTTCTAATAAGTTTCCAGGCAAGTCTGATGCTGCTGGTCCAGGAACCCTACTTTGAGAACTAGATCTGCTAGATCATTGCATGGGCTACTCCTGGTAAACGGAGATGCACACTTCAGTTTGCCATAGCCCCCACCACCTCCTTTGTTAGTGACACAAGTATCTGTTGTCATTCATCCTGCTCACTATGTTGTTTTTCTTACATGTGCAAAACCACTTGACTAACTTAATGTAGTTGGCCTTCTAGGCATTTGAGTTAACTGTTTCTGCTACTTGAGGGCAAGAACTTTGCCTTAATTCTATACCCACTATTCCGTCTCCCTTACCCCTTCTCTTTCTTTCTCTCCCTTACATATACACTCACCATCTCACAGTGTCTTAACATGGCATTCAAATATGTTAGTTGCTTTGATTTCATGCATAAAGTCTGAACCCGTCAAGGTCTGAGCTTGAAGGACAGCAAGACTTTTAAACTAGGATCTGGTTTTGTCAGTCCTCTTTCCTCTTGTCTACCGGATTCAGATCTAAGAGCAGGTCTATGCTGCCTCAAATGTGGATGTGGGAGGCAAAGAATAAAGCAGATCATTACACAGGGTCAGGCATAAGTTCTCCTGAGATCCACTTCTCCTGAGATCCACTTCTCAGCTCCCCATACCCAGCCCCAAATCCTCTAAAATTAGTTAACATCCAGAAATACTATCAGTTGAGGGCGCCTGGGTGGCTCAGTCAGTTGGGCATCCGACTTCGGCTCAGGTCATGATCTCGTGGTCCGTGAGTTCGAGCCCCGCGTCAGGTTCTGTGCTGACAGCTCAGAGCCTGGAGCCTGTTTCAGATTCTGTGTCTCCCTCTCTCTCTGACCTTCCCCCGTTCATGCTCTCTCTGTCTCAAAAATGAATAAACGTTTAAAAAAATTAAAAAAAAAAAAGAACTTAAATTAGAAATACTATCAGTTGAGCAATTTAACAAACTGCATTCATAAATTGGTTTTATGATCACCAGCTTGAGGGCAGGGGGCAAGCATGGGGGGGGTAACTCTAGATCCCTTGTAACTTTCTTTTCTTTGAGCCCACTAATGAAGATGTGGAACAAATTCTGTGCACATTTTGAAATCCACCAAAATGCAGGCCAGACTCTTCTCCCTCATGTCTATCCTTTACCTACATATGCTCTACGTTTGGTCCTAAGCCATGGTTTGTGTAAAATGGTCTCAAATTTAATTTCCACTAAGAGTTTAAAAGTTTCTCTTTTCAATAATGAAATAAAGGCAGTTCATTCCAGACACTCTGTAAAGGATTTCAGTCTTTAAGGCCAAGAAATTTTATCCTTCTTTTATGGGCTGACAGCAAATAAAAGAGTTTGTTTTGCCAAAAGGGGTACCAAGGTAATTTGTGAAGACCTCACCTCATTAAAATATTCTTGAAACATGACCAAAAAGAAAGAAACATCTAAATTAACTGTTAGAGGACTTTCTTGCACTGTCAAAAAGTAGCCTCAGAGCAGTATTATTATCACTTCCATTTTATGGGAAAAGGCTCTGAGGCTTATAACAACCTCCCAGGATTATACAGGTATAATCAAAGAATCAAACTCACCATTAAGCCCATGACCTCCACATTACCAATTTATCTTCACCATCCACAGTTCTTATACCAAGGGCATGCCTCCCCATTAGAGTGCCTCTAAAAAGCTTAATAACTCAGAAGCTGAAGATGGCCCAAACACAAAGCATAAAATAGAAGACCACATGGTGATTGCTTCTTAAAACAAGGAGAAAAACAGAAAATCTGCACATAGTGAATCAGAGCAAAGATATGCAAGCACACTTTTATAAGTGACAAATGACTCCTAGGTCAGAAAGGCTTTGCTTGAATGTAATAATAACAAATCCTAAAAAAGAACAGATCCCTCAGAAGGAGGAGAGTGGGAGGTAGCAACACAAGTAAAAGAGCCTGAGACAAAAGTTATCAAAGCCCATCGAGCACTCTCCAAAGAGTCTCGGCTGGCTGTCCCAATCTTTAATGAAAAGAGATACCAAAAATCTGTCAATTTCAGGAAGCCCAAAAGCCATGAAGGGAAAGACCAACAGATTTAACCACATAAAAAATTAAACATTTCTATAAGTTAAAAGATGCCTTTTAAAACCTCAAGACAAGTGAATGTAAAAGAGGAAAAACTATTTGAACACATGTTAGAAAAAAAGGTTAATATTACTACTACTATAAACATCCCCCCCACCAAAAAAATGATAAAGGACAAGCAATCCAACAACAACAAAAAAATGCACAAAAGAGCAAATGAATGGACAGATCATAGAAGAAGAAATGCAAATATCTCAAAAACATACAGAAAAATTCTCAACCTCACCTGAAGTCCAGCAGCATATCAAAATGAAGGTGTGCTGTTTTATCAACCACAATGCCAAAAAAAAGAAAACCTTAAGAAGCTAAAAATATCAATAAGTATAAGTGGGGTGTTAGAATGCTACATACATAACCCTTGAATCATAAAAGTTTGACTGTATATAATAAAAATAAGTATGCCCAAAAATCCCTGTGTAAGTATACCTCCACATTTCAAAACTGTGCTGTCCAAGGGTCAGCTGTATTTCTTTGTAAATTTCCATTCAGCTTTCCAAGTGGTGTAATACTTTAAACAAATTTATAGGTAAGATAATGACATGTTTATACAGTAAATATAGATGATAGAAGATAATGGTTTCAATTCATTAAAGTTACCATGTTGACTGAAATAATGCTAATCTAATGATGCTATGTATGAGATGGGGTATTAAGTTTAGATCCATTTTGTCTTTAAACCAAAGAAGAAATCAGAGAGATCTCTCCTTTTCCACTCATTTTTCACCCAGTATTCAAACAGATTAATGGTCCCCCAAACACCAGAATGTAGATCTCTTCTGATCTTTACTTAAATTTTTAATGTTTTGGCCTTAATTTTTATTCAAAAAATATTACACCAAAATAGGATATACCTTGATTACAGAGCTATTTGGCACCCTCTTAAATTCTGAATTTGAAATAAGTGCATCCCTGCCCTAGTTCTGACCCTGTGTCACATCTTTGGTGCACAAGCTCAGATATTGTAAAAAAAATGTTCAATATTAAAATAAATCTAGTCAATAAAACCTTCTCATATTTTTTCCCCACATGGTAGCCTGTAGGTTAAAAAAAAATGTAGTACATAAATGTCATTCATGGTGAGGTTGTTCAAAGTTTTGGGAGAAATTGATGATAATATCGTATATTCTTTATTTGTGCCATTTGAAACTTATTGTCTGAGATGGGAAGGAAGATATCTACCAAGATGCAGTATTAATTGGTGGCCAATAGGTTCTAAAATACAAAGGCAAACTATCACTATGCCAGTTAGCACTTCTATCTGGGTTATTCTTTAATTAACAAGAAAATAATTCAGAACTGATATTAGATAGCTATTTAGGAAAACAATAGGATTTAGTTTTCTTCTCTGAAGACATACATAAGGCTAAATGAAAAATAAAATCTTCAAGGTTGCTCTCTAAAGGGGAAGAACATTCAATAATGCAAGAAAAAATGTATTTAAAACAATATTAATAACTTACTTATCAACTGTCATTTAGGGAGCACGTTCTGCTATAAGAGATAATGACAAACTAAGATATAAGCTGAAGGTATAGTCAGGAGAAAAAATCCATATAAGAAACAACCTCTGAATAAACTGCCATGCTGTATACTAGTCCCAGGCACTGTTTTTGAAGTGTTGAAATGTGTTATACAATTATTGAATAAGATTGGACACATCTGTCTCCAAAACAAAGTAAGCTAGCAAATAACTAGCATATTCACTATAATTGGGTACTAAAACATGCATTTCTGGATACAAATGCAAATGATTAAGCTATTACAGGTAGCTCAGCTAAACTCAGTTTGTCAAAATTCAGAGTCTTAACAATGTACGTAATAATGAAAGACTGTTTATTTAAAATCTTTATATAGGGCACATGGGTGCCTCAATCAGTTAAGCATCCGACTTCAGCTCAGGTCATGATCTCACAGTTTGTGAGTTCAAGCCCCACATCATGCTCTGTGCTAATAGCTCAGAGCCTGGAGCCTGCTTCAGATTCTCTGTCTCCCTCTATCTCTGCCCCTCCCCTGCTCATGCTCTTTCTAAATTAATTAATTAATTAATTAATTAAAAAATTTTAATAAAAAATAAAATATTTATATAATTAAAAAGTCATTATTTAAAGGCATTCACAGTTATCCTAATGGTACTTTTTTGTTTGGATTTTGTTTAAAAATAAATGAATGAGCCCTCTTACCTCAAATCCCACTTTGGAGAGCCTTCTGACCTCAAATCCCACTTTGGAGAATTACACATTGAGGCATTTTAAGTAGTGGCAAAACACATGCACGCACGCACGCACACACACACACACACACACACACACATAACCCTCAACATTCACCAGTAAGGGCGTGACCAAATAAATTCTGAATATAAACATTATGCAGTTATTAAAAAGAACAAAAATAGCGTTATTTGGGAGACAGTAAAAGTCAGTGGCTAGCACTGTGGACTTGAGAGCTACATTCCCCAAGTTCAAATTGCTGCTCCCACAATCACTAGCTGTGCAACCTTGGGCAAACTAATCACATCTCAGTTCCTCATCTACCCACTGGGGATAAGAGTATCTACCTCATATGTTAGTTGTGGAGGAAATGAGATAAAACATAGGGTCTGACATCCATCAGGTACTGGAATGATGCCCGTATTGTTTGGGGAATGGGGGTGAAAGCTGTACAAATTTTATAGCATAGATCTACATTAGTTAAAAATATTTTAGAGTATTTATTAAATATAGTTGAGCATTCAGAGCATAAAAATATTTTAAGCACATTGTACATGGGTTTAATGGTAAGAGGAAGAAAGAAAGTTTTAACTTTTTCTTTGCACATTTCTGTTTTGTTTGGCTTGTTGCAAAGAACATGTAGTTTTGTAGTTTGGAAGAATAATCCAATAACATTTTTTGGAAGTGGGGTGGGTGAGGGTACTAACAGGAATGGGGGATACAAAAGCATAATTAAAGATTGGAGAGTGAGTCTGGAAACTGAGAAATTTGGCAGGTTAGAGCACAGAATACACAATGGAGAGCAGCAGATATAAGGCTGAGAGTGAGCAAAGGAAAGGTCTTGTGTGCAAGGAAAAGGAGTGTGGACCTTACCCAGATGTTCATAGAAAAATCTTTGTGACAAAAGAATGCAAAGTACTGGCTGTACTCTGGCAATGTGAAAGAAGAACTCCATCTCTCCACCAAAACAAAAACTTTCTATGGCTCCCTTTTACCTCTTATCAGGATAAAGTCCAAACCGAAGTCCATGGCTCTTATCACCAGCCTTCTCACCCTACCCCGCTCCAACCTCAAACTCGACTCCAGCCACATAGATCTACTTGGAGTTTTTAGAAAGCCCTGCTTTCTCCAGGTTCTAGACCTTTGGTTGGGCTGCAGCTTCTGCCAGCACTACCCTTCCCCCACCATGCCATTCCTTGTTCTGCCTGGCTAATTCCTCAGAGCTCAAATAACATTTCCTGGGAAACTCACTTCAGTCCCCCAAGGCTCAGTTTCCCTTCTAGGTCTAAACATATCACCCTGACATTAACCTAAAAAGAGTACTTTTGACATTTATTTGTAATTGTCAGTTTATCACCAGCTTCCCCAACTAGACTGCAAATCCATAAGGGCTGGTACTTGATATTATTCCTTGTTGATTCTTCAGTACCTAGCACAGAACACAGTCAGATACCTATAAACATTTGTTAAATAAATGGATATATTTAACTATACAAGCCATCTAATTCCCATTTCTTGTATTCCATTTTTTCCCAAAAAGTTTCTGCTTTAATCCCCAGTCTTTTGTTTGTCAGCCCATAGGCAGAAAATCCTCAACAGGTCATATCAGTGCAAGTCTGAGTCCATGTGACAGTTATATTGCTCACTGAAAACTAACATATTGACATAAGGGTTTTATATGTCAATCTTGTAGCTTGGTTAAGTTCTGCCCTAGAGGGAAAAACCTCCATATGCTGGCAAAAACTGGCAAAATTCATTCACTCATTCAGCAAATATTTAATAACTCCCATCAATGACAACCTTCATTCTAAACTGTGACAACACAGCAGGAAACAGGACCAACAGCTCTACCATCATGGAATCACATTCTATTGGGGGTGAGCAGAGGGATAGAAAATAAACATGTAAAGATAAGATAATTTCAGGTAGTGCTAAATGTGATAAAGAAAATTAAGCAGGATAGGGAATGATTAAAGTTGAGGGAGACAGAGTACGAGCTCTTTAGACATACATCAGCTTCTTTGAGGGGTGAACATTTGAGCTGAGTCCTAACTGACGAGAATATTCTCAGTCAGGCCTTAGAAAATCTAAGTAGGAATGAGCTTGGAATATTCAAACAAAGATGGAAAATCAATATGGCTGAAACATAATGAGCAAGGAAGGTGATAGGAGAGTGACCATAAGGTAGGTGTAGAATAGATGATATAGGCCATGATAAGGAGTTTGGATTTTATTACAATGCAAAAGAAAGACATTAGCAAAGTATAGATAGGGAAGTGATAGAGTCTGATTTATATTGTTAAATGGTTAATGACAAAGAAGGTAAGAATGGACAAACAAGAAGCTGTTGTCATTGTCCAAATCAGAGCAACTGATTTTGTACTAGGATAGTAGCAGTAGACCTATGGAGAAGTGGTTGGTCATGTTTGATATACTATTTTGGAAACAGGGTCAATAGGACTTGATGTTAAATTAGATGTTGGAGGCAAGAGGAAAAGAAGAATCAAAACTGTGATCTTTTGGTTCTTCTTGTCAGAAATTCCTGAACCTGTTTCCTTTTAAAAAGCGGGGTTCTACTGGAGAACTTCCTTTCAATAACCACAACAAAGTCAAAGTCAGTCAAAATTTCTGCTAGTGTAGGACAATACTTGAATTATCTGCACAAATCCATTGTAGAGAATTCAAGAAGAGTTTATTTTGTGTTAAATTAAACCTTTTAAACTTGACAGATTTTTTCGTAATCAAAAACATAGGTCATTTTATAAAGACCCAAGTGCTTAGAGAACATAGGTTTGTGTCCCTTTAAAAAGTGCCATTTCCTTGAAATACGAGAGATATTTATGCCCAGAGCTTCTATTAGTTATCACTTCCTTATTTTGCTTTATAATCTTATTTTCTCATATAATGGCCATACTTTATACCATTGTTTTATGAATGTTCAAACTAAGGCTTAGCAACCTAGGTAAATTATAGCACAGGAAGAAACAGAATAGCAAGCCCAATTTCCTGAGTCAACCCCTTAATGTATTCATTCACCTGTGAAACTTGGGACATAGTGTATGTTAAAGAACTCTTTAAGGCTACAGAGCAATTCTTTTTCTCCTGAACTTAACTCTCCTGATGTTTTATGTATATTGCCCAGTGATAGTCTCTTGGCAAATAACATTTGAAAACAAACTACACTTACTGCTATGCACAAATCTATTAGGAAAAAAAGCAAGCAGCATTGATAATAACTTCATGGCTAAAAGAACTCAGGAAAACTCACAGTACATATTTATTGTGTTAATATTCATAGCACTATTAAAAATGGAGAGTATTTAGGGGACACAGTAAACCACATCCTTCTTCCTACCAAGTTGTGAACAAACTGAAAAACAGGCAAAACAGTAGACAGCTGAGAATTATCACTCTTACTGATAAAGCTGATGCTGGGAACAAGGCACCACCAATGGGAGCAGGCATACTTACCACTGAGTCACTGACTGGCAGAGCAGGATGACAGAGACTCTCCCCTCCACCCACTTGAAGACATGTCCCTGTAAAATCTGCAATAAAAAGAAACAGACCAGAAGGCATGATTCCTGATGGCAGCCTTGCTCCAAGAGTAAAACTGGCCACAAGACTGAGCTTTCTCACCTAGTTTCTCACCATTCAGCATCTTGCCCATGGGGAAGAGGCCAAGAGGCCCAAGAGGCTAAGAGCATTAACAGAATCCCCTGCAACTACACTGTATTCCCTACATAATTTTATTGTCTTAAACTTAGTAGTTTTCAAACTGGAGTCTATCTACACTGGGATTCTATAAGTACTTTCCAAGGAAAACACAGATGATTTTTAGGAAATCAATCCCATTTATTCAACTTTCATCTACTCTTTCCTAAAACTGAGCTGCCTAAAATATGACTGAAGTTGAAATGTCACAACAATTCTGTTTTTCCAACTTCCTGTAAAAATCATTCTTTTCCCACTTATAAAAAACAGACATCCTCTCACTCATCCCAGATCTTACGATGGCAAATGTTCCCGTGTACAAAAAAGCTTCTGGAGGCAAGGGAAACAAAAGCAAAAATGAACTATTGGGACCTCATCACAGTAAAAAGCTTCTGCACATCGAAGGAAACAATCAGGAAAACTAAAAGGTAACCGACAGAATGGGAGAAGATATTTGCAAATGACATATCAGATAAAGGGTTAGTATCCAAAATCTATAAAGAACTTCTCAAACTCAACACCAAAAAACAAATAATCCAGTGCAGAAATGGGCAAAAGACATGAATAGAACTTCTCCAAAGAAGACATCCAGATGGCCAACCGACACATGAAAAAATGCTCAACATCACTCATCATCAGGGAAATACAAATCAAAACCACAATGAGATACCACCTCACACCTGTCAGAATGGCTAACATTAACAACTCAGGCAACAACAGATGTTGGCGAGGATGTGGAGAAAGAGGATCTCTTCTGCACTGCTGGTGGGAATGCAAGCTGGTGCAGACACTCTGGAAAACAATATGGAGGTTCCTCAAAAAACTAAAAATAGAACTACTCTATGACCCAGCAATTATAGTACTAGGTATTTATCTAAAGGATACAGGTATGCTGTTTCGAAGGGGCACATGCACCCCCATGTTTATAGCAGCACTATCAACAATAGCCAAAGTATGGAAAGAGCCCAAATGTCCATCGATGAATGAATGGATAAAGATGTGGTATGTATGTATGTGTGTGTGTGTGTATGTATACATATATATGTATATATACATATACATGTATATATATATATATATGTATACACACATACATATACATATACATGTATGTGTATATATATGTATATATACGTATATACATATATGTATATATATGTATGTATACGTATATACATATATATGTATATATATGTATGTATACGTATATACATATACGTATACATATATACATATATGTATACAGATACATATATGTATATACACATGTGTACACATACATGGTATGTATGTGTATATATGTGTATATACATATATGTATATTGTGTATACATATATACACACATACATACATACCACATCTTCATCCATGTATGTATATATGTGTATATATATGTATACATATATATGTATGTATACACACACACATATACACATACATACAATGGAGTATTACTTGGCAATCAAAAAGAATGAAACCTTGTCATTTGCAACCATGCGGATGGAACCAGAGGGTATTATGCTAAGCGAAATTTGTCAGTCAGAGAAAGACAAATATATGACTTCACTCATCTGAGGACTTTAAGACACAGAACAGATGAACATAAGGGAAGGGAAGCAAAAATAATATATAAACAGGAAGGAGGACAAAACATAAGAGACTCTTAATATGGAGAACAAACAGAGAGTTACTGGAGGGGTTGTGGGAGGGGGGATGAGCTAAATGGGTAAGGGGCTTGAGGAATCTACTCCTGAAATCATTGTTGCACCATATGCTAACTAACTTGGATGTAAATTAAAATAATAAATTAAATAAAATGGTAAAAATAAATAAATAAATAAAATAAACTTAAAAAAAAAAGCATCTGAGTCACCAAAGAAACAATGCTAATGCCAATGTCAATATTTAATTTAATTGAGGCACGCTAAGCCTGTAGGAAGATTTCCTGATTTTCCTCATCTTATACATCTGTTAAGAGAGAAGCACAGAAATGGTCCAATACTATTTCCGCTTCCACTCCCTGACAATGCCAAAGAATCCTGTTGAGATAGCAAAGAAAAATACTGAAGAAGGTTGAGCCTTACTTCATCTGGGTAACAAACTCACAGCAAGATTTCATATATCTGTCTCGGAATTCAAATATGGAAATTTGTGGAAAACATTCTGGGAAATACTAGTCAGCTACAAGGCACACCTGCTCAGAAATGAGAAAGAACTTGATGTAAAATCTCATTCTCCTATGTCTCAGTTACATATTTCAGTGGATTTCAAGGAAAAAGATGTTAAAAAATTACAAATTTCCAATAAACAAATCAGTGTTATACGTAAAAGAACTATGTATTAGAAGTCAGTCAATGTTTTGTATTTTCTTGAGCAATTATACAGACTCACAGGAGAAAATATTTTCATTAATTTTCACCTAAAGATTACTGAATACAGAAAATCTATATTGTTTTACTCAAACACTACTGTTCATTGTCATTTGTTAACCATTTCTTACATCATTATTCATCCCTATCTTTTATGGAGATTTAGATACGCGGTTTCTACATATAGTATTCTATTTTATATAAATGCATTTTGAAATGCATTTACAATAATCATTTAGTCATTTTTGGTAAGTCTTGTACCGAGTGGTATTATTCTGTCTTTTTCTGTCTTCTATTCTGTCTCCTAGCAAAAAATTACATTCATGAACTATTTGGGAAGAGGGAGCTCCAACCATTTCATTGAGAGACATATTTCCAATAAAATTTTAGTTCTCTTTAGTAGCTATGTGTAAAAATTTGTAATGTGGGGTGCCTGGGTGGCTCAGTCAGTTAAGCGTCTGACTTCGGCTCAGGTCATGATCTCGCAGTTCGCGAGTTCAAGCCCCACATTGGGCTCTGTGCTGACAGCTCAGAGCCTGAAGCCTGCTTCGGACTCTGTGTCTCCCTCTCTCTCTGCCCCTCCCCTGCTCCTACTTTGTCTGTCTGTCTCTCTCTCAAAAATAAATAAACATTTAAAAAAAATGTTTAATAAAATTAAAAAATAAAAAGAAATTTGTAACACTGTTATTATCAATTATGTACTCATAATTGTAATAATAATTCAATCCAGAAGAAATATTTGACACTTACAATTTTTAGTCATAATTTTTTTTTAATTATAAACAAATTTTTATTGCAGAAAAGAATGACAGAACAAGCAGTAAAATATATTTGAGCATAAAAATATATTTTTAAAACTCTTGTGGGGAAGTAGAGTGAAAATACAAACTCATAGAAAAAATAATGTAAATTTCTATAAAAATGGATGATGATGAGTATTCAATTTCTATGGAATTTGATTTGATTATATGCATCTTAACCCTTTTTATTTTAAAATATTCATATTTACTTTACCAGAAATTACATCTTTTGCAACTAATTTTAGGACAAAAAATTTTACACATCAACTTAAAAATTATTTGGGGGGTATGTCAGCAAAATGTATGAAGACCATTGCCTTATGCCTTCAGCTTACCACTGAGATCAACTTCGGATATGGTTATCCTTCTTGGTCAAGAAGTCAGAGGTCAGTTAGGGCAATTGTGCTCGCATCTTCATAAGGTCTTTTCTCCCTTTTGTGGAATCTCCTGGGGTCACAGGTATAGATTTTGTTCCCTTGAATGTCCTGAATGGGTCAAAACAACATATCACTAAATCAGCTCCAAGGCTGTTTTGTACCCAAGGCTATAAGTGAAAACCTGCTCTATTGCTGTCTCAAATTATGTCCCCCTACATTTTTCAACATTAACAGAAGTTCCTAAAAGAAGATCAAATGATAACTAAAAATACTCTAAAAATTAAAAGCCAAAAAGATGTGCTCAATTTGATTATGACCCCCTCCCAATATGAATTTTCCAGGGAGAAATGAAAAGTTCAGATACTAAATTACCTAAATTACCCTGGCAGTGAACTTAGCTCCTAAAACTGAAAGAAAAAAAAAAAAAAAAAAAAAACACCTCCCCCAAAGGGCCCATCCTGTTAAGCTTACCCAAGCATCCCCTGGCATAGGCAGGCCCCTGTGAAATTTAAGATATGAAGCAGTAGAGTAGAAAGCACACTTTCTGTGGGAGGTCTGACTCCCATGGGAAAGGGGAAAGGGAGAAGGTGGGCTGCATGTGCCAAACTTACACATCAGGAAACTTGTTAGTAGCACTGGAATAGAGTATTGAGAGTTAAGATCATGGCACCCACTCCATACTTCAAGAAACATCTGATGCAGGAAAGAAGTATTTCCCCCTAAAATAAAGAAATAGAACAGAATTATAAGAAACAGTCTCTCTTATTTAAGAAATATTTATTGAGCTCAAATTTCTGAGCTAGATTTGCTGGGAGATTCATAAGTGAATCAGAACTGGATGCTGCCTACCAACCAACCACTAACATTTGTAACAGACACGTATATGTCAATGCCACATATTTTAGGTTTTTGCTGCAATAGTGCCCTACTTCCAGTACCAGTTTTTGTATTAGTGTAGATTAGGTTTTGTTTGCTAGCAAACAGCTCTAAACATCTCAGTGGTTTAGAACAGCAGAGATGTATTTCTCATTCATACGACTGTGTCTGTCACCTAAAGGCTCTTTTCTACTTTGCCCTGAATCTAGGACCCTCACTGATGTAAGCAACCACCATATGAAACATTGTCGGGGTGACAGATTAAAGAAGGCCACAAATTCTTTATCACTCTTCTCCCCAGTCTCCATTCAAGAGGTGGAGTTTATTTCTCTTCCCCTTGAAACTGAGCTGGCCCTATGACTGCTTTAACCAATAGAATGTGTTATTTCTAGGCCTAAGACTTACAAGACCTGGAAGCTTTTGCACTTTTGAGAGTCCTGAACTACTAAGAAATTAGGTTACTCTGCTGGAGAAGCCATTGTGAAGCAAGGCCCTAGGATAACACTGGGAAGAAGAAAGGCTTGGCTATTCTCACATCCAGTCAAGCTTCCTAATTACTCCAGCTCCAGAAAATACCTGGCTGCAACCACATGAGACCCCAAGCAAGTTAAGACAGCTGCCCATGAGCCCATTCAATCCACAAAACCATTAGTGATAATAAAAGTTACTCTTTTTTTAATGTTTATTTTTAAGAGAGAGAGAGAGAGAGAGAGAGACAGAGCATGAGCATGAGCGTGAGCATGAGCATGAGCATGAGCATGAGCATGAGCATGAGCATGAGCATGAGCATGAGCGGAGGAGGGCCAGAGACAGAGGGAGACACTGAATCTGAAGCAGGCTCCAGGCTCTGAGCTGTCAACAAAAGAGCCCAACACGGTGCTTGAACTTGTGTGCCTTGAGATCATGACCTAAGCCAAAGTTGGACACTTAACTGACTGAGCCACCCAGGTGCCCCAAACCAGTTACTATTTTAAGTCACTAAGATTTGGAGTGGTTTGTTATACAGCAATAGATAACTAAAACATTCCATCACTTTGCCAAAAGGAAAGAGGGCATGAGACATTATGCATTCTTTTCTTAAGTTTATTTATTTTGAGAGAGAGAGAGGGAGAGCATGAGCAGGGGAGGGGAAGAGAGAGAAGGAGAGAGAATCCTAAGCAGGCTCTATACTGTCAGCACAGAGCCCGATGCAGGGCTCAAACTCACAAACCGTGAGATCATGCCCTGAGCTGAAACCAAGAGTTGGATGCTAATCAACTGAACCACCCCGGCATCTCCCTTTAAAAAAAACAAACAAACAAAAAAAAAGTTTATTTAGAAATTGTGCATTCTTTAAGCTTTTACTTGGAAGTGATACAGACCACTTCCAATCACATTTCATTGGCCACACTGAGTTCAAAGGAATAGGGAAATGCAAGTCTGCTATGTGTGTGGGAAAAGAAATGGAAATATTTGGTGGCCAGTACTATTATCTCCCAGAGAGAGGTCAGGGCTGGAGAGGTACATCTTCCATAGAGATGAGAAGTAAATCACTAAGTAGATAAAATGTCAAGGAAAAAAGAGTAACAAGAGGAGAAAAGAACATAGATAATAACAGATGCTTATAGATGACTTCTGGGTGAAGCAGGGGTGGATTATAAGGAGGAAAAGGGAGGTGGAAAAGACTCAGAAAAGGAATATCTACAGATGCAAAAGGAGACACGTAGGGACCCAAAGCAGAGTTTCAATAACAAAATAGTCAAGAGCATAAAATAAAATGGATAGTATAGGGAAGAAATTGGTAGAAATTCAGAGAAAGAGATCATTGTGGGCTGATACAGCCTGGGACAGAGGCAGAATTAGAAGGTAACAGAATTTGGGTGGAGAAAGGATTAAGAAGGGCACTCTCAATGAGGAAATAGAATGAGTAAAGTCTTGGAGTGGGGAATGAATTTAGCAATGGGAGGATGGAGATTAGGTATTGTAAAAGGAAATGCATCGAAGTAATAGAAGTTATGTGTAAAGATTAGGTTTGCTGCAGAAGGGGAGGAAGCAAAGCCATTTGTGGATTTATAGACGACTTTGAGTGCCAACTGAAATTTCTGAGTTGTTTCCTTTAAATAGCTGAGTGCCACTGGAGATAGGGTGCCCAAGTTAAGAAAATCAGTATACAGGACTAGTGCCTTCATGTGGAACAAAGAAGGGAAAGAAGAGCAGAAAGTTACTACAGTATTCAAAGAAGGAATATCCTACTGTGAGGGATTGTTACCTGGCAGAGAGAAAGAACTGCCTTCTGGACCAATTCAGGGGGCTTAGAATGAGAATAAGTTGCTCAGAAAAAAACTTTAGACGGGGGGGGGGGGGGGGGGGGGGAGGGGGGCTTCAAGTGTGGAGAAGTTGAGATATTTATTTTATCAAGGATATATAAGAAAATGTTTGACTTTTTACTCTCATGGCAAACAATGTTGGTTACCTACCCAACATTCCCCACTCTATTTTCTTGACAACTTCAATACTGCTCAATTCGTCTCTTCCTTTCAAACCAATCAGGGAAAAGAAACATACATGTGTATAATTCAGCTCCAAGGTAAATCCTGATGGTTTAAGCCACTTGGTTTAACCACTCAACTAACATCTTTCTAGGGGAGGAAAGAAGGTTGTTTTTTTTTTTGATGCCCCAATGTCAGGGGTGTGCTACTGTCATTTAGTGGGAAGGGGCCACAGATACTAAGTGTCCAGCAATGCATGCCACAATCCTGCATAAAATCTGCCAAAAGTCAGATAAACACTAACCAGACATGGTAATCCCAAACTCCTTGTCAGTTACTGTTTAGGGAATAGTTAGTGACCCAGTGCGGTCAATAACATACAAGGAGTGGCCTGCTATGCAGCTTCTCAGGTGGTTTCTTCCTGCTTATTGAGATCATCCCAATTGTATCCATCTTCTCTCCCAAGCATCTCATCCCAAGCATCCATCTCTCCAAAACCAGTTTCTTCCCAATCATCCTGTTTCCATCATTGGCATTTCCTGTTACCAAGTCCTAAAGCAGTTATGACATCTGACCATTAACCTCAGGATGACCACTCAGATTTGCCTGGGACAATCTAATTTTAATCCTGTTCTCCCAGTGTATAGTGCCACCTTTCAGTTCCAAAAATATTCTAGATTGGAGACTAGACCGTATGGTCACTTACTTTTCCCAATTAAATCCTGTTCATTCTGCCCCAAGAAAGTACAGGGGTGAGCAAACTATGGCCTATAGACTCTTTTTGTATCTCTGTAGATCAAAAAATGGCTTTTACAGGTTTAAAGAGTTGAAAAAAATAGTATTTCATGACACCTAAAATGTCAGTGTCCATAAATAAAGTTTTACTGGAACACAATCATGTCATTCCTCTAAGCATCTTTTAGGTTGCTTTCTTACTATAAGACAGTTGAGTAATTATGAAAGACAGGCCTAAAATATGTTTGGCTCTTCATAGAAAAGCTTGCAGACCCCTGCCCTAATGCCACTTAGTTCTAAGTTTCCTCATTTCTTGCACTAATACCATAGCCTACTAACTTGTTTTCCATGCTTTTCCTACTCCAGTCTTTAACACATCCGGTAGATAATCTAGAGAAGTTTTATCCGGTCATTTGCCCCTTCAAACTCTTCAATGGCTCCTCCAAAACGGGTAGTATAAATCCAAGCCTATCTGTTGACTTCAGACTACCAACCTAATTTTCCAGACTTTGCTCCTGATTACTGAAGCGAAAATGGAACACTAGCCCTTTCCCTAGTAAGTACTTTAGTTCGTATCATATGCCCCCACTGCTTTGCGGGTCTCTCCTCCATCGCACCGGTTCCTCAAGATTAAACGAAAATTGTTACTCCCTTAATACACCTTCACTCATTTATCACACCGATTGTTCACAGCAAGTAGTTCTTGGGAGTGGGCCGGGGGAACTCCCTGACACAAAGACAACAGACTAGGACACGAGACAGCAAGTCAAAGGAGTTGAGTGCTTGAGGTAAGGAGCCCAGAATAAGACTTCAGAGGTGAATTTATACCAGATTTTTAAAGGACTTGAGAGGCTAAAAGACTGTGAAAGACTTAGGGAGATTAAAAAAAAATGTAAATAAAGCTGAATGAGCTAATCAAAGGACCACCTCATTCTAGCCACTTCCCTACCGCCACGGACTATGATTTAGGCGGTAACACCTTTAGTCTGAAACCTGAAAGAAAATTCTACAAGCGAAGTCTTGACCAAAACCACCCGGGAGTGGCTGCTCCGTGCTAGCGCAAGCAGCGAGTAGATTCCGGATGCCAAATAACCGTAGTGCGGGCACTGTGCACTCTATCCGCGACAAGAAGACTCCAGTTCGTCGCCAAAACTTTTGGGCGGTAGCTTGTCTGCGCGCCCACGCTCCCAGCTTCCGGAAAGGCGCGCCGGCGCCACGGGGGAAAAAGGGACGCCCCTCAATAGTTTGCGCCAGCAGTTAAAACTAAGTCGTGGCCTCCCACAAGCCACCAACCTGCGCCCTCGAAAAGGCGACCCAGCCAGGCTCCCGCCTCCGCAGCCGCCTAGGCGCACGTGAAGTCCCTAGCGGAGCAAAAGCGAAGAGGCGGGAGTTCGCGGACCCGAACTTAAACCTGGGAAAGGAAGCGGTTCCAGGGCGCACGCGCATTGCGAGGGGACTGGGCGGAGCCTGCCTCCCGGAGGAGTTGCAAAGGAAAGGAGAGCGCGTGGCGCTCCGGAACTCGCGCACGCGCCGTAGTCTCACTCGGCCTGTGCGCGCGCGCGCGGCCGGCGCTGCATCTTTTCTTCAAGCCCGCCCCCCTCTTCCACTTCAGCCAGGGTAGGCGACGAGCGAAAGCAGGGAAGTGTGGGGCGAGGTGGGCGGGGCGTCGCACGCGAGCGCGGTCTGCAAAAGAAGGGAGGAGAAGGGAGAGGTCCAAGACAACGTTACCCCGTCAACACCCAATCGAGAGCAAGCCTGACCCCGCCCCCTCACCTCATGTTATTGGCTGAGAGGCCTCAGATGGGCGGGGTTGGCCGTGGGGTTGGGGAGGGCAGGGGGCGGGGAGGAGGAGGAAGGCGCTGGCGGGCAGTGATGGCGGCGGGTGATGGGGACGTGAAGCTAGGCACCCTGGGGAGTGGCAGTGAGAGCAGCAGCGACGGCAGCAGCGAGAGCCCAGGCGGCGCGGGAGCGGCAGCAGAAGGGGGCGGCTGGGCAGCAGCGGCATTGGCGCTTTTGACGGGGGGCGGGGAGATGCTGCTGAACGTGGCGCTGGTGGCGCTGGTGCTGCTGGGGGCCTACCGGCTGTGGGTGCGCTGGGGGCGGCGGGGTTTGGGCGCCGGGGCCGGAGCCGGCGAGGAGAGTCCCGCTGCTTCTCTGCCTCGTATGAAGAAGCGGGACTTCAGCTTGGAGCAGCTGCGCCAGTACGACGGGTCCCGCACCCCGCGCATCCTGCTCGCGGTCAATGGGAAAGTCTTCGACGTGACCAAAGGCAGCAAGTTCTACGGCCCGGGTGAGGAGGAGTTGGAAGGGGGCGGGGGGGAAGACCTCCTGTAGCTCAAGTGCGACCCTCTTCCGATGGTGGGTGCCCCTAGGCACTGGGTTGGTTTGCCCAGCTTTCTCGATGTCTGAACCCCTGCGCCCTGGCTGCTGCACCTGGGACGGCCGGCCCCACACACAACCCCAGCAGCGGGCACTTATAGCTTTCCACCCCCCGAAGTCGGTGTTTCAGTGTTGCTAGCTCTCAGCTTTCATCTTTCTCTCATCCCTCCACGAAGCCTTTTCTTGTGCTGAATTTTTCAAAATACTTTTAGTTGTCGCCTGTCAAGCTGGCCCATAACCTTTTCTGAGCTTTCTGATTCCTGGGATAGGTGGGGGCAGGAGGGAGGGGAGATGTCTAAAGTACGGACCTGAAGTTGTGCGCCAGGTAATTCACAGCTTTCCTTTCTTTACTCTTTTTAGCCACTGATCTCCCTTTTCCCTCTACCATTCCCCATAAGGCCACGTTTAGGTACACGTAGTTACAAGTTCCTACCGTTTAGCTTGTGAAGTCTGGGCATATAAGCAACATCTCAGATTCTTTTTCTTTAAACCAGTTTTAGTATGGAGCCACTTTCCAAGATTAACCATGTATGTAGGATGTAGACAGACCAGAATGTAGATCTTAATAAAGACTGGCAAAGATATTCTCCCTGAGTTTTGGAGGTGGAGCTCAGATACCCCAGCAGGCGGGCCTGTCTGCTTTCTTTCTTTCTTTCTTTCTTTTTTTTCTTTTTTTGATCGTAGGAAGGCAAGTATTCAAATACATGTTGATAATGACTTACTGTGTTTTCACTGAGCAGAAAAAACTTAAAAGCTATAAATCCACACCCCAGTGTAAGGTTTCTGCAAGTTAAAGGTTTTTAAAACTTTGCTTTCAGAGAACCGTGTATGTAGGGTCATTGGGTTAGAAACCCTTCTTTCTTCCATGTAGTTACAGGGTACATTTCAGATTATGCTAATAAACTTCAGTCAGACTCATGGAACCTGTTGGTATACAATAAAATTGAGCAACATTGTACATCCTGGTTATGTAGTAATTAATTCTAAGCTTAAAAAAAAAAAGTGACTACAATAAAAAATAAATAATAAAATTAGGGACCTAGAGTGACCTGTTATTCGAAAGAGTACATTCAAGCCTTAAAGTTAAGGGGGTTGGCAAGTCTAAAAACAAGTTGGTTTCCTTCTTGATTTAATCTGTTAGTACAGGAGATTTATTGGTACTTGTAAATATATACTTTTGATTTTAGTGTTTGATGGCTGGAATATATCTTAAAGTGCTTTGGTTAAGTGAAATAGGAATAAGAAATTGGAGATTTTATGTGTTAAACTATTTAATTGCTTAGTTGCTTGTATTTTTGTGTGTACATCTACATTGAATTTAATTAAGTCATAGGTATCTTATAAAGTATTTGCTTCTGGTTATGTCAATATGAAAAACAGTTGTCTACCTACTTAACTCAGCTAAAACAGTTAATACTTTTTCTTAAGAATATGAGGGACAAGAAAATAGAGCCAAAGTAAAGTAACTAAACGGACAGACCAAATTAAATAATTTTTTTTAAATCAAGGATTTACACAATATTTTGTATCTGAAGTTTTTTCTTATTAATATTAAAAAGTGTATGCAGTGATTAGAAATTGTGTACAGTTTTAGGTTTTTAATGTAGAGCTTACCCAACTAAAATACCTGCTTTTGTAGCCCCTATCTAAACTGACAACGAAACAAAGTGTTAGTGCAAAGAAGCGTATTAGTCCTCACACATTATGCTTTGCCACTGTCTGCAAATAGCTAGGAAAGGTTGTCCTGGACATAGTTTAGCAGCCTCCAGTGGCAAATGTTCTGCAACAGAAATTAAAAATTAAGAGTCATAGATATAATGTAGATAGCCTTTGTGCAGCTTGAGCATTAAGGGGCTTCCTAGATAACACGGAGAAATCACTTTTAGGTTGGCTTCCACCAGTTCCCAGGTCCTGATGAACAGCCTAAGAGTAATTAGTTATTTTATTCTAAGTATTTATTGTTCAACCTAGTAGAGATGTTTGGAACGTTGTATTATGGAAAGGAACCTTGAAAGTACACAGATCACCTATGGGCTTGAAATATGTTGACATTTCACATTAACAGATGTAGCACTTTTTCTAAAAGTCTTGAAGCCAAATTTCAGATATAAGTTTATTTTGGGTTTTAATTTTTATTTTCATCTTCAGTCATCTGAGCACTTTGAAGCAATTTTAGCCTGACAGTCTTAGGGCTAAGGAGCCAGAAAACCTCATTTCTTTGCCTAGCCAATATCTACTCCCATTTCACAATAATAGTTTTAGAGTTAAAGATTTTTTATTTCATGAGGTTTTTCTATGTTGAAAAATTCTATGTTGAAAAGTTCTTAGTCATTTTTAAAGTTCAAGTTCTTAAAATATTATTGACAATTTAGTGGAGTAAACACATGTTGGCAAACAACTGGCATTAACTACATTTGTCAGCATTAAATTTAGTAACAGTTCAGGCACTTGGCCAGCATGTGAGGAAAGTGGTCAGGTAAGAAACAATGCATATGGGAGGAGAAAGAAAGTAAGATTTGTTAAGCACCTACTACATCAGATCCATTAATTTGTCATCTCCATGTTACTTCAGTGAGGTTAGTAAGTATCCTTGCCCTCAGATGGGGAGTCTGAGGTGCAGATGGGGAGTCTGAGGTACAGACATGGCATTCAAATCCAGGTACATTTGACCACAAAGCCTGTCTATACTAGTTCAGGTAAACTACATAATGGGATAAACTTGCAGAGAATCTTACTGTTGTTTTGATACCCTCTCCAGGGTCCCATAAGGATCTAAAGCCTCAAAGAAACACACTTTCATGGCTGTATGTTTTGCTGTCCAATATGGTAGCCACAAGCCACATATGGCTTTTTAATTTTAAGTTAATTAAAATTAAGTATAATTAAAATTGAGTTCCTCCATCTCACTGGCCACATTTCCATTACTCAGTAGCCACATGGCTACCATATTAGTGCACTTTATAGAGAATTTCCATCTTACCAAAGAGTTCTTTTCAACAGCATAGATTCTAGAGGTCTCCAGAAACTCCATTTATTGAGCTTATTATCTCATTTAATTTTCAAACAGCCCTAGGAGATAAGTAATTTTCCCATTTTACAAATGTGGAAACTGAAACTCAAGGAGGTTTTACTCAAAATCACCTACTTAGTGGCAAAGCTAGAAATCAAACAGTAAAATTGACTTCACATGCCATCCCATCCCATTGTATCACAACAAAATATAATTTCACACATTTCTAGAGTCATAATAGAGTAGGAAGACTGGAATAGATAGTATAATTTTAAATAACTTGATTAATATTACTACAGTGAAATTCTACCAAAATAGTGTTTTTGTTTATTCTTTAGAATGGCAAACAATTATACAGTTGTATAATTTGTATAATAGTTTATTCTGCATGTCTGAAATTTAAATATATGGCTTTCCCCTTATTCCATATAGCATTTTCTTTGACACAGACCAAAGCTGTATTTTCTCCAACTTCCCTTTAAATTCCACTGGAAAAGAAAAAGTCATATATAAAAGAAGTACCCCCATGAAAGGGGCACATGTACCTTTCAAGTGATTTTCCTCCTTTTTAAATTTTATCTTCAGTATGCTAACTTTTATTTATAGTTTGCAAAATTACAGTCGAAGCAAGAGTTGCAGCATATTGACTAGGCTCAACCTGACCTCTTCCTTCGTGGATATCCTATTCACACTATCAGCTATCATCCCAGCTACTTGCTTTGAAGCCAACTGGGTCTGTTTGGACTAATGGCCATACACATCCATTACCTTTCAGTAAAATAAAAGAATCAGCTAAGTTGTCTAATGAATTTTGATACTCTGCTCAAATTTATACTAGTTATTTCTATAATACCTACTCTGAGTTCAGCATCATGCCCTTATTTTTAATCTTTGAGGGAATCGTATTTATGTTAAATACTAACATTAAGTATAAAAGGATAGCTGAAAGCCCATATGAGACCAAAATATGTTATTCATGCTGGAAGAAAATAGATTTAGTAACATCTAGAGTTAGCCATTCATGTTCTTTTAATAATTCTTTCAACAATCTGCGACATAGACCACCCCTCCCCTCTGTACGCATGACAGACATCACTAAATAACTTCTCTACCCTTCGAACCTGCATCATCTCAAGATAGCTAAGATAGGATTTCATCTCCATATTAAATACTGAAAAGGAATTGCCTGGATTTCATTACAGTGTTGCTTAAATAAGATGTTGTGAAAAGTGAGTTAACTGAGTTTTCAAAACAGTTGAGTCCCTACCTGTGTGGAAATTTAGGAAAACAGACAATAAACTAGCATTCAGTATATAACTATAATTTATAATTAAATATTTTATGAAAGAAATGAATAGGATATGTAATAGAGGGTAAAAAAAGGACTTTATTTAGAATAGGTGGTTAAGAAAGATGTTTTATTTATATTAGTTTATCAAGAAAAGGGGGTTGATATTTAAGCAAAAACCTAAAGGAGTCAGCCATACAAAGATTGGGTGTGAGAATGTTTTGATGCCATCTAGCACTAGATCTAGAACTGATCATATCACATTAATCAGAGAAAGAAACATCCTTAACCTTTACTGATTTTGAGATTTGACTTCAGCCTTTGTTTGGTTAGTATTACCTCAGTGTTTCTTTTTCCACCAGTCTGGTATGTTTTATTATTCCTCTGTGGATAAAACATATAACCACATTTTTTTTCATTGACTGTAATATCAACACTGTCTTTAAGCAGCTTAATCGGTTTATATGTTTTATCATTACTGATATATTTAGATTTCTGTCATCTTATTTAGTAATTTATCTTTGGCATATGTTTCATTGCCTCCTTTTATCCACTTTTTTTCCTTCGCAGATTGATTTTTTTAATTCTTCCACTCTTTCTCCCTACTTATTTCGATATATTCTATTAACGATTCTATTGGTGATTTCCTTAAAGTTTTTGCTATAGACACTATCCTTCTGAAGAACATAGGACTATTAGCCAAACATTTCTCTGTGAATTAAAAAAACTCTAAGACACTTTACTGCTATTTGAGAGAATATTTATTTAATAAATATACAAAACTACCATGCATACAAATGTAGACGGTGTCTCTTGAGATTCTGTAGTATATAGCCATATGTTGTGGCCCTGGTTTAGAAGGCTTTCACTCTATATGGAGTGCCTGGGTGGCTCAGTCAGTTGAGCATCTGACTTCACCTCAGTTTGTAATCTCACAGTTCCCGAGTTCGAGCCCCACATTGGGCTCTCTGCTCTCAGTGCAGAGCTCACTTGGAATCCTGTGTTCCTCCCTCTGTCTACCCCTTATCTGCTTGTGCATGTATGCACACTCTCTCTCTTTGTCTCTCTCTCTCAAAAGTAATAAAAACAAAATCATTTAGAAAGCTTTCACTCTAGTCCCTCCCTCATCCTATTTTCTATATTATTTCTATTAGACTTATAGTTCTGTATTTTTTCAAACTCCTCCCCCAAATTTATTATAGTATTACCTGTTTTTTATTGTCAGCCCTCATTTAAATTTACCAGCATAGTTACCATTTTCTTTATTCACTGTCATTTCTTGCATCTCATTACTTTGTTCAAGGTTCAGCTCTCATTTTAGTGAGGTATGTCCTATAGTTTTTTCATTGGTAGAAAAAAAGTTCTGGGGCACCTGGGTGGCTCAGTCGGTTAAGCATCTGACTTCAGCTCAGGTCATGATCTCATGGTTCATGGTTCAAGCCCCATGTCAGGCTCTGTGCTGACAGCTCAGAGCCTGGAGCCTGCTTCGGATTCTGTGTGTCTCTCTCTCTGCCCCTCCCCTGCTCAAGCTCTGTCTCTCTCAAAAATAAATAAGTAAACATTTAAAAAAAAATTGTCTCTATATGCCCTTATTCAGGAATAATAGTATAGGTTTAGTATATAAAATTGTAGATTGACCTTTATCTCAGATCTTCAATAATGTTATGCCACTGTCTTCTATTTCTCTTTAAGTGCTTTGGGTAAATTGCATTCCTTTGATTAATCCGTTTTCCCATTTGTCTTTGGAGTGCCGCTCTTTTACTAGGATTTGTCAAGGTGGGGATTTGATTTTTTTTTTTTAACATGTGCCACACTCTACTAAAATTTGAGGATGTGTGTCATCCATTTATTTTAGAAAATTTGAACTCATTATCTTCAATTATTGCCTCCCCCATTCTCTTTATTCATTCCTCTGGAACTCTTAGTAGGTACACATTAGCTTTTCATTCTGTCGTTCATGTCTTTTAATCTTTCTTTATGTTCCATCTCTTAATTGCTTAAGAATTTTAGACAAACATACTATAGTTCTTTAATTTGTTTGTATTATTCTGGGGATGCCAGTTCTTGTATCTGCTGTATGTGCTCACTCCTCCATGGTGGTTTGTTTCTTCATGTAGTTTATAATTTTTACTGCAAAAACTTGTCTGCAGCAATTACTGTCTTTTTGTTTCTTGGGGTATTTTTTCTACGTTGTTCCTTAAGCCAACTGTATTTTTTGTTTGGTAATACATAGTTAAAATAGAAGAATTTACAGGGTATTAACAAACATATAAGTTGTTTCCAATCTTTTGTTAATACGTAGTGCTCCTGTAAATATTGATGTACATGTCCTTTTACACACATGAGTAAACTTATGAAGTAAATTCCTAGGGGGAGCCGGGGTGGCTCAGTTGGTTAAGCATCCGACTTCAGCCTAGGTCATGATCTCATGGATCATAAGTTCAAGACCTGTATCAGGCTCTGTGCTGACAGGTCAGAGCCTGGAACCTGCTTCACATTCTGTGTCTCCCTCTGTCTTTGCCCCTCCTCCACTCATACTCTGTCTCTCAAAAATAAATAAACATTTAAAAAAATTACTTAAAAAAGGAAAATTCTAGAAGTAAAATGACTGAGACTTAGGTTACAGGATATTTTTTATTTGGGTACTTTATTTCCAAATTGCCCTCCAGAGAAATTGGACCAATTTACACTTCATGGAAATGCCTATTTCTCACTCCTTTGCCAAAAATGCAATATCAAACTTACTGGTCTTTGTCAATCTGAGAAGTTAAAATGGTATCTCAATATTGTTTTAATTTACATTTCTCTTTTTTAGTGAGGTTGGCTACCTTTAGAATTTTGAGTCATTTATGTTTCCTTTCCTACAAATTATGTGTTCATATATTCTTTTCTACAGTTTTTCAATCATGGTATTGGTCTTTTCTTAGAGATTTTAGGTGTTTTTTAAAAAGTGAATCAATCTTAGCTGCAAACATTTTTCCTAGTTTATTTGTCTTTATACTTTATGGTGTTTTTTCTAAGCCACAGAAATTTTTGGTTTTATGTATTCAAATTTATCTTCTTTTATGGCTGCTGAGTTTCTTTATCATAAGTTACTTAAAGGTTTTTTGCACTAAAAAGGTTATTTTTTTAAATATGTAGTTTTTTAAAGTACTTCTATGGTTCGGGTTTTTTAGTTCCATTTGGAATTTGTTTTAAGATGTGAAATAAGAATTTTTTTTTTTACAGAAAGCTATGCAGTTACCCCAACACTATTTATAGAATATTTTTCCCCAACACTTGCAGTATTACCTTTACTGTTCACTAAATTCCAATAGCTAATTAAGTCCTATTTTTAATATAATAATTATATAATAATATGGGGCGCCTAGGTGGCTCAGTCAGTTAAGTGTCCAACTTCAGCTCAGGTCATGATCTTGCAGGCCCCACATCGGGCTCTGTGCTGATGGTCAGAGCCTGGGTCCTGCCTGCTTCAGATTCTGTGTCTCCCTCTCTCTGCCCCTCCTCCACTCATGCTCTGTCTCTATCTCAAAAATAAATAAACTTTAAAAAAAATTATATAATAATATAATCATTTAAGATGCTATTTTTTCACCTTAGACTTCTCATCCTATGAAGGCTGTGTTAAACTCAGTCTCCATTCCAACATCTGGCATAGGCCTGAAGTTTTAATTTTTCAGTCTTCCCTGTCCCCACCCTAAGCCATAAGCGAGGGCCAAGGCCACTGAGCTCAACCCACAGTATTGTTGACAGCCTTCTAGTTTGAATTTCAGAAGCAAGATTGAGTTAAGGAAAGTATTTTACCTGCCTAAAATGGGAGGAGGCCAAACTAGATTCTTTCCCCATTTTATACCAATGCCTTTAAGATTTGCCCAATGTTAAATGTTGGTGAAGCCTCTAGAACCCAGTTATCTTGGCTTCTTGAGAGGTATTCTTTCATTTTCACCACACTACCTTCTCTCTAAAAGTCTTGGGACTTCCTAAATACAAGTATAAAAAATTAATATTTATTACTTGGGTTTTATTCAGTCACTTTTACATATTGCTTCATTTGTTCCTAGGCCCGTTGTAATCTTATTTGGAATACATTACTCAATACAACTATAATTAGGTTTGTTTTTTTTTAAGTTGCTTTAGTAATCACAAAAGACTATTGTCACAACAGGCCAGAAAACTAGGCTGTTTATAAACTTTAATGAATTAAAGTTTGTCCCTGAGAGCTATGGTTGTTATACTATGGAAATAACTGAAATATTCATTGTAGAATTTTCTCCTCTTCATAAATACTAATGTAGCTATGTAGTCATTCTAAGAATCACAAAGTTATGTTACATACTTTAGATATTTAGTTCTTCCTGGAATTTTCTGTTCATTGCATTATTCTTTAAAACATTTTCTTACAGTGGCCATATGTTTTTCCTTTTTCAAAAAAATGTTACCCGTTCTACCTGATCATATTAAAGTAAGCAGTTTCAGGATTCACTAACTAGTAGATTTATTGAATTTTGAACTTGAAAAATCTGTGCCACAGTTATGTTAACTCTTAAAGAGTATTAATGAAATCTGAATTCTAGTATAATGTCATTTTGATGTATTTAACATTATCTTTAAAAGAGTTATTTGGGGGCACCTGAGTGGCTCAGTTGGTTAAGCATCTGACTTCAGCTCAGGTCATGATCTCACGGTTTCTGGTTTCAAACCCCACGTCGGGCTCTGTGCTGACAGCTCAGAGCCTGGAGCCTGCTTCAGATTCTGTGTCCTCTCTCTGTCCCTCCCCAGCTCACACCGTCTCTCAAAAATAAAATAAACATTATAAAATATTTTTTTAATAAAAGATTTATTTTTAAAATGATGTCCTAGAATATTTGTTACATAAGTACATTTAAGAGAAACTGCCTTGGTTGAATTGCTGTTCATTTTTGGTAGCAAGAATTTTCTTCAAATTAAACATCCACTTTTTTTTTTTTTTTTTTTTTAACATTTATTCGAGCGAGAGCAGGGGAGGGAAGGACAGAGAGAGAGGGAGACAGAAAATCCAAAGCAGGCTCCAGGCTCTGAGCTGTCAGCATAGAGCCCAATGTGGGGCTCAAACTTATGAGCCGTGAGATCATGACCTTAGCCAAAGTTGGATGCTTGACCGACTAAGCCTCCCAGGCATCCCTGCAAATCCACTTTTATATCAGCATTATATTGTAGTCTATGATAAAGCAACAGAATATAACTCCCTTAGTTATTACTGAGATGTTAATGTAAAAATGAACCCTTAATAGTCAAAATAACATTAGTTTATATAAGCTTGCCTTTATTATTATTTTTTTTTTATAAATTATACCTAAAGGCTTAATACCATTAAAATTTGTTTTCCTTGGGTAACTCTATGTTATTTTAGTGTAATAGGTAGCCAAGTATGGTTATCAAAATATTGGAATCAGTAACATTTATGTTTGTTGTGTAAAGGGGTAGTGGAATGGCAGGTATTTCTGGCTTCTCAGATAATGCTTCTGGTTGTATTATAAATGCAGAGAAATGTACTTTAGTTAGACCTCATATCCTCCTTTCTCTGAGCAATGCATCCAATTCCAATTCTAGTTTTTAATGTTATGTTCTTTATGATCTTACAGGAAAAACTAAACCAGTCTGAAAAGACTTTTTCATAAGTTAAATGCTTCCTGAGGGAAGAAGACTGTTTAATATAGTTTAGAGAGTGAAGAAGTATGTTAATCACTGAATCATTCTTTTCTGTTCAAGAGTTAATAAAACATCATTTTGCCTAGAAATAGGCTTGATTTATTAACTGTTGATTCAAGTTCGCTCTTACTAAGTCGACATCTAAAATCAAAAAAAGAATGTGTTTTATGAAGTTTTGTTTTTACATTAATTTAGCATTGAGGTCTCCTTAGAAAAGTTGGCAGAGAATTTTATAAGAGAATGCATTGGTATATATTAATATACTCAGAGATGGAGGATTTTTTGTTTTTTGTTTTTTGTTTTTTGTTTTTTTTTTTAATTTTTTTTTCCCAACATTTTTTATTTATTTTTGGGACAGAGAGAGACAGAGCATGAACGGGGGAGGGGCAGAGAGAGAGGGAGACACAGAATCGGAAACAGGCTCCAGGCTCCGAGCCATCAGCCCAGAGCCTGACGCGGGGCTCGAACTCACGGACCGCGAGATCGTGACCTGGCTGAAGTCGGACGCTTAACCGACTGCGCCACCCAGGCGCCCCGATTTTTTGTTTTTATAATGATCATCTTCTCTCTTTTTTATAATTCAGATAAGTTTTATGGTTTATACTCTTAAGTACTTTGAAGTAGATTGACTTTTGCAGGCCAGGAAGATAAATATTACAACAAAATGATAAGAAAAGCTGTTGATGTATATAGCTTTCTTGTTATTTCTCTTTTCTTTTGATTTAATAGGTGTTCTAAAATATCTATTCCCCTGAAATTTTGTAATTAATGGAAATGCTCCAATTTTCAGGTGTCACTCCACCTTTGGGTTTGTGGATCCTCTGTGTTTTCTGAAGGTGGACTATATTTGGAGTAGTTAGAAAAGCAGATGGGGCACTTGGGTGGCTCAGTCGGTTAAGCTTCCTACTTAGGCTCAGGTCATGATCTCACGGTTCGGGAGTTCGAGCCCTGTGTCAGGCTCTATGCTGACAGCTAGTTCAGAGCTTGGAGCCTTTATTCAGATTCTGTGTCTTCCTCTCTCTCTGTCCCTCCCCTGCTTGCGCTGTTTCTCTTTCTCTCTCTCTCAAAAATAAATAAAACATTTAAAAAAATTTTTAAAAGAAAGAAAAGTGGAAATAGTACTTCCTAAGTCTGCTGGTAATTTTAAGCAAGTCACTGAATGCCTCTGCTTCTGTTCATCTGCCAAGTGAGGAGGGCAAAAATTGTTCCTTTTACTTTGCAAGACTATGAGAGTAAAGTCACGTGCTAGAAAATTCTTTAAATGGTTGACTATCATTTTACATTTGTAGTTCTTTACAGCCTTGATCAGCTTTACTTTTTCTTTTGTGTGTGACTTGTTGCTGTTTTAAGTTTGTCAGCATTAAGGGGATATATAATGTTTATAGATTACTTTGTCATCATTGTCGTTCCTCAAGAAAAAAAAATCACACTGGTTCTATCTATCTGTCTGTCGCCTCCATCTCCAGAGAAGCAGCTAGTGCCACAAAGCATGTGGAGTTATGCAAAAAAAATAAATAAACCCACACAACTGCTTTAAGATGAGGGCTACTTTTCTTTTCCCTAGGGACTATTCTTGCTTAATTTTATTTTTTTATTATTTTTTATGTTTGTTTATTTAAAAAGAATTTTTTTAACATTTATTTATTTTTTGAGAGACAGAGACAGAGTGTGAATAGGGGAGGGGCAGACAGACAGGGGGCGTCACAGATTCCAAAGCAGGCTCCAGGCTCTGAGCTGTCAGCACAGAGTCCGACATGGGGCTCAAACTCAGGAACCATGAGGTCATGACATTAACTGAAGTCAGACACTTAACCAATTGAGCCAACTCAGGTGCCCCTAATGTCTACTTATTTTTGAGAGAGAGAGAGGCAGAGTGCGAGCGAGGGAGAGGCAGAGAGAAAGGGAGACACAGAATCTGAAGCAGGCTCCAGTCTCGGAGCTGTCAGCATAGAGCCCGACTCAGGGCTGAAACTCACGAACCCTGAGATCATGACCTGAGCCAAAGTCGGACACTTAACTGACTGAGCCACCCAGGCTCCCCTGTTCTGGCTTAATTTTAAAAGTTCACATTGCTCTAAAATAAATAATTCCAGGGGCGCCTGGCTGGTTCAGTCGGTTAGGCGTCCGACTTTGGCTCAGGCCATGATCTTGAGGTCCGTGAGTTTGAGCCCCGCGTTGGGCTCTGTGCTGACTGCTCAGAGCCTGGAGCCTGTTTTCGGATTCTGTGTCTCCCTCTCTCTCTGACCCTCCCCCGTTCATGCTCTGTCTCTCTCTGTCTCAAAAATAAATAAATGTTAAAAAAAAATTTTTAAATAAATAATTCCAATTTAAGGAAATTTGGATTTTACTGTGTAAATAGAAATAATACTGAATTTCTTTCTCTTAAATGGTTAATACCCTTTTCAATGACAAGTGAAATAGTGGGCAATAATTTGAAGGTTATTAATGTTGACCCATTGTAAAAAGTGTTTCATTTTCTTATATAGAACACAAATTTAAAAGTATAAATTGGTAGCCTAAGTGTATGCTAATAGGAAAATGATTAAATTTTAGGTATAGCCATTCAGTAAGAAAATATTTAACAATTAAATGGTAATTGTGAATGTCACCTAATATTAAGTAGCAATATGGAGAATACTTAGGAACAGGAAAATAGAATAAGAAAGTACTTTACTGGAAGGATTATCTTAATTTTCATGTTAATGTATCTGTACCTATGCGAATGCCACTTCTGGTTCCGTGCCATGAACTTTTCAGAGTATGTTTCTTATACTCAGTGAACTTTATAGTGCAACGCTTTCTATAATTCAGATTAATTTTCATAAGTTTTTAGATTTTTGTCTATTTAAGTAGATTTTTGAATTCTACACTCAAATGTACAGATACTTTCTGACACATAATCTTCAATTTCCTAAATGCTTTCAAATATGAATATGGGTATAATCATTACTCTGTTTATTTAAAAAGCAAGAAATTTCCAGGCTTTTCTTCTAGTTTACTTCTCATTAGAAAATATTTTGTTTTGTTAACTGAACAGTAAGCTCTCTAACTGACCACTCTGTTGCTCATAATAGTTAAGCTAGTAATTCTGGTTTTAAAATTATTTTCTCTAAATTACCTTTGTCATGTATGGATAACTATAGCCTCAGGAAAGAAATTTTTTTCTATTGTAAAATTAGGAATTTTAGAAATCTTATTTATTAGCACTTGATTTAAAAAAAAAAAAATTTAAGTAACCTCTACACCTAACATGGGGCTCAAAGTCACATATTCTTATGGCTGAGCCAGCCAGGTACCACCTATTACCATTTAAATTTTTACTTAATTTAATTTAGTTTACTGATTTTATTTTAGAGAGCATGAGTGGGGGAGAGGGGCAAAAGGGAGAGAGAGAGATTTTTATTATAAAAAGAATTTTTTAATGAATATATAACCAAAATCAGAAAAAGACCCATTAAGTTCAGAGAACAAACTAATGGTTGACATAGGGGAGGGGGTTGAGGAGATTGTCAAAATTCGTAAAGTGGGGTGACAGGTACAGGCTTCCAGTTATGGAATGAATTCATCACAGGGATGAAAGGTACATCATAGGGAATATAGTCAGTAGTATTGTAGCAGTGTCATATGGTGACAGATGGTAGCTGTACTTGTGGTGAGCACAGCATAATATATAGACTTGTCAAATCACTATGCTATACACCTGAAACTAATATAATATTGTGTGTCAACTCTACTTCAATTAAAATAATAATTTTTTAAATAGCCAGACTACCAGTTACATGAAGTAAAATTTTTTCCTCCATTCCCCAGAAAAGGTTGCCACTGTTAAGTGTTTGGTCTGTATTCTAACTGGTGTTTTTCATGCATATACAAACACATGTAGAATGTGCATACATGTGTATTCTTTTTTTAATTCAAAGCAAATCATGCTATATATATACACACACACATACTCTTCTGAATTGCTGTTTTTAGTTACTCTATCATGGACTTCTGTGTGTGTCTGTACATATAGAGATGTCTCCTTCTTTTTGATAGTTATGTACTATTATTCCATTAAATTAATGTACTGTAATTTAACCAATTTCTTGATATGGAAAATTAGGTTGTTTTGGTTTTGTTATGTGTTTTAAATAACAAGTGTCTTTTTTGTCATAAATTTGAGCAGAGATTTTGCTTACTATAAATGAATCTGTTTAAAGTAAAGGATCAAAATCTAGTTAATCCTTATTTGGAATTGCAGCTAATATTTTGGAAGAAACTTTGGTTTCTACTTTATGCCAGGCACTGTGCTAGGCATTGAGGATACTGAGATGAGTAAGACAATTGCCACTCTCAAGCACAGACTTTGGGAATGGCTCACTGCTGTCAGCATATAAATCATGCCATTCCTCTCTAGGGAAGTGGTTCTTAATTCCCTGGACAAAATGCTAATCATTTTATGTCAGTCAGAGGAACTGTTCCTATAGCCATGTCTCCTGTTTCCCAAGAGCCGTGACAAGAGACAACCATTGTTTAATGACTTTTCATAGTTTATATAGGTAATTGTGAATATATTCTGGTAGTCTGGTGATATTTATTTTGAAAATGGGCCATATTTCTGGTAAAACATTCAGCAAAGATATGTTGAACATCTACGTGTTTTGTGCACTGAGCTAGTCACGGGAGGTGCAAAGATGGTACAGTCTGCTCTCATACAACCTACTTTGGATTAGAGGAAGAAAATGTTTTAGATCCACAGTTCACTTGGGTCTTTACCAAGTACTTATCTAGTGGATATTCTGTTTTATTTTTAGATGCCATAATTAATTAACAGAAATCAATAAAGCATTATCTCCCCTCAAACAAACCAGTTTCCAAACCTAATTGCTTTAGTTTCCTCTTCTCCCTAATACCTTGTAGTCTTCAACTTTGAATACAAGTTTTGAGGTATCTGAAATTTAAGTTTTAAATTTTCAATGAAAAACTTTATTTTGTTCTAAAGGTAGATCTCCAAGAAGTTTCTTCTCATTGTCTAGTATCTATCTGTGCATGTTTTGAAGTTAAGGCTGTGTACCAAATATGAGTCATTATGAGGTTTCTTTTATTTGACCTTTTCCTTTGAGACATTCTAAAATATTGTTAAGGTTGGGGCGCCTAGGTGGCTCAGTTGGTTAAGTGCCCGACTGTGGCTCAGATCATGATCTCACAGTTCGTGAGTTTGAGCCCTGCAGCAGGCTCTCTGCTGTCATCTCAGAGCCTGCTTCAGATCCTCTGTCTCCCTCTCTCTCTGGCCCTACCCAGCTCATGCTTTCTCTCTCTCTCTCCCTCAAAAATAAACAAACATTAAAAAAATAATAATAATAAACAAAATATTGTTAAGGTGATGTCAATAATTTCTTTTTTTCCCCCAGCTGGTCCATATGGAATATTTGCTGGTAGGGATGCCTCCAGAGGACTGGCGACATTTTGCCTAGATAAAGATGCACTTAAAGATGAATATGATGATCTCTCAGACTTGAATGCTGTACAAATGGAGAGTGTTCGAGAATGGGAAATGCAGTTTAAAGGTACCTTCATTTTCTTGGGTTCTTTGGAAATATTAAATTTATGGCCCAAGAAAGTATATACTATTTCACTTCTTTAAGAAACCTAAGGATATATTTTCATCACCATTATTATTTGATGATAAAAATAGCAAAATTTGAAAATGGTTGTTACATATTAGTTAAAAATCCGTTTTTAAAAGTTGACTTGTTACCAACTGTAAGTCTAACAAATTATGACACCTTTAGTCTTATAAGGCTTTTTAAGTAAGACATAGTATTTTTAAATATAGGCTTCTATTTAAAACTGAATTCATTATGGATATTGATACTATAATTTATTCTAAAATGATTTTACTGATCTTACTCTCAAACTATAAAGAAAAAATGTCATTCCCCTTTATTATACCCTCATGGCATCAGTTAATACCTCTTGACAGCTGTGACACTCCAGACAGCTATTTATGTGACCTATACATCCCTTGGAAACAGTTCTGGCTTCTTGGCATTTGAACTGTTTCTACTGTATGAGGTAGTCCTCCTGTCTTCTCCTTCTGGTTTGTCAGTTAATTCACGTAACCTAGTTCAAATTCCTGACCAAGAAATGACTAAATATGTATCACCTTGGACATTATAGTGTTCTAAATTAAGTACTGGTAACCTAAAACAAGGAATATTAACAGAGATGTAAGAAGAGAGTTTGCTAGGAGAAAGAATAATGGTATGACTGGGGCCACACACTGAGTTCTCAAAGAACACAGGATAATGAGTAACAAATGACTTTGCATCTCATTTGGTTTATTTTCTTGGAGACTACTAGCAGATGTCCCATTTTCTCCCAAGAATATTTTCTAGTTGGATCTACTTAGCATGATCTCTAAGTGATTCTGATGAAATGTCCTTGGTTAAGAGCTGGTAGAATGGAACACTTTTCCTGGTAAAGCACAGTCCCCAAGCTTTGTAAATTCCCTAATCCTGTTTTCCTTTGTTCAAGCCTTACATGAATACAAAGACCAGCCAAGGTGAGCAATAGGATCAATTTAGCTTATTCGATATAATTTTAAAAGAGGTGAACACCTTCCCTGCTGTGTAATGGAATAGTAAAACAAATTTGATCACTACTGATTTTCTTTTGATGTATTTTTCAGAAAAATATGATTATGTAGGCAGACTCCTAAAACCAGGAGAAGAACCATCAGAATATACAGATGAAGAAGATACCAAGGATCACAATAAACAGGATTGAACTTTGTAAACAACCAAAGTCAGGGGCCTTCAGAACTGCAATTCTTACTCCCTTTCACAGAATGTCCAGCGTCTTTGGGTTTGGTTCACCTGCTGCAAAAAACATTCAACAGATTGTATACAAGCTAAATGAGTCTCACTTTGAAGATTTGAATACTAGACATTATTTATGCTGCCAACCTCATTTGTTGCAGTTGTTGGTAATGTCTGGTGGGGCTTCATCATCCTGAAAAGTCCCTGAGGAAACAGGGACTTTTTAAAGAGCAAGAAAGTCACAAGGTTACTATTCCCTCTCTCCCTCCTTCCCTCCCTCCCTCCTATTTTTTTTTTTAAATCAAAGACAACCAGATATGTATTTGCTACTTAAGTGTACAAATCTCCTCAAAAACAGCAAGAGATTCATGTGCTGTGTTTTTGTTATAGCTCTGAGGGAGGAGATCTAGGTAGGAGAGGTTGGGGGTGCACATCAATTTGAGTAGTTTATTGAAACATTAAAATGTGAATTCTCAAACTTTTCTTTTTGGGTTTTGTCAGGGAAAAGGAAAAAACCCTTACTTCTAAGAAATCTTTGGAAATTAGGAGAAGGGATTTCAAGTGGATCTAAGTCAAAGTTAATTCCCAATAGTAAGATCATTTGAAACTAGTTTTTATCCCTTCCCTTCCCCTAGATCAAATCAATATTAATTGTGCCTTATTTCACTTACATAGACTTGAATTATTTTTAGGGAAAGCCCCTATGTGAATTCAGAAGTCATTACAAGCAGCATTGAGACTGAAGTTGGAATATTCTGTTGACTGCAAAACCTTGATGTCATTCTGTGTACATAGAATGTAAAAGGAATATTCAGTGTTACTGCCACATATGTTAATATACACAAACTTAATTAGCATTGTAATGGCCAAATGCATTCCCTCATGCTTTTTCTCTTTTAAAAAAAAATCGAAAATCAAATCAACAACTTTGTCCCCCAACAGCTGCCTAATTTTAGGAGTCTGACCCTCACATCTCATTGGTGTGGGTGCATGGGGTTGTGGTATGGATGTTGTATGGGTGCGTCTGAATGTGTGTGAGAGCGCCTTGGAAAGGACTCTGCAGATACTGTAAATACCAGTACCATTTTAATAAAGCATGTACAATAAACCAAAATAAGCTTGAGTTGGACTTTATATATAAACTGTAAGCCCAGTGCATTATGATATGGTAGTCAGGATTATGCATTTGATTCAAGATAAGGAAAAGTCTTGGAAATGAAAAGCAGGCACTGGTTAACCAACTTGTACACATTGTACCACATTCACTGTAACTTTAGGAAGAAATTCCACTTTGTGGAACATTCTCAAGAGATCTGAGATTATTCAGGTAAGAATTGATATATAAAAATGTACATATTTTGACTTTATATTTTGATGCTGGCTATACTAGAAGTAATAGCACCCGGGTGATAGTTACTGAACACAAAACAATAAAGGGTATTACACTGATAAGTACTGAATTCTTCTATTCATTTGAAAAAGCCCTTATGAAAAGCCCTGCATATTCTGCATATGTCAGTTACTTGATTTCATTGAGACTATTTAGGTTCTTGGTTGCACCAAAAATTTAACAAGTCGCCCATTAAAGTCACCAAGTTAAAGAAGAGGTTTATTCTACTTTATGAATATAACATATGCAGAAGCCGTCAAAGAAAGGGGAAATTTAAATTGCAATAATAAGCTAAAGTATGAAAAATACTGCATTCTATTATATTCAGTCTTGGGATGTTTTATAGAAAATAATGATCTTCAGCCAAATCTTTGCTGAAGACCGGTTGTAAAGACTGAAGGATATTGGTAAATGCTTTGTGTGTTTTTTATGTAAAATATTTTATAAAATATGCTAACATACATGTCCTCTGTAGTAAACATAAATATAAATATGTGTGTGTGTGTGTATATATATATACATACACACACACACATACACGCACACACACATAAGTTTGAGCCTGAAGTTCAGAAATAAATCTGCACTTGTGAATAGAGAAACCCTAAATATCCATGCAGTAAAAATGATGCAGTCTGTTAAGAAAATTGAGCAATTTGTGTTTTGGACTTGAAATAAACTGTTCTATAGACAATTCCTCAATTTCAGTTGAGTGTTTCTCATTCTCAGGTAGTTGGCTTGGTAGTCTTAGAGTAAGGAGATAGAAGCTGTGGTGGTATTCTTGCTGCTGTTTTCCCCTTAGACTCTATTTCCCTAACTTTGCTGATTAGTAGAACCACTTGAAGTACTTAAAATACACATCAGACCAAACCTACTACACACTGAGCTGTAATTGAAAGAAAATGGGTCTCAGACTCTTGCTTTGTTTTGTTTTTAATTTTATTATAGAGAGGGAGCACGAGCAGGGGAGAGGGACAGAAGAAATGAGAGAGAATCTCAAGCAGGCTCCATGCTCCGCGCATAGCCTGACTCAGGGCTTGATCCCATGACCCCATGATCATAACCTGAGCCAAAACCAGGAGTCACGCTCAATGGACTGAGCCACCCAGGCACCTCTCAGACTTCACTCGTAAGAAGTCCATGGTAATTCTTGTGGTCAGGCACATCTGAGAAACACCACACTAATCATTTCAAGTTATATTGTCCATCTTTGACATCCACTTGAAATGAACTTACTCTTCGATAATTTTAGTCTTGATTTCCTGTATTTGGTTTCATATTCCCTAAAGTTTCTCAGTTATGTATCAGGAGATTCCACATAAAAATCTAATGTGATTTTTTTAAAAGATTTTTTTTATTCAGATTTTTATCTTTTGATAGTATCTCAAAGTTGGCATGTTTCTCAAAATCTATACTGTGTGTACTAGTCAGTTTCTCTCCATTAGGAAACGAACCTATTCAGACAACAGATAAGTTTTTAAAACCTTGACTATGAGGGGTGCCTGCGTGGCTCAGTTGGTTACACGTCCAACTTCAGGTCAGGTAATGATCTTGCAGTTCACAAGTTGGAGCCCCGCATTGGGATCTGTACTGACAGCTCAGAGCCTGGAGCCTGCTTCGGATTCTGTCTACCTCTCTCTCTACCCTTCCCCCACTCATGCTCTTATCTCTCAAAAATAAAACATTAAAAAAAAAAACAAACTTGACATTAGTGAAGTCTACGTCATGTTTTCCTCACAATAATTCTACCTGCCTTTTTTGAAATCTGCAGACTCCAACACTTACACTGACCTCTACGTATAATCTGAAAGCTAAAGTTAGTATATTGAACCAGTACTGGAGAAAATTGTTCTCTAGAAAACTTGAATCAGACTCTCCTTACCCACGTATTCCATTTACTTCTGTTAGTAACTGGGAAGTGCAGCCAGTTGCTAAAAATGTATGCTGTTGGCATGTTAACACAGTGTATTACCTTACAGAGTTTTTTATGAACCAGAATAAGCTGGTAATAATAAAGTTTATAAGTTGCTTTGAGCATAATAAAAATGACTCATTTCATATTATAGTGATGGTTCTTTTGCTCTAGTGAGTTAAATGTAGCAAATGCTCAAAGATAGCTTTTGAATATGTGTGTTCCATTAAGGTCAGCCCTCAATTTGGTAGATTCTAATAACAGATTATGATCTATTTGTTGTAGGAAGAAAGTTCAAATGAACACCACCCAATTTTTCTTTACTGTTTTTAGGCAAGACTCATCATTCCCAGGCAATGTCAGAAAAGGCTGTATCTTCTAACCACACTCCTGTGAGTCAGACTTTGAGGAGACCCTGGGCTAGATTTCAGCTTCGCATTTTTTTCTACCATCACTAGTGATTGAGAGAACATTTGGACTGCCTGTGATTTCTCCATTCAAGAGAGCAGTTGACATGCTGTGAACACTCTGGTTTATTCTCGAGATTTTTCCATCACTGTATCTGCATAGGACCCAACTAAATAAACCAAATCATGAAGTTTGGTGTAAGAAGACTGGTAAATATTTGCATATTTATTTTAAAAGCATGATCTTAATGGCTACATAGTATTTCCAAATACAAATTTTAGTGGCAAGATATTCCATATAGTGTGGTGCCAATCTGGTTAAAGAAAATAGCAAAGTTTGGAAGCTAAGTCAACAGAATTTTAAAACTAAGCTATGCTTTTGCCTGGTCATAAAAGTAATATATGCTCAGTATAGAAAAAGATTAAGAAAATAATCAAGAATTAAGCAAAGTTGACTTTTTCCTGCTTCTCTCCAGTCCCTTTCTATATATAGGATCATAGTCTATTCAAGTCTTCTGACTAGAGATACCATGCAGTCATGCTGGACACCTCTACCTAGAACATCAAAAATGAATGCATCATACCCCCCGCCCCAAACTTACTTTTACTCTTAGGTTCTCTGTCGCTGCTATACTCTCCTAATTTATCTTCCATCCTCCCTTGTTCTCATCAAACTCATAGTCCCTGTTGGCAATTTAAAATGTAAACTTGACCTCACTTGAGGCCTTCAGTGGCTCCCTATTTTCTAAAGAATCAAGGCTTATGTCCTCTTCATCAATTCCCACAGCACTATTACATAAAACAACTTGTATCTTCCAGAATATGCCCCTAGCTACTTACCCACTCCATTCTTCAGTCTGAATTATACTGTCCTCCATACCTTCCCAAATTAACTGCCCTCCTGGATAATTTGTTCAGTCTTAGAGACTCAGGCTCAGTCTCAACTCAGTTCCCCCAGAGTGAATTAGGGAGCCCCCCATTCCATGACTCCATAATATCACAGGTACATTTGTTATCACTGATTTACCATTGTGTTGCAATCATCTGTCTCCCCTAATAAACCAGGAACCAGAACATACTCCTATTTTAGGCCACAATTTCCCCAAACTTATTAGTACAGTGCTGGACACATAGTATTTGTTCAAAATGTTTTTTTCTTAAATTTGTAAAACTAGAGGGTTGACTAATACCAGAAATTTTAAAATGGGGGCTCCAAGGAAACATTTTAGAGACCTGGAAGAGAGCCTAGGAACTGCATCAGAGCAGCACCTCTTAGTTTTGCTTACTGGGCTTGCAAGTAAGAATTTGAAGTCCTTGTGCTACAGAAAAAATGTTGGGAAACCACTGGACTAGATGATCTCCAGAACTCTTTCACTTTATGAATACAGTTCAAGGGCAGAGCTATGCAATCTTAAAAATATCTAGCAATACTTACTCTAGGACTGTAAACTACAGATTTATCTTCATGGCACAAGTGGATGAAGGTGCAAGCACCACAGTATGACCCTGACCTAAGTGCCTATCTAATCAACATTGTTTTGCAGCAGCTATAGCTTATAGGCTTCTTCAAAGCGGTGACCAAAAGAAAAAGGAGAGAAAAGGAGAGGACTTCCATTTTTTTTTTTGCCCTATAACTAAAACCATTCATCAACTCTTTTGAAATTCCACCCAGGGAAGTCCTTTGCTCCCTCCACTGTGGACCCCCCTGACCCCACCTCTCTTCCTACCATTCCCATTACAGAAGTACTCATTGCAGTTGCTGGCCTATTCCAGTGGTAATTTAGAAAAAGGCGAGTTAAATTGGTCTTGCCAAAGACAAATTGCAATGTAATAAAAATATAATGAAAATAGTCCAACCTGCTGCACTTGCCTAGGAAGAAATGCCTTATTTTTAGAGAAAGACCTTTGTCCTTAAAACCTTTGCCAACAGTGAGAACGGAGACAAATGCAAGATAAGATAGGAACAAATCACCTTTCTTATATAAGAAATGCAGGAGCAAGCATTTTAATTCCTTCTCTATTTAGGCTGTGTCTGTAGTGGAAGGAGTTTAGGCCTTGAAGGAGTTCTGCTTTCTGGTGACCTTGAACAAGTTTCTGAACTTCTCTGAGCCTAATTTTCCTCAATTGTGAAAGGAACCAATAATACCTCGCAGGTGAAAAATAAGATAAAGGCCACCACCAACTCTATGACATGTACTATATTCCCTTCTTCTACTTTGCAGTCGTAGAAAGACATTTTAAGTATCTTTAGGTGGTATATAATTTTATGTAAAGTAAAAATCTGAATAACCCTTTGTTAATTAAACCTATAGTCCTAAATCTGAAAAATGTTTACTAGTTTTCCCACAATTTATCTATTAGTAACAAAGTATTACATTTAGTAACAGAGCATCAATGTAATATTAAAGTTCATCAATAGGGGCACCTGGGTAACTGTCAGTTCAGTGTCCAACTCTTGATTTCAGCTCAAATCATGATCCCAGGGTCTTAGGATTGAGTCCCACGTCAAGCTCTGTGCTGACAGCTCGGAGCCTGGAACCTGCTTCAGATTCTGTGTGTCTCTCTCTCTGCCCCTCCTCTGCTCGCTCTCTCTCTCCCTCTCTCTCTTTCAAAAATAAACATGAAAAAAAATTTTTTTTAACAAAAGAATTTAAACTCGTGGACTGGAGGTGATCCTGAAATTATTTGCATGACTTTATTAGATGAGATGTCAGAGACAGAACTGAGTGATTATATTAACATGAAAACACCTCTCATTATTGACCACCTTCACTGAAGAACAATAAGCACTTTGCGCATAAGTTAACTATCTTTAGGAAAAAAATTGAAAATGCTATACTACAATGAGTTCACCAATGTATTTGCTGTGTAGCTTCACAGATTTGTGTGAATTTTTTAGTTAACCTTATCTCAACTGCCATGAAATAATTCAGAATCATCTCACAACTCGGGTTAAGCAACAATAGTGATTAGAACAGCTTAAATGTATTGCAAATGTACTATTCAAAGATTTTCTCCAAATGACTGAGTCTCTTAAAGTAAATTCAAACTTCCAGACATCCTAAATGAAAAATATCACTAGATTCACATTATCTCTAACATATATATTCTTGAGCAGTCAGAATTCAGTTCAAATTGGAATTTACTCATAATGGTTAACTATGTGTCAACTTGGCTAGTCTATGGGGTCTGGTTGTCTGGTCAAACACTAGTGTAGATGATGCTGCGAAAGTATGTGATTAACATTTGCAATTGGTTGACTTTAAGTAAAAACAGATTACTCTTATAATATGGGTGGCTCTCATCCAGTCAATTGAAGACCTTAACAGCAAAAACAGGTTTCCAAAACAAGAAGCAGTTCTGCCTCCAAACTGCAACAGAGAAACCCTTCCAGTTTTCCATGTGCTAACCTGCCCTGTAGATATTGGATTCAAGACTAACATCCACTCTTACCTGAATTTCCAGCCTGTCAGCCCTACAGATTTCAGAATTGCCAGCCCCCACAGTTGTTTGAGACAATTCCTTAAAATAAATTATTCTTTCATTATCTATCTACCTATCTCCTATCGAGAGAGAAATCTCTATATTAGCCTAATACACTACAATTTCCCAATTATTAGTACATATGAAACTTTAAAATTTTTCAATTTTGTGACAAATCCCCCTCCTTAACTTGATTCAGTACCTAATATTTGATCTGATATGGTCATGTGGGCTTTAGTTTCTGAACTTGAAAAACATTTTAGCCATGAAATGTAATACTTTTACCAATATCCTTTCCATTGTTCCAGATAAAATCTGATGTAACTTTTCATCTAATCTCTGAAATAAGATTTCATCAGAAGTCATGAGACAGAACAAGAGGAAAGATGAACACAATTAATTCTTCTGCTCTCGATATCAAAATCAATGTGAAATTTAGGAAAAGAGCATAATCTACCAATTTTATTCAAAATCACTTATATTGACCCCAAGTTTGATTTTTTTAATATTTAAAAAATTATCTGGAAATAAATTTAACAGGGGGTGCCTGCCTGGCTCAGTTGTAGAGCATGTGACTCTTGATCTAGAGGTCATGAGTTCAACCCCCATGTTGAGTGGAGAGATTTCTTAAACATAGAATCTTTAAAAAAGTAAATAATTTAACAGCAGTAACATGCAGTCTTTCTCTTTTGGTGGGGGCGGGGGGGGGGGTGTTGACCTTCAAACATTTCAGCTAAGAGAATATTTAAATTGACCCTGCCCCACCTCCAATTCTTGGTTCTTCTCCAAAGACAACCATAATTTTCCATTTGGTGTGTAACTCTCTATCCTTTCTTCTAAGCATTTTCTATGTCTATGGCTGTACCTGTAGAAATATCACAAAGCTTAAGTTCCAGAATCTGCAGACTGCCTCAGTTTAAATCCTAGCTGTGTGACTTTAGGCAAGACACTCAACTTCTCCATGCCTCAGTTTTCAAATCTGTATTATGGAAATAATAACAGTACCTAATTCATGGCATCATTTTGAGGATCAAATGAGTTAATCTCATGAAACACTTGGAACAGTGTCTGGCACGTAATAAGCACTATACAATATTAGCCATTATCATTGTTCCTCCCCCCCCCTTTTTTTAATATAAATGACTTCATCCTACTATATGTTATTTTGCAACTTGTCTAACCCATTTACACATTTTGGAAATATTTTCATATTACAGATAAAATCTACCTCTTTTTTTTTAACTACTTCAAGCCTGATTTTTTATATAATGATTTCAAACAGCCCCTTAGTGCCTAGAAGAAGTATCTATGTTTATCCAAATAATTTATCCCTTTTTCTATATGATTCAGTGTACTAAAGTATCGGGGGGAGAAAACTGTTTGGTCAAATGCATCATGGGACTATTTGTACAGATATCTTCGCTGAGTATCAGATGGGGAAGGAGACAAGACCCTGCCATCACCTGGGACATACCTGTCACTACCCTAGGTAGCCTCCATTCATTTTTGAGTCTCAGCTTGCATTTACTAAAGAGGATTACTCAACAGAGATGCAAGCAGTCAGTCACTGGCAAAGTTACCATACTCTGGCTGTCCTATTTCTCCCTTCTTCAGTGCTGCCTCACTGCCATGAGTAAACCTGCATGTGTATTTAAAGAAAGTCCAGGGGAGACAAATGATTGGCATGGTTAAAGGTGATATTTACATTGTATATCTGATTACTTTCAAAGTTCCTTTTGAGGGGATGCCCTCCCTTGGACCCAAAAAGGATTAGAAGTTGTTGCTGCCTCAGAAGATGAGGTGAGAGGGCAGTTGGAGAAGGGTGAAGGGAGAATAAGGGAGGGTGCTTCTCTGATCTTCCTAACATTATCTCAGGCTGTTCCTTAAATGGACTCCCTTAAAGCCATAGCACCTGGAACATGGCCTGGCACAAAGCAGGCATTCAATAAATGTTTGCTGATTGAACAAATGAAGCAATTAAACTTTTACTTAACATAGCATGACAAAGCATATTTCACATTTAAAAAAGATAGAGGAAGGGGTTCTGTATTGTCAACATCTATGTGTCCCATCCCTCCCTCTCTTAGATCCTCACTCTGTCGCATGAACTGTTAGGGGCAGAAATTGGGTCTATCTTTGTGAATCTAGCCTTAGGACAATATCTGCTCATAAATATAAATTGAATGAATGAATGAATGAATGAATTTTAACTAATTTAGATGTGTCCTAAAGCAACACTTACTCATTAGGTTAGCTCCAGAAATACAAAAGCCCCTGAGGGTGCTCCAAAAGAATCTTGGCAAATTCTTCCAGGGCAAACCCACCTTTATGAGGCTGGGTCAGAACTCCTCAGCTTGTGAATCTTTTAGGAATTAGGGACCAAGGCAGATGTGCTTGGGAATTTTGGCATTTTGCCATCTGCCAACCTGGGAAGTACTCCTCATTCTTAACCAGATGGTCTTTGAGCTGATACTTCTTCCCAGTCACATGTCTGAACTGATGCAATTGTGTTCCAGAGGTTATAAGAGAAAAGTTGCTGGCGATTGTATCTAAATGAGCCAATGCCTTGTTTCTGTTTATGTGGCAAAGGTTTTCACAACAATCAGCCTTCTCAAGAAGTGTACACACAGCTTGCCTGACCAGGCCCCAGTGGGAAACAAAGCACGGGCCATGGTCAGGTGGAAAACAGTTTGCACTCTGAAAAAATAACATCACAGTCTGCATACCTACCAGGGTACTCCAAGCATGACAAACATATACTGCCTTATAAGTCAAAACAGGAATCTGAGTCCTAGTGAGAGTTTTCAAGTAAATCACAAAACTTAATGGTGAGTTTCTTCATCATTAGGAAGGAACAGGATGGAACATTCCAGTGGACCCATCAAGGATACAGAACTTTTCATTGTTGCAAATAGTACTGTAAATGTGTCTGTTGGTAGTCAGGATGAAAGAGTGGTGTACTATCAAATGATTGCTTCCTTTGCCTACTACACTGTTCAGTGATCACAACTGTCTAACTCAGTTGGCAGAAAGGAGGTCAGCAGCAGATTAGGGGATCCAAATCCATTCTGCACACCAGATGTAACTCCCCTGAGAACCCTGGAGAGGACAGGGCTGATCTGATTTGTTAGAAGAGAAAGTGAGGCAACTCCAAAAGAGGAAAAGGACAAAATAGCATTTTTCTAATGGAGAAATCTTCCCCTGCCTTCATTCCTAGGAGCATAGACCTTTACTGTCCTGGTGAGATCATAAGACTGAGTGTGTAAACTCCAAACTCTTAGGTGCTGATTTTTCAGAGAATGTTATAAACTCCAACTTCACCCTGTCCAATTTCGTTCTGGATATGGTATTTAAAATAAGAGAATTCAAAATTCTCCTCCCAACTGGCTTTGTTTCTGAAAATTAACTTTGCAGTCACCAGGACTTCCCTTACAGTTAAGTTCAGCCAAGGCCTATCTTGCAGAAACAAGTCATGTACCATGAACTTCACATAATGAAGGGAGAATTTCATAAAAGTTTTACCCATTTAGGCCTTAGATAAATTATGGCCTTAGTCTATTCAATGTTTTTTATTTATTTTTGGGACAGAGAGAGAGACAGAGCATGAACGGGGGAGGGGCAGAGAGAGAGGGAGACACAGAATCGGAAACAGGCTCCAGGCTCTGAGCTGTCAGCCCAGAGCCTGACGCGGGGCTCGAACTCACGGACCACGAGATCGTGACCTGGCTGAAGTCGGACGCTTAACCGACTGCGCCACCCAGGCGCCCCTGGCCTTAGTCTATTCAAAAGTCACACTCTTTATATGTCTCCTCATCAAAGCAGGACCTAAGTTTATGGGGCTCTAAAAATGAGTTTCTTACTTGGCATCCACCAGGATGCTGCAGCAGCCAAGAAATAATTCACTGGAAAGAGTCAGGCAAACATCCTGTCTGGAAGCCCTCAGTCCTTTTGGAACATCCTTCACAAGGACATGAAAACTTTATTCAACATAGCCCCTTTGCAACCATATGGAGCAGGTATATATTCAAACCATGTGCTCAAGAATACAATATACAGAATTTCCCTTTCCTATAGCCCAACTCAAATCTTCATTTTAAACTATATTTCCCTTTGTGATGGATGCAAAATTGCCCCAAATTCTTTGTAGCTTCTCACATCGAGAGATGAAATTTATTTCCCTGCCTTTTGAATCTGGAATGACCCTGTGACTTGCTTTAGCCATCAAGAATGTGGTAGAAATGCATGCAACTTCTGAGCCTGGACACAAGGGGCATCGCAGCTTCTGGTCTTATCCTCTTGGAAAGCTTCCACTCTCATGTGAAGAAGACCAGAATGAAAGACTTGTGGATAGAGAGGCCACCCATCCCATCGGAGGCACCAGACGTGTGAGTGAAGCCATCTTGGATGGTCCAGCCACCGGCAATCCCCAGATTACTACAGCTGCATAAGCAACCCCAGGCAAGAATGGCAGAAGAACCAATCCAGGTAAGCCCTGCCCATTGCCAACCCATAGAAATTGAGCAAATGAACGATGGTGTTTTCAGCCATTAACTTTGGGGATGATTTATTATGCAGTAATAGATAAACAAATACACCCCTGGTGGCTAAAAACATAATCTTAGTCAACTCCAGAAAAGTATGTTTGGTTTAAATTCAATCAATTCAAAATTTACTCATCCACAGCTTTCTCCTTGAAGTGGCATCTAAAGTTCTACACAGCTCCTATATCTAAAACCTGAACAGTGCATTTAATATGCTCAAGCTATTGTATAAAACTCTACATCCAACAGAGAATATACTTTCTTTTTCAGACATGAGAAATTTACAAAAACAATTCATGTATTAGGTCAAAAGGAAATCTAAATAATTCTGAAGGATTCTTATGTAGACTAAACTACTTACTGTAATACAATAAACTTAGAAGTTAAAAACCAAAGGATACCTTTTAAAATTTTCACATATTTAGAAACTGAAAAATATTACTAAATATAAGGGTTTCAAGTGATAATTCATACACTATATGCCAAAATCTATGAAATTCACCTTGCATTACTTAGAATGAAATATAGCTTTAAATAAATTTTTAGGAAATAAGAAATATTAAAATAAATTATCTAGGTCTTTAAGTTATGTTGGTTTGGGCTTTCTGGAAGTTGCAATAAAAATATGCTCATGAGATATTGTAATAGTGTTATATGGTGACAGATGGCAGCTAGCTACACTTGTGGTGAGCATAGCATAACTCCTACAGTTACTGAATTACTATGTCGTACACCTGAAACTAATGTAACATTGTGTGTCAACTATATTTCAATAAAAAAAGAAGTATGCTCATGACACTGGGCCCTCAGATTTTCTAAAGGTTACCACCCCTTTCATTTTTTTATTGATTTTGAAAGTCTCTGGATCTTCTCTTATACTACAGAGAATATCTGAACGTCAGGCCACACAACATTTTATGTATTAAATTCTGGTCTGCTCTACTTTTTAAAAAACTTTAGTTTTATTGAGGTATAATTGACATATAAAACTGTAAGATATTTATAATGTTCTTCGGGGTGATTTGACATGAAGGAGTCCCCAATCTAGTTAATTAACACATCCATCAAGTTGACTTGTGATCAACTTTTATCACAAATCCAATTGAAGGAAACCTATAAGAAGTAAATCTTAAAAAACAAACAGTTACTCCATTTCTTTAGCTATCTCATTTTTATTCCCTGGATTATCACAGGGTTGCATATGGAATCTATTGTCTTCCCTCAGATCACCTTTTTGAATTATGTACTGTCACACCTTTGTTTAACCTAGAAGAATAGTAGAAGAAACTACAGACAGAACCTACTACTGTATTTATTGAGGGAATGTTGTTAAAGATATTCATGTGTCACTGCTTATACATGAAAACCCACACAGAAGTCTATATTATAGACCTAAATAACAGAATTATAGAATAACAGAAATTGAAATTTGTTTTAATGGAATGTGAAGTTTTAACCTATCATGTTTTTATTTTTACCTTGGCTATTAAGCAGCTCAAAAAACTTTGCAGTCCAATTTTAATAACCATATTCTATTTTATGACCTATAAATCTGCATGCTATCCTATCTTTAAACATTTGTGTGTTTTTTTAATTTTCCATTTAGCATAAGGTTAAAATCCTTGTACAATACCACAATTCCTTTATAGAATGAAAAGAAATAAAAATTTTTAAATATATGTTGATATTTTGGGGAGTCCTTGAACCAAATGTAATCTTCATATAAATGCATCTGTACAGTCTTCCAAGCTAGTGAGTTATATCTGAAAGATAATTCTTAGCACTTTTCAGTTTTTAGGATGAGAATATTATCCACAAAAGTGACTTACCTAACCAGTCCCAGGCTCTCTAGAGGTTATCATTTGGGTGACAGACATCTTAACATGAGGCATTTCTTGAAACCTCTGTTAAATAATGAGTCACGGGTAACCTGAGGGGCATCTGGGAAGGAAGAGAGGGGCCATGCTCCTCTCCCACCTTCACTGGAGAGCTCTCTTGCACATAGTAATCCTCCTTCTCAGGGTGCCAGAACATTCTTAATCTTATTATGAATTAGATCATTTTGATAGCTGCTCCTCCCAAGGGAATGGGATTCACCAAATATAGTCAGATAAATCAAACTGAAATTACTCCTTCTGAGCATACACTTATGGTGTTAAGAGTATGGTCTTAAAGTCTTAACATTGTATACAGTCTTTTTCAAAAAGTATTGGGCTTTTAGTACTTTGTTTTGTTTTTAAATAAGCGTGAAAAAGAGGTCTACTACTTAATAACAAAAACATTTCAGTGTCTCCCCTCTGACTTCTAGGCTCAAAATATAGATGCTAGTTTCTTTCCTTTTTTACCCTTTTCTGTTTATTAGTCCCCAAATCACAAAAAAATGTATGCTTCTTTGAGAAATCCATGACATTTCTTGAATTAATAGATTTAGATTAGGGGGAGGAGGGCATTTTAGGCCAAGGAAGGCATTTTAGGCCAGAAGATCAACAAAGGCATATTTGGAGAATTGGGATGATCCACTGAGAAAACTGCTAGTGGTGTGGGGAAAATTAAAAAGGCATGGTTAGCAAATTGAAACAACAATGAGATACCACAACACACCTATTAGGATGAGAGACACATTACATACTACCAAAATGCAGAAGACTGTCAACACCAGATGCTTGTGAGGATGTGAAACAACAGGATCTCTTGTTCATTGCTGATGGGAATGTGAAATGCTACAGCCACATTGGAAGATAGTTCGGCAGTTGCTTAGAAAACTAAACGTACTCTCAGCATATAATCCAAAAATCACAACCTTTGGTACTTAGAGTTGAAAATTTATGTCCACACAGAAACCTGCACACGGACGTTCATGGCAGCTTTATTCATGATTGCCAAAACTTGGAAGTAACTGAGATCTCCTTCAGTAGGTGAGCGGATAAATAAACTGTGGTACATCCAGGCAATGGAATATTATTCAGTGCTAAAAATAAATGAGCTATCAACCCATGAAAAGACATGGAGGAAACGTAAATGTATATTACTAAGTTAAAAAAAAAAAAAGGCAATTACATACTGTATCATTCAACTATATGACATTCTGGTAAAGGCAAACTATGGAGACCATAAAAAGATCAGTGGTTATCATGGATTGGGGAGGAATTAATAGGCAGAGCACAGAGAATTTTCAGGCAGTGAAAACATTCTGTATGATATGATAATGATGGATGCATGTCATTATACCTTTGTCCAAACCCATAGAACATACACACCAAAAGTGAACTCTGAGGTAAACTATGAACTTTGGGTGATTTTGATGTGTCAATGTAAGCTCATCCTTGGTAAAAAATGTACCATTCTGGGGCGCCTGGGTGGCTCAGTCGGTTAAGCGTCCGACTTCGGCTCAGGCCATGATCTCACGGTCCATGAGTTCGAGCCCCGCGTTGGGCTCTGTGCTGACAGCTCAGAGCCTGGAGCCTATTTCAGATTCTGTGTCTCCCTCTCTGTCTGCCCCTCCCCTGTTCATGCTCTGCCTCTCTCTGTCTCAAAAATAAATAAACGTTAAAAAAAATTTTTTTTAAAAATGTACCATTCTGGTGAGTGATGTTGATGATGGGGGAGGCTATACATGTGTGTGGGCATGGGGGGGTATGGGAAATCTCTGTATTTTATTGTAAACCTACAACTGCTCTAGAAAAAATAAAATAAAATTTTTATTTTATCTTTAGAAACCCTTTGAAAAGCCCTCTTAAAGTGTACATAGGAAATAAATGTGGGAAGTGGGAGACACAAATGGGAAGGAAGACTTTTCTCCATATAATCAATATAAATTTTGGGCCATGTGAAGCTAATGCCTATTCTAAAAAGAAATAAAATTATTTTAAAAATATATTAAGATCCCAATTTGGAAGGCCTAAATACTAGGGTGTTTCTTTTCAGCAACATGTGACATGATTAAAGTGCCATTCACAAAAGGAGAGTCTGGCATCAGAGAACAGGATAAAAAAGGATAGGAGTGTCTAAAGGCTTTTCTAGACACTTTGAAAGCAGAGTCTTAAACTTATGTTTGTAGCCCTGGCTAGTGTCATGCACCTGGTAGACTCTGATAACATAGCCAATGTTACTATGGTTGTTATTGCTGTGCTTAATAATGGTATTTATGTTGATGATAGTGAGGACATTGAGGGTGGTGATACCATTTGCTATAGTGGGAACTCAGTAAGTTTTTGGAATAATGCACTAATTTTGCCTGTTGATGATAGTGAGGACATTGAGGGTGATGATACCATTTTCTATAGTGGGAATTCAGGGGGTTTTTGGAGTAATGCATTCATTCTGCCTACTCCTCTAAATTTTTATCTTCTTTTCTGACAATATTGCTCTACCTTCAGAGTGCTTACCTTGCTGCTGATTTTCATTCTTTTCCATCTAAAAGATTCTTAACACAGTGATGTCAGCCATCTTCTCCAAAGATCCATCTCCTTCCCAGGATCCCACAATGAGTTCCAAAGCCTGCTCAAATCAAAACCCCTCACCAGTTCTTTATCCTGCTTAAACTCTCCTTGCTCCCTTAATACAATATGCCAGTTCTGGCCCTCCACTCCAACAGGGAACCTTCCTGTTATTTAAATGTAGTTGTTATAAAAGTCCTTGTCCATTCTTTCTGCCATATGTTCATCTCAAAATTCTGTTCAAGTGGCACCTTCACTCAAAAAAACATTCAGTATAACATACTTTTTAAAAATCCCCCCAAGAGGGGTGCCTGTGTGGCTCAGTCAGTTGAGTGACTGACTCTTGATTTTGACTCAGGTCATGATCCCAGGGTCATTGGATCCATGATGAGTGTGAGGTCTGCTTGGGATTCTCTCTCCCTCTGCCCCTCTCCCCTTCCTCTATTAAAGAAAAAAAGGCAATAAAATTAAAAATTTTTAAAAATCCTGCCAGGAGAGTTAAGATGGCAGAGTAATAGGATGACCCTATGCTTGCCTAGTCCCTTGAACACAACTAGTTAATTATGAAATCATTCTGAACACCCAAGAAATTGATCTGTGGACTGACAAAACAAACTCCACAAGTAGAGGGAGAGAAGAGGCCAAATTATGGAAGGTAAAAGGAGCAAAGACATGACTTAGGGGACAAAAGGATCATGGGTACTGCAAAGGGGAGGGAACCCTGATCATGGAGACAGAGAGGGGCAGCATGAGGGAGAGAGAGAAGCAGACAAGGGATCACATAAGAAAAACACTTCTCCAAAGCCACAGACTGGGAAAATGAGGGGGGCTGATTATTATGAGTTTTACAACCAGCAGAGCTCAAAGACTGGAATTTTAAAAGTCCATGCCATGGTTGGTATTGAGCCTGGAAGGTGCTGCAGTGTGCCTGTGGAGAGAGAGGGCAAAGGCACAATATGAGGATCCCCTGGGACCCACTTGGAGAGACAGTTCCCCTCCTTGGAGTGTATCTGGGAGAGGTAACATTGCCTCTCAGGGGACAAAAGAATTGGCAGGTGCTGTTGTGTTCAACGCTCCCCCCCCCCCCACACACACACACTTAAGCATAAAGGCAGAGACACCTGGTGAGGGTGTCTTGCTGTCTTGCTGCACTTTAAACTCCAAGCTCCTGAACATTGGTGCAACTGCCATTCCAGAACAAACTAGCACCAGCCCCAGTGAAGCGAGACCATCCCCCACAGGATCAGAATGGGTTTGCACTGCACCAGGTCCCTAAAATTTAGAGTTTTGAAACTCAGTGTGCCTGAGATAAAACACAGGAGCACAGAACTGCCAGGTGGGCAAATGGCCTGGACACAGACAAGGTGAAGGTAGGGATCTGAGGGATGCCTGGGACACATGAGGGGAGAAGTTTTGCTCTTCTGTGAGGGCTTCCTGGACAACTGTGGGTGTGAACTTCCCTGCCCATCAGCACAGACTGACTTCAGGGAGCAGCACAATGCCAACACTGGTGGCCTGAGCTGCTCACACCAAATCCCAGCCTTCTGCCTTCTGCATGTTCTTCTTTACTAGGACAGGTGTGCCTGAGGACCAGAGTAGTGGGTACCTCCCCTAGCAGACCAGCACAAACACCCAGAACTCATCAAGTCTACTGACCAGAGATTACTGCAAAGCTTCAGCTCTAATGGAGATATAATCAGGCCTCTTTTAACAAGCAGACCAGAGCACACCAGAGCATAGTTAAAAGTCAACACACTTTGTACAAGGTCCAAACACTCCCCCACTGCAAGCAAGGAGAAACTCTTCAGAAGGCTGACCTGAGGGAAAGAGCAGCCAAAACACAGCAGCAGAGTCCACACAACACATAATAGAGACCCTCCAGAAGCACCAGACCCTGGACACTATATGGCCTTTTCTTAATAAAGCCATTACTCTCAGGAGGAGGAAACATAATAGGCTTTTCTAACATAGAGAAGAAGACAGAGACCTAGACAAAATGCCAAGACATAGGATTTCATCCCAAAGGAAAGAACAAGAAAAGTTCAGGGCCAGGGATCTAATAAAAACAGATATAAATAATATGCCTGATCCAGAATTTAAAATAACAATAATAAGGATACAAGCTGGGCTTGTAAAATGCATAGAAGACACCAGGTTACCCCAAAGACAAAAGACCTAAAAATGAAGCCAAAATAAAAAATGCTATAACCGAGATGCAAAACTGACTGGAAGTAATGACCACAAGGATGAAAGAGGCAGAGGAATGAATAAGTTATATAGAAGATAAAATTATGGAAAATAATGAAGCTGAAAAGAAGAAGGAAAGAAAAATATTGGATCACAAATGTAGACTGGGAGAACTCAGCAACTCCTTAAAGCATAACATTCGTATCATAAGAGTCCCAGAAGAAGAGAAGGGAAGGGTCAGAAGGTGTATTTGAGGCGATTATAGCTGAAAACTCTCTGAGGATGGAAATAGACATCTAAATCCAGGAAACACATGTAACTTCCATTAAATCAACAAAAGCAGGCCAATGTCAAGACATATCATAGAAAATTTTCAAAATACAAAGATAGAGAAAAAATTCCTGAAAGAGCAAAGGAAAAGAAATCTCTAACTTCCAAAGAAAGACAAGGTTAGCAGCAGATCCATCCACAGAAACTTGGCAGGCCAGAAGGGAGTGGCATGCTATATTTGTGCTAAATGGGAAAAAAAAAATGCAGCCAAAAGTATTTGTCCAGCAAGGCTGTCATTCAGAATAGAAAGACAGATAAAGAGTTTCCCAGACAAACAAAAGGTAAAGGAGTTAATGACTACTAAACCAGCCCTTTAAGAAATATGAAAGGGGACTCTTTGAGTGGTTAAGAAAGACCAAAATTGACAAAGACTAGAAAAGAACAGAAAAAATTTCTAGAAACAATGACTTAATGGGAATACATGGCACTAAATTCATATCTATCAATAATCACTCTGAATGTAAATGGATGAAATGCTCCACTGAAAAGGCATTGAGTCTCAGAATGGATTAAAAAAAAAAAAAAGAGACCCATCTATATACTACTTACAAGAGACTCATTTTAGACCTAAAGCCACCTGCAGATTGAAAGTGAGGGGATGGAGAACCATCTATCATGCTAATGGATATCAAAAGACAACCGGAGTAACCATACATATATCAGACAAATTAAACTTTAAAATAAAGACTGTAACAACAGATAAAGAAGGGCACTATATCATAATAAAGGGATCTATCCATCAACAAGATCTAACAATGGTAAATATTTATGCCCCCACTCGGAGGCACCCAAATATATAAACATAAAAATATAAAAACTCATTGATAATAATACGATAATAGTAGGGGACTTTAACACCCACTTACAACATTGGACAGATCATCTAAGCAGAAAACCAACAAGGAAAAAATGGCATTGAATGACACACTGGACCAGATGGATTTAACAGATACATTCAGAACATTTCATCCTAAAGCAGCAGAATAAACATTCTTCTCGACTGTACATGGGACATTCTCTACAATAGATCACATACTAGGTCATATATCAGGCCTCAATAAGTACAAAAAGATCGAGATCATACCATGCATATTTACCAACCACAAGGCAATGAAACTTGATGTCAAACACAAGGAAAAAAAAAACTGGAAAGACCACAAATACATGGAAGTTAGAGAACATCCTACTAAAGAATGAATTGGTCATCCAGGAAATTAAAGAAGAAATAAAAACATGGAAACAAATGAAAATGAAAACATGACAGCCCAAAACCTTTGAGATGCAGTAAAAGTGGTCGTAAGAGGGAAGTATATAGCAATACTACCTACCTCAAGAAGTAGGAAATATCTCAAATACACAACCTAACTGCACACCTAAAATGTCTAGAAAAAGAAGAGCAAGTGAAGCCTAAAGCCAGTGGAAGAAGTGAAATAATAAAGATTAGAGGAGAAATAAGTGATATAGAAAAAAAACAAAAACAAAAACATCAGAACAGATCCCCAAAACTCGTTGCTGGTTCTTTGAAAGAATTGATACAATTGATAAACCCCTAGCCAGATTTGTCAAAAAGAAAACTGAAAGGATAATAAAATCACAAACGAGAAGAGAGATCACAACCAACACCACAGAAATACAATTATAAGAGAATATTATCAAAAACTGTATGCCGACAAATTGGGGAATCTGGAAGAAATGAACAAATTCCTAGAAACATATAAACTACAAAAACTGAAACAGGAAGAAATAGAAAATTTGAACAGACCTATAACCAATAAGGAAATTGAATCAGTAATCAAAAATCTCCCAACAAACAAAAGTCCAGGGCCAGATGGTTTCCCAGGGGAATTCTACCAAGCATTTAAAGAATAGTTAACACCTATTCTTCTCAAACTGTTCCAAAAAATAGAAATGGAAGGAAAGCTTCCAAACTCATTCTATGAAGTCAGCATTACTTTGATTCTAAACCCAAAGACACCACTAAAAAGGAGAAATACAGACCAATATCTCTGATGAACATGGATGAAAAAGTTCTTAACAAAATACTAACAAATCAAATCAAACAGTACTTTAAAGGAACTATTCACCATGATCAAGTGGAATTTATTTCTGGGCTGCAAGTGCAGTTCAATATGCACAAATCAGTCAACATGATACAACACATTAATGAAATAAAGGATAAGAACCATATGATCCTCTTAATAGATACAGAAAGCATTTGACAAAGCATAGCATCTACTCTTGATAAAAACCCTCAACAAAGTAGGGATAGAGGGAAAATACCTCAACATCATAAAGGCCATATATGAAAGACCTACAGCTAATATCCTCCTCAATAGGGGAAAACTGAGAGCTTTTCCCCTACAGTGAGGAACAAGACAGGAATGTCCACTCTCACCACTGTTATTTAACATAGTACTGGAAGTCTTATCCTCAGCAATCAGACAACAACAACAACAACAAAAATCAAAAGGCATCCAAATTGGCAAGGAAGAAGTCAAACTTTCATTATTTGCAGATGACATGATACTCTACGAAGAAAACCCAAAAGAATCCATCAAAAAATTATTAGAACTGACAAATGAATTCATTAAAGCTACAGGATACAAAATCAATGTAGAGAAATCTGTTGCACTTCTATACACCAAAAATGAAGCAGCAAAAAAAGAAATAAAGGAATTGATCCCATTTACAATTGCACCAAAACGATAAGATACCTAGGAATAAACCTAGCCAAAGAGGTAAAAGATCTGTGCTCTGAAAACTAGAGAACACTTATGATAGAAATTGCAGATGACACAAAGAAATGGAAAAACAGGGGCTGCTGGATGGCACAATCGGTAGAGTGTCAGACTCTTGATTTTGGTTTGGGTCATGATCTTGTGGTTCGTGGACGGAGTCCCATATCAGGCTCACGCTGACAGCACTGAGCCAGCTTGGGATTCTCTTTCTCCCTCTCTCTCTTTCTGCACCTCTCCCCCACTTGCTCACATGCTCTCTCTCTCTCTCTCTCAAAATAAATAAATGAAAATTTTGTTTAAAAAATGGAAAAACATTCCGTGCTCATGGATCGGAAGAACAAACACTGTTAAAATGTCTATACAAAGCAATCCAGACATTTAATGCAATCTCTATCAAAATACTGCCAGCATTTTTCACGGAGCTAGAACCAACAATCCTAAAATTTGTATGGAACCTCAAAAGACCTCAAATAGTGAAAGCAATCTTGAAAAAGAAAAGCAAAGCTTGAGTCATCACAATTCCAGACTTCAAGCTATATTACAAGACTGCAGTCATCAAGAAAGTATGGTACTGGCACAAAAAGAGACACATAGATCAATAGAACAGAATAGAAAATATAGAAGTGCACTCACAACTACATGGTCAACTACTTTTCGACAAAGCAGGAAAGAATATCCAGTGGAAAAAAGACAATCTCTTCAACAAATGCTATTGGGAAAACTGGATGACAACCTGTAAAAGAATGAAACTGGACCATTTTCTTACACCATACACAAAAATAAATTCAAAACAGATGAAAGGCCTAAATATGAGACAGGAAACCATCAAAATCCTAGAGGAGAACATAGGCAGCAGCCTCTTTGACTTTGGCCATAGCAACTTCTTACTAGACCATCTCCGGAGGCAAGGGAAACAAAAGCAAAAATGAACTTTTGGGGCTTCATCAAGATAAAAAGCTTCTGCACAGCAAAGGAAACAATCAACAAAACTAAAAGGCAACCAACCAAATGGGACAAGATATTTGCAAATGACATATCAGATAAAGGGTTAGTATCCAAAATCTATAAAAACTTATCAAACTCAACACCCAAAAAAACAAATAATCCAGTGAGGAGATGGGCAGAAGACATGAATAGACACTTTTCCAGAGAAGACACCCAGATTGCTAACAGACACATGAAAAGATGCTCAACATCACTCATCATCAGGGAAATATAAATCAAACTAAAATGAGCTATCACCCCACACCTGTCAGACGAGCTAAAATTAACACAGGAAACAATGGGTGTTAGCAAGGATGTGGAGAAAGGGGAATGCTTTTACACTTTTGGTGGGAATGCAAACTCGGGCAGCCACTCTGGAGAACATGAAGGTTCCCAAAAGGTTAAAAATAGAGCTACCATATCCTATGACCCAGGGCACCTGGGTGGCTCAGTCTGCTGAGCATCCAACTCTTGATTTGGCTCAGGTCATGATCTCAGGGTTTGTGGGATCAAGCCTTATGATGGGTTCTGCACTGATGGTACAGAGCCTACGTAGGATTCCCTCTCCCCCTCTCTCTGCCCCTCCCCACTCACTCTCCCCACACGCAAAATAAATAAATAAACTTAAAAAAAGAAGAACTACCCTATGACCCAACAATTGCACTATTAGGTATTTATCCAAAGGATACAAAAAATATTTATTCGAAGGGCACATGCACCCCAATGTTTATAGCAACATTATCAACAATAGCTAAATTATGAAAAGAGCCCAAATGTTCATTGACTGATGAATGGATAAAGAACAGGTGGTATTAAAAAAAAAGTGGTGGTATATATATACAATGGAATATTACTCAGCCATCAGAAAGAATAAAATTTTGTCATTTGCAATGACATGGATGTAACTAGAGTGTATTATGCTAAGTGAAATAAGTCAGTCAGAGAAAGACTTAATAGGATATCACTCATATATGGAATTTAGGAAACAAAACAAATGAACAGAGGGGAAAGAAAAAAAAGAGAAAGGAAAGCAAACAATAAAAAGACTCTTTAATTATAGAGAGCAAGCTGAGAGTTGCTGGAGGGGACATGGGTGGGGGATGGGCTACATGGGTGATGGGTATTAAACAAGGCACTTGTTGTGATGAGCACTGAGTGTTGTATGTAAGTGTTGAATCAGTAAATTCTACTCCTGAATTAATATTACACTATATGTTAACTGAAATTTAAATAAAAACTTGAAACATTAAAAAAAAAATGCCACAGCAACTACTTACTCAATATGTCTCTGAAGGCAAGGGAAACAAAAGCAAAAATGAACAATTGGGACCTCATCAAAATAAACAGCTTCTGCGCAGCGAAGGAAACAATCAGCAAAACTATAAGGCAACCAACAGAATGGGAGAAGATATTTGCAAACTACATATCAGATAAAGGGTTAGTATCCAAAATCTATAAAGAACTTCTCAAACTCAACACCCAAAAAAACAAATAATCCAGTGAAGAAATGGGCAAAAGACATGAATAGACACTTCTCCAAAGAAGACATCCAGATGGCCAACTGACACATGAAAAAATGCTCAACATCACTCATCATCAGGGAAATACAAATCAAAACCACAATGAGATACCACCTCACACCTGTCAGAATGGCTAACATTAACAACTCAGGCAACAACGGATGGTGAGGATGCGGAGAAAGAGGATCTCTTTTGCATTGTTGGTGGGAATGCAAACTGGTGCAGCCACTCTGGAAAACAGTATGGAGGTTCTTCAAAAAATTAAAAATAGAACTACCCTGTGACCCAGGAATTGCACTACTAGGTACATATTTATCCAAGGGATACAGGTATGCTATTTCAAAGGGGCACTTGCACCCCAATGTTTATAGCAGCACTATCAACAATAGCCAAAGTATGGAAAGAGCTCAAATGTCCATCGATGGATGAATGGATAAAGAAGATGTGGTATATATATATACAATGGAGTATTGGCAATCAGAAAGAATGAAATCTTGCCATTTGCAACTACGTGGATGGAACTAGAGAGTATTATGATAAGTAAAATTAGAGAAAGATAAATATCATATGACTTTACTCTTTTGAGGACTTTTTTTATTTTTTAAGGTTTATTTATTTTTGAGATAGAGAGAGACAGAGAGAGTGAGCATGGAGGAGCAGAGAGAGGGAGACACAGAATCCAAAGCAGGCTCCAGGGTCTGAGCTGTCAGCACAGAGCCTGTTGTGGGGCTTGAACTCACTGAGTGTGAGATCATGACCTGAGCCAAAGTCAGACACTTAACCGACTGAGCCACCCAGGTGCCCGATATGAGGACTTTAAGGGACAAAGCAGATGAACATAAGGAAAGGGAAGCAAAAATAATATAAAAACACGGAGGGGGATAAAAGATAAGAGACTCTTAAATATGGAGAACAAACAGGGTTACTGGAGAGGTTGTGGGAGGGGGGATAGGCTAAATGGGTAAGGGGCACTGAGGAATCTACTGAAATCATTGTTGCACTATATGCTAATTTGGATGTAAATTTAAAAAATAAAATTAAAAAAAAAAAAAGGAAAAGAACCCTCTTTAAAAAGTCCTGCCAAAAACAAAAAATAAGATAGTCTTTGCCACTGAGAAATTCACGAATGGTAGAGGGGTATGAGAACATTCTTTAGTGAACAATTCACTCTGCTACAGAGTGCATTTTTTTCTTTTCATTTTTTTTTTCTTTCTTTCTTTCTTTTTGTTTTGTTTTGTTTTGGCCTCCTCTGGGAGCACAGAGGACAGAGCAATCAAAGAATAACATAGCATCCTTAGGTATATTCACAAATTTCCACTTCAAAAATGCTCTTTAACCCCCACAACAAGCCTGTGGGATGGAAACTGTTGTTCCAGTTCTTATACCTAAAAAGTTGACATCAACAAAATAAGAGTATGAATTCTGGAGGTCATAGACCAGATTTTAAATTCTGGCTCTACCAATCATTAGGCAAGTCCTTGAGCAAGTTATTAACCTAAGATTCAGTTTTCTTACACAAAACATTAGGTTAATAACAGTACCTACCACACAGGATTGCTGTAAGGATTAAATGAAAAAAGCATATAAAAGCTTTCTCATGGAGTCTGGTAAATAAGGGACACTCAATTCTCATCTGCTCTTTTCCCTGTTCTTATTCCACAGCTTTCTCCATGAAGTTATATCCAACTCACTCCTCTTGGTTTCTGCCACTCAAGACTTGTTCCCTTTTTCCACATAGATTTTGATTATTTTCTGAGTGATTGTGAACTTCTGCTTCTCTATCTCTATAAAGTATCTAGTTGATACTTTGTTTTACATTCAAATCTTTTTTATAGTGGTAAAATATAAATACCATAAAAATTTACCATTTCAACTATTTTAAGTGTACAATTCAGTGGTATTAAGTATATTCACAATATTGTGCAACTGTTTCCAAACTATCTGTTTCCAAAACGTTTTCATGAACCCAGAGACCCTATTCCCATTAAGCGATAACTCCCCATTCCCCCTCCCCCTAGCTCCTAGTAACCTCTATTTTAATATGTTTCTATGAATTTGCCTATTATTGGTACTTCATATGAGTGAGATAATATAATATTTGTCCTTTTGTGTCTGGCTTCTTTTACTTAGCAAATGTTTTCAGGTTTCATCCAAACAACATGTATCAGAATTTGATATCTTTTTATGGCTGAGTACTATTCCACTGTATGGATAAACCACATTTTATTTATCCATTCACCTGTCAATGGACATTTGGGTTATTTCCACCTTTTGGCTATTGTGAATAATGCTGCTATGAACATTGGTGTACAAGTATTTCTTTGAGCCCATTTTCAAGTCATTTAGATATATACTCAGAAGTAGACTAGGTGGGTCAATGGTAATTCTATGTTTAACATTTTAAGGAACTGCCAAACTTTTTTTCACAGAGGTTGCACCATTTCTGCCAGCAATGCACAAAGTTTTAATTTTTCCACATCCTCACCAACACTTATTTTTGTTTTTGTTTTTATAATAGTCATCCTCATGTGTATGAAGTAGTGTCTCATTGTGGTTTTGATTTGCATTTCCCTAATGCAAATGATGTTGATCATCACTTCATGTGTTTACTGGCAAGTTATAGTTATATATTGTCTTTAGTAAAATGTCTATTCAAGTTGCCTATTTTTGAATTGGGCTGCCCTTTTGTTGTTGAGTTGTAGGAGTTCTTTGTATATTCTGGATATTGACTTACAAATATTTTCTCCCATTCTATAGGTTACCTTTCCACTCTCTTTATAGTATCATCTGATGCACAAAAGTTCTTAATTTTGATGAAGTCCAATTCATCTATTTTTTTTCTTTTTTTGCCTGTGCTTTTGATGTAATACTTAAGAAACCAGTTTCTTATTCAAAGTCATGAAGGTTTTCCCCTATATTTTCTTCTAAGAGTATTCTAGTTTTAGCTTTTAAATTTGGGTCTTTGATCCATTCTGAGTTAATTTTTCAATTATAGTATAAGAGTCCAACTTCATTCTTTTGCATGTGAATATCCAGTTTTGTCAACACCATTTGTTGAAAAGATAATCCTGGGATGCCTGGGTGGCTCAGTCAGGTAAGTGTCTGACTTCAGCTCAGGTCATGATCCTGCAGTTCGTGAGTTTGAGCCCTACACTGGGCTCTGTGCTGATAGCTCAGAGCCTGGAGCCTGCTTCAGATTCTGTGTCTCCCTCTCTCTCTGCCCCTCACCCTCTCACACACACTCTCTCTCAAAAATAAACATTAAAAAACTTTATATATATAAAAAAGATAATCCTTTCCCCATTGATTGGTCTTGGCAGTCTATGCCCATACCACCCTGAATATGCCTGATCTCATCTGAATGGTCTGGGCACCCCTGTTGGAAACTAATTGACTATATATTTCTAGATTTATTTCTAGGCTTTCTGTCCTATTTCATTGGTCTATGTCTGTGTGCCAGTACCACACTGTTTGATTACTGTAGCTTTGTAGTACTTTTTGAAATTGGTTAAGTGTGAGTCTTCCTACTTTGTTGTTCTTTTTCAAGATTGTTTTGGTAGTCTGTCATTTTTATGCAAGTGAACTTGAATATGTGGTAGATGCATTCAAGAGAAAAGAAGAAAACTCAAAACTCATGCTATCTCATAGTTCTTCATCTCTGGTAAAGTCCCAGTCAATGTCTTTTTAGTCTGATTGGTTCACTTTGCACTCATAGAGATATAATGCAGCTTGTGGTCACATTATAAGTCAATTGTCATGGCACAGAGTACTGTAAGGGATGCATGGAAACTCCATCAGGGTACTAGTATATTGGAAACAGCACTTCATAAGGAGACCAGAATCAGGGTGTTAGTTCCAACTCTGTACTTCAATGATTCTTAACAAGTTATCTCACCTTTCTAGGGCTCTTTAATTATTTTCATTGATCTATAAAATGATGATTATAACCCTGCCCTGTGTACCTCACAAGGATATACTGAGGCTCGAGAGATATAAAGCATATGGCAGTATACAGGGAAGCACTCTAACATGGAAGCTATTATCATCCACATGACTGTTTGGTCATCCATCTCACCAAAGCTATGAAACCCTTCATTTGGTCAGGTCCTTGATAACTGTTAAATAGGAATTTCTGGTCATAAAAGTTCACAGATATTCCAAGGTTTCAGCTCCAAAATTATCAATGAGTTTTATTATTTTTATTATTTTTTAAGGTTTTGTTTTTATGTAATCTCTACACACAACGTGGGACTGAAACTCACAACCCCGAGATAGAGTTGCATGCTCTACTGACTGAGCCAGCCAGGCACCCCAGGGTTTGTCTAGTTTTAGTTGACAACTTTTAACCCATCACATTCCATGTCAACCACCAAAAGGTAGTACTACTCTGTAAAAGACTGCTTTAGTCCATCCATTTCATACAGGCAAGTGTGAGGACCCTGTGAGAAATGTGGAAGCCTATGGGAGATGGAACTCATACGCATCTGGGAAAACTTCTGATTCTATCTCCTAAACTGAAAGGAAATACCCTATTGCTTATTCATTTACGAGATTGCTTTTGGCTGATGAATTAGCAAGGGCTACTCACAACAGGAGGCCTTTTTGAAAAGACAAAACAAGCAAAAACAAAAGCTCTCCTATTAGCTGTTGGTTTCACTTATAAGCACTTGCCAGGACTCTGGCAGCAAGTCGTTTTGGGGCCCTCTTGACAAGATTCACACATGATCCACAGAAGGTAGAGAGCAATCTCCTCATCTCTGCATGTTAATTAAGGAGGACAGATGGCCCTGTGATTATTCAACCATATGTAGGTCAAGACTAAATGAATTAATAAGCAACTTAATTCTCAGCCGCCTCCATGAGCTTATGGGGCATCTATGAACAAACAATTGCCATAGTATCCTGGGAAACAAGAGCTAGGAACAAGGAGAGAGATTAAATTTCCCTCATGGTACACTAAAGTTACATAGCCTGGGAAGGGATGTCTCTGTTCCTCCACCACACATTGTCTTCTATATTGTATTTGGGATGTTAAAATGGGTCAAAAGTTACAAATCTTAGTTTCCTATGTCTAAATTGTGTAACTGTGGCCCATGTGGTCTTTTTTTTTTTTTCTTCCTTTTTTTTTTTTTTTTTTTTTTTTTGGAAGTTAAGCTTTCCTTAATTGATCGCTTTAGGACTGAAAAGCTAAAGTAGTACAGCCTAGAACCATAAGGAAAAATGTAACAAGACAGGAAACATACGCGGGGGGGGGGGGGGGGGGGCAATGCGATCAAGGAACATGTTCTGAAAGGGCTCAGAGGTGCAAGGAGCTGCCAAGGCAGAGCTTAGTCTGCACCTGAAAAAGAAAAATGGGCACCAATTGAGGGGAAGAAAGGACCAGGAAAACTGTGCAAAAGGCAAGAAGCTGTGCAAGGCATACAAGGGATGGTAATCAGACTAGCTGCAGGGGTATTAGCAGAGATCAGTTGTTACAGGTAATCAGTCGCAGAGCCCTGGATGCAGTAATGCTGGGTGTTTATGGGAGGAACCAGTCTTTCCTTTCCCCAGCATTGCTGCTGGAGTCCACAGAATAGACACTAAAAGCCTTCTAGGAGCTTATACAGGCAAAAGTAGTTTCCTCCCTCCTCTCTACTCTCCTCTCCTTCCCATGTGTGAGTTACTGGTGAGACTGGCGGATTAACTGAGCCGTCCTGCTCAGCTCCTCTCTCCCTTCCTCTTACCCGGCCAAACTCCCTAGAACTTACCAGTTTTCCCTCATCTCCTCATCCTCTTCCAAATGGTGAGCCACTTCCCTTCGAGGAGAAGCCTGCATTTGTCCAGCTGTCTCTGGACAGACAAGTTCAACTTTCTGAGCAAAGGAGTATTAAACCCAGTTGTCAAATCCAGCATTACTGGCAGTAATAGATATATTGCTCCTTCCTCTTCTGACTCCTGGGTATATCTGAGTTGGTCTGGGGCACTGATGGAGAAGGTGCATAATTTATTACCTCCTGCTTAAAACCCCAACATCCAAAAATCCAGATATATATATGTATATAAACATATATATACATGTATGTATGTATGGAGCAGCTAGTACTGTTTGTCTTTACAGAGAAATGTAAGGGGATGTTACAATAAGTCAGTAGTAATAAATCCTAATTTCTCAGACGTGTGAAACTTAGAACTTAAATTTTTCTTTTTAATAACATATAGCACAAAATTTAAAGGGAATAGAATAGGTTAAAAGTCTCCTTCCTCTCTAACCCTCCAGTTACCCAGTTCTCCTCCCCACAGGTAACCATTATTACTTTTTAAAAAAATGCTTATTTTCGAGAGAGAGTGTATGAGGGAGAGGCAGAGAGAGGGGAACAGAGAATCCAAAGTGGGCTCTGTGCTGACAGCAGAGAGCCTGGTGCAGGCTCGAACTCATGAACTATGAGATCAAGACCTGAGGGGAAGTTGGACACTTACTTAACCAACTGAGCCACCCAGGTGCCCCTATTAATCACTTTCTTATTTATCCTTCTAGGGCTATTCAATTTGTTTGCAAGCAGATGTGTAAATATTTAAAAATTTTTTAATGTTTAGTTATTTTTGAGAGAGAGAAATAGAGCCATAGTGGGGGAGAGGCAGAAAGAGAGGGAGACACAGAATCCCAAGGAGGCTCCAGGCTCTGAGCCATCAGCACAGAGCCCAATGTGGGGCTCGAACCCATGAACTGCAAGATCATGACCTGAGCTGAAGTTGGCTGCCCAACCAAGCCACCCAGGCGGCCAGATATGTAAGTATTTTAAAATCAAAAGATGGAATTCTAGACACATTGCTGTGAGCCATGTTTGGTTTTTTTTTATAAAGTTTTTAATTTAATTCTTGAGAGAGGGAGCAAGAGCACAAGCAGGGGAAGAACAAAGAGGAAGGGAGAGAGAGAATCCTAAGCAGGTTTCTCACTGTCAGCACAATATTATATATATATATATATATCTATATATCTATATCTATATCTATATCTATATCTATATCTATATCTATATATCATATATATCATAGTATATATATGCCATGAGATCATGGCCTGAGCCAAAATCAAGAGCCAGAGGCTTAGCTGACTGACTGAGCCACCCAGGCGCCCCAAGGCTTGCTTTTTGCATTTAACCTGGATTACAGATTACTCCTTATTATTCCTTAAGGAATATCCCATTTTTTTCTAATCAACTGTTGAGTTGGTATACTCAATGGAATCCCATTATATAGCCATACTATACCAAGTCCCTTACTGATGGATATTCAGGTTGTTTTTAACCTTATGCTATTAAAGATAATGCTTTCATGACGAGTAGATACATCTTTGCAAATGCGTGCAAAGTAACAAAGGTCAGGTGACACCAGCTATCCTTTTAATTGCATTTGTCCATTTACCAGGCATGAACTTTGCAATTCCGCAGCCCTCTCCAGTTTCTGTTCTAGCCATGGCCACTGGCATTCATCTGCTGTCTCAGTAGGTACAAACTAGAATCAGAGATACTAGGTAAAGAAATTGCCATATTTAATGCCTTGAATTTTCTCAGATTTAAAAGAATTATAAAGGAAACAAATGCAGGTAGCAGTTGACCTACTTTAATTCTCTGGTATCACTCTGGAGCTACTTAAAATAGAAGTCACATGGAACCCAAGGGAGGAGATTCATAAAGTACATGCTATATATGGTACATATAAAATAATTACACCAACTTAAAAGCCATCTTTTGAGCAATTTTTAAATTTGAGAACTATTTTAATTGCTTGGTAGACTAGAACCAAAGTAAGTTAAAGCAAATTTAAGCTTCCTTTTCACTTTCCTTTTACTCACAACCTTGCTGTCCTTCCTAGTGTCCTAGTGTCCTAGTGTCCTCCCAAATAAGGACCCTTCTGGTCCTATGTTGCCATGTAGAGCTTCTTTTCATCCTTCTGTCCCCAAATTATCCCCACTCTCCCAAATAAAGTTCTTCCCCTTCGCTGGACCTAACTTTTCATTCACTCTCAGAAATAAAGGATTTGATGAATTACTTTTCACCTGAGTGGCTAATTTTTTTTTCCCCTCCCGGAAGTACTTAATAGGAGCAGGTTAGTGCTAGATAGTAATTTACATGCATTATCATTTAAATACCGGGAGTAGAGTAAGGGCCCAAAGTTAACATAACATGCCCAGTGATACAGCAGAACCAGAGTTTGGCTGCAGAGCTACTTAACTCCAAAGTCTGCATTTTCCCTGCTCGCATCAGTGTTCAAATATTTTTGCTTGAAAACCTTCTAATTTTCAAAAATTATGCATTCCTCATAAAACTGTAAGCTGACATTTAATTTTTTTCATGTTAATAGTTGCAAAGGTCAAATTTTCCAGCATATTATGAATATTGATACTTGTAATTATAAACATCACCTTTTAAGTGAATCCAATGAAACCCATTTACATCCATTTTTTAAATATATGAGCAAGCCCTTCTTTAACATTTAGAAAATTTACACCGTTCTGTCTTCTCCAAGAACTTGTATTTCCATTCCATTTTCTCCATATTTTTAATACATGTTAATGTTTGAAAGTCTTATCACCAGATACATATCTACAACAAAAATAAGTATATAATTTAAATTTTCATTTATTTTCCTCTGACCATAAGTTCTAATTGGTAAAAATTTTTTTTCTGGATTTATTACAAATATTAATACAGAATTGAGGAAGACAACATATATACACATTTGGGTAATGACTAAACATAGGTAGTAAATTTTGTGTTATTAGTTAAGGTAATACTAGCTACTGTAACAGATAAACATCAAATTCTTGATGGCTTAATACAGAAGACTATTGCTTGATAATATGGAATCCCAAAAGGGATGAGGCGGTGATTCAGATACACAGGTTCCTCCCATCTTGAGGCTCTACTGTCTTCAACATGTAGCTTCCACATAGCCCAGAAAGGGAAAAATGAACGTGGAGATGGCATGATCATGTGGGCAGGTTTGGAAGTGGTGCCCCTTAGTTCCTCTACCTTTCCAAAACCCAGAACCAGTTATACTGGCAAACCTGAGACAGCAGGAAGATGGGCTTGCAGTCTAGCAGTATGCACCAGGGAAAGGAGAAATGGATTAATCAGCTTGACAATCTCTGCTACAAGTTTATTGGAAATGCGTATCTTGAGAGGAATCATGATCCAACTTTTTAATGAAATCTAATGAAAGAGAATGTTAAAAAAATTTTTTTTAATGTTTATTTATTTTTGAGACAGAGAGAGAGAGAGCACGAGCAGGGAGGGGAAGGGCAGAGAGAGAGGGAGACACAGAATCCGAAACAGGCTCCAGGCTCTGAGCTGTCAGCACAGAGCCCGACGCGGGGCTCAAACTCTCAAAACAGAGAGATCATGACCTAAGCCGAGGTCAGACGCTTAACTGACTGAGCCACCTAGGCGCCCCGAAAGAGAATGTTTTAATATGCTAAGAACAAATTTCTCTGGCAAATATTTTTAAGATAATATTTCTTGTAAACAGGAAGTAGAAAATTTTAAACATTTTATCAGATGAAATGAGGACAGTAATTATATTCTGTATGACTTGATAAAACATATGTTCTTTCATTGAACAACACACCGAACACCAAGCAAAATAAAGACAGGTGTTTGTTTGTTTGTTTGTTTAGAGAGCGAGCGAGCGAGCACGTGCATGAGGAGCAGAGGGTCCATGCTCAGCACAGAGCCTGATGTGAGGCTCGCTCCCAAGACCCTGAGATCATGACCTGAGCCAAATTTAAGAGTCGGATGCTTAACCAACCGAGCCACCCAGGCACCCCAACAAAGCCTTACTCTTAACAGAAATATTCTTAAACACAAATTCAGCAAATCTTGAATTTATGAGAGCTCAATGAATCATTAAAGAAGGTTTCACCTTTGTGTGGCCCATAATGGCTTTCACATCAAGAGTAATACTTGGGATGGGTAAGGAAATTATAAAGTGGGAAAGAGATTACCAGGAACTCAAGCATATTGACCAGATAAATCAGTTTTACAAAAGAGTACTTACAGAAGTTGAGAATCTGGAAATTGATTCCTTTAAAATGATTTATGTCTATGTAAACTCCTCTGAAAGTATTACGCCCAAATTGAGTACCACTGCATTATACCATACTGCCTTGACAACCCAGAGAAGTTTCTTAAAGTGTTTTTGACAAATGTGGGAGCTATTTTTAAGCCTCCCTTGGTCTTTAGATTATATACTCTGGTTCATGCAAAAGGAAGTGAGAAGCAGTGAGTGGCAGTGGGAGGTCATCGGAGCGTCACTGAGCCTGGGAGAGGCCATGGGTCATGGAAAGGCAGATTCTCATATCCTGCTCAGAGACTGGATATTTATGATGAGGCAAAAGTAACATAGTGGTGATGCTGGAAAAACATAATAAGCAAAATTATTACTCAATATATAAGAGGAGAGAACTAAAAGTGAGACATTACAATAGTTCAGATTCATGGATTATCTCCCCCAAAGAACTTGTAAGTATATAAAATTCTACATACTAAATTTTGGGGTCTCACAGAGCCTCCCCCTCTCAAAGCCCTTCTCATAAAAGGCAGATTCCTCTTAGGTTATACTGGCATTCAACTGGAAACCAGAATATTTTAACATTAAACATAGCAGTACTATGATTATGTTCATGTTGTAATGAAGGTCTAATATATTTTAAAACATGCAAAGAAGTATTCAATTTTATAGACCTGGAATACTACCTGGAGAAAACAAAATTAAAACAACAAAGAGCACATTCTGCTTTTTTCACTGAAGCAAATATGTATAGTACATTGGTAGAAACCATTCTATTAACCAAATCATGTCTTAATTGGCCAAGTTAATTGGGAAAATTGGTAAAGTATAAAGCCAGATGTGCTTCCTTTTAATTAACTGTGTGGCATATTTCCTTCAAGCTTTTTTGAGACTAACATACCATTATTTATGAACACTATAGTATTGTTGCTTGACAATAATAACCCTAATGTAATACAAAATTTCATAATCATGTTCTGGATAAAATGTTGTTTAGTTTTTTGTTTTTTTGTTTTTTTTTTTTTTTTACCATACCTAACTCTGGAAAACATTTAAATACATAAATGATATTGTTCCCTAATCATGATTTTCCCCCAAAAGAGGTACCATATAGCACTCAATGTATATATTTAAATGTTCTACTATACCATTCATTACTGCAGAGGATGTCCATGATACAAAAACCTAACAGTCTTAACCAGGAGACTTGACACTCAATTTCATAATAGTTAAGAATCATTGCAGTTCAGTTTTAGAGTCAGTATCCATATGTTTCAATGTTTCAAACTGTTAAAGAACAGTCTGGTTAAGATGAAGAGCTTGGGGTATAGAGCTAGACTACTTGAATTCAAATTCTTGCTCTGCCATTCAACTAGCTGTGTGATAACAATTATATTATAAAAGTAACATCTAGGGGCTGCTGGGTGGCTCAGTCGGTTAAGCATCTGACTTAGGCGCAGGTCATGATCTCATGGTTCATGAGTTCAAACCCCATATTGGGCTCTGTGTGGACAGCTCAGAGCCTGGAAGTCTTTGGATTCTGTGTCTCCCTCACTCTCTGCCTTCCCCCATTCACACTCTTCTATCTCAAAAATAAATAAACATTAAAAAAAATTTTTTAATAAAAAAAATTTTAAGTAACATCTAATTTTAAGTTTCTCATATTTCAGGCAGGATCCATTCACTAACTTGCTGTGTGAATTAAATGCATAGCTTAGGTTAGCCACACATTTAAACAGATGTATCTTACAATTTTGTTTGTTTATATCTTGAGAGTTAATCACAAATAATGTTAATGAAGTACTTTAAGTTTTAAAGTAAGTGGACAAAAACCCAAAGCAAGAGTATTTTTATCTTTAACCATACAAATCAATGCTGTGTTTATTTACTAATAACTTAAGCACAGTTTGGCATTGCCCTAACAAGGTAATCATGAGTTGCTGAGACTCATACGACTATTAGGAATGCAAGAGTAATTGATTTAATTATATGTCACCACAAGATGGAGTGAGAATTCTCCAAAACACACACACACACACACACACACACACACACACACACACACACTCTCCTGTCAAAGGACTACAGATCTGACTTATTCCATTCTGCCATCTAGTGGTGATAGAATCAGGTATTACTCTCTATTGGATCAGTCTTCTATACAAGAATAAAATAAAAATAAGCAGTTTGATAAGAACTAAAAAATTAACTGAACAAAAAGATTAAGCACAGAAAGGAAAGTGGTAACACTGTTTGGTATAATAACAAGGAGAAGTATGTCGGAAAAAGTTAAGGAGAAATGTTAGAGTGGAGTCCAAAACTAGAAACACAAGTTTAAAACATAAAATCTATTTTAAAACTAAAATATGGATTTTAAAACCTAAGTTTCTTCCTTATAACTACTTTTAGTACAAAAAAATTCTAAATTTGGCCCCACCTATTTCTTAAAAAAAATAAGTAGTTGGATTTAAATATTTTAACGTTGCCTTTTTACTTATAAAATTGAAAAGGAAGCATCTAAAATCTCTAGGGACTTACATAAATTTTGGGTAGGGCTGTTTAGATTTATAGTGAATAATGTTTTTCTTTTCATTGAATAACAATGCTTTTATTTGCTTGAGTTTTAAATTTAAAATTTAAGGAGTAAATTTTTAAAATTTTTTACCAAAAAAATATACATACCATGTTAAACATACAGAAACAAAAATTAGAAAGCAAAAGGTTAATGTTCTTGATAAGTATAAAAGCTCTATAAATCAATCAGAAAAAGATAATCATGAAAGACATAAAGGATATGATCAAGCCATCTACAAATAATATAGTTAATAAACAATAAAAACTACCACTCATTAATAACCTCATTAATATAATGACATTAAAATAGTGTTTTTATTTCTCAATTTATCAAAGAGAAAGATTTATAATAACCAGTGTTGGTGAGGATGCAGGAAAGCAGATGCTGTTGGTTCAGTATAAACCATGCAACCACTCTAGAGTGTGTTAGAATGGGAACACATTTCTACTTAGAATTTCAACTCCTACGAATTTATGCTAGCAATACAGGTGTCCCCTGCCATCCGAGTAAAGCATTCTTAAGAAACCTTTCATAAATTGAAATGGCGTAAAGAGCAGTATCCCTCACTTTCCTCAAGTTCTTGTTACAGCACTTTACTTTTACAAAAGACCTACCTTAGTATCTGTTTTTGAGAACTGAAAGAAATCCAAAGAGGATTTTCACTTTTATGAGAAAAGCCATTACCGTACTAAGATAGGTCTTTCATAAGAGTGAAGTGGCATAATGTGAATGTCCCTGCAAGTCCAATTTGATATATACACAAAGATTTATCGGTAGGAATATTATTAAATTGTTGTTTGTAACAGCTCAAACCTGGCCACATGCTAAAGTTCAACAACAGGAGATTAGCTAAATATAAACTATGATGCAATGTGAAGTACCTGCTGGAATATTACATAACTTGTAAAAGTCATAGTGTAAAAATATTAATGACATCAGGAAATGCTCACCTCTAATATGTGAAAAAAGGTCATAACACTATATGTATAGCATGATGCCAATTTTGTTTTTTTCTTTTTTTAAAAAGGTACTGTATTTTCTTCTTTGTGCTTTTCTAAACTTTCCAGTTATATGTATTACTTTTATAATAAAAATAATATAAAATTTCTAATTTATTACACATCACAAAACTCTTGATTACTATTTTCATATAAAATATACAATTCTCCAAATTTACATTTGCATATGGTGAGTGGAAATAATCTTAAATACATGTTTCATATGTATGTGTTCAGCACAAAAAGGATATCAAGAAAAGTTTTTAGATTATTTCAAGAGATCCCCTTAAAGCTAATAAGCATGGTTTGGAAATTTCTCATTGAAAAGCCAGAACTACATATCCACTTAAGAAAACATTTAGAAATTTATTATTCTAATCTTTAGTTGTTTTGCATCCTCTTTCCAACATCTCTAAGTAAATTTATTTTCTGGATATTCAAATTTGACTATTTCTTAAAATTAACACATCAAAATAACCCCCAAATATTGTATACAAAACTGCAGATTATCATTTATGCATGGGTGAAACTAATGAACTAATGAAAATCTCATTTACTGATGAATAGCCCATTTATCCAAAGATTGTATGTTTTTCAATGTTGTCATCCTATAAAAACATCAAAAAGAAAATAATAATTTAGTGTATTAAACTGGCTGCTCTGCCAAGAAAATATATGTGGTAAATAAATTGGATATAGGTTTATAACTGAAATTTCATTCACAAAATAGAGTGGTTTTCTACTAGCAGAATTTGAATATTTTTGCTTTTCAACTATATCTAAACAAAATAATTAAAAATCAATTCAAATAATTTAGAATAAGCGCTTTATTTTTTTTTAATTCCCACAAAACTGAAACTATCATTTACATCAGTTGCAAGAGCAATAAAAATTAGAAATAAATTTGCTATAACTCTTGAAAACATGAGCACAAAACAAAACTAAAAGAAACAGGAAAAACTACTCCTTTTAAATTGAAGATAATTTGACTTCTTGTGACATACCCACCTGCAGATGTACAAATAGCAGATGCATTCAAAACAGTGTGAGATTTAATTGATTTAGGACAATATTCCAACCAATCCCAACCAGTTTTCAATTACTTGTGCAGGCTTATACAGAGTCACAGAAAGCAAATCACTTCTAATATGTAACCAGCTGATGCCAATTCAGAACACTCCACACCAGCACAACAATAACTATGGAAATCATGAGGTATGACTAGGGAGAAAAAGCAAACTCAGCATCCAAAGTGCACATACTTCATACTTAACTGCAATATAGTTCTACTTTAGTAAAAAAAGAAAAAAAAAGTTTCCTTAAACTATACATCAACAAGAAAAGCAAATGTATCATTTCATATTCTTTTTCTGAATTTAAAAAATATATACGTAATCTGCCTTTGTTTTTGATAAGTTCAAATATGAATTGATAACGGGGTGATCGGATTCTTTAGGAAAGCTCTATAGAAGAGATGAATACAACATACTGTATCTTCTTTAAGAAGTATGAGCTGAAATGTTAGGCATTCCTTTTTGTATATAGGCATTGTTTTTGTATATATTTAAGGAATGCTGTTCTTGTAAACAATTGCTTTGAAAAAGAAATACTGGGACCAAAATACATTAATAGAGGATCTCTATAAAAGGTCACCAAAACTATCCTTGCTCATGACATCAGGGAAAATGTTTTTAGAATGTATATTGTTAGAAAAAAATGCTACCACTTTTCCTCCTTTTTCTTTTTTGTGATGATCACAATTAAACATCAGAAGATTTTTCCCAAATACTGATGCAAATGTTGATTTCAAGGGCAAACAACTTTCATAACAGTCTATTTCTCAGGCATTTCACCATCTGTTGAAACTGAGGCAGCACTTTTCTGGTGTGAATTGTCACTGGACTCCTGTGAAGTATTCCTTCTGGGAGAGTTTATTGGGACCTATAGCTGATTAGCAGATGTAGGCTTAGCAGCATTTGGTAGCTTTGTAGAGGAATTAGATGGAAGTCTATGACGACTACTGTCCTCACCAGAAGTAGATGAATGTCTTTTTCTTCCAAATTCCTCACTAATAGGGGGCTGCAAATTATGAAAGACAACATAGTGACAATTTTACTATTTTTCCTCCCTTCAAAATGTAAGGCCAGGCTTTTTCAAGAAAGAAGGAAACTACGTTGGCACTTCAGTAGATTTTATTAGCATAACAAAAACTTAACAGCAATTTAAGGTATTACATTTCTTCCTCAACTAAATCAGCCTACTAGTATTTGTTCATTCTTTCACTCAACATGTGTTTATTAAGATTCTCATATGTTTTGGGGCTTGAACTACATTGCAGAGCATAAATATAAAGCTAGCTTCCCTGCCTCGAAGAAAATGTTTCAAAGAGACTTTTTATGTGCTTTATTCAACCTCTGTCAACTCCAGTCCCTTTCAACCCTAAACACCTATCCTAGGCTTGTTTGAATGATAATGTTTAACAGATAAATGAAAGCAGCAGGGGGGAAAGAGACACCAAGTTAAATAATCTTTAGCAAGTTTGAAAGTCTATCTAGGGTTTCTAGAATAAGGAGACCGGAAAGCATTATTGATGTATTAATTTTAAACATTTTCAAACATAAATATCCATAAAGCTCCCAAGTCCCCTCAGACTGCAAGCAAGGAGAGGGTAGGCAGTGAAAACATATTCTGCATTCAAAAAAAAAAAAAAAAAGTCAGCTTTTAAGGCCTTTCCAATTACAAAGATTTGGGAACCCACCACCAGACTAATATTTTCATTTGTAGACAAGTTAAGACCATAACCTCCTCTCCAATCTTCCATTGTATTTAAAAGCGGAGGCCTGAATTCTTAGTTCCTGTTCAGATAGGGCAAAAGTCACTGTTACAGAGCAAGGATGTCTTTGTGAAAGAACTGGCTAGGCTACTCTAGAAACACTTTAATTCCAGAGACAAGCACGTCTATTAATTCCATCGCTAGGCCATCAAACCTATTTACACAAAATATAAGACAAACAAATTACAATACTAAGCAGAGATGGACCTAGCATTCCTTCTACCTCTCTCTTTTCTGTTCTTTTGATTTTTCTGTTCTTATTTCTCTTTTTCCTCCTTTTATCTTATTTTCATCCCATTCTTTCTTTGTAATGCTTTCCTTGTCAAATCGTTTAAAGTTTATTCTCCTGTCTCTACATATGTATATAATATTCTTGTCCTACCTTTATTGTGTGGGGAAACCTAAATACATGTTACATTAGCACATTTTAGGAAACTATAGGATGAAGGTACATAGAAAGTGAAAAATTTTCAAAGTGGTGTGAGAAATTAGTAACATATCCACATAAAAGTTACTAAATCTATAAAATGTTTAATTATAAGGGCTTATCAAAATTAAAGTGAACTGACAATTGGACTGTGGTTATGTAAGATGTTAATATTTAGGAAATCTGGGTAAACAGAGTATATGGGAATTCTCTGTACTATTTTTGCACCTGTTTTAAAGTTTGATTTCAAAACTAGAAAATTAAAATTGTGAAAAAGTTAAAAAAATAAAAATTATAAAATCAAAGTTAAGAAAGTCACTGATAGCTCAAAATCTAAAGGTAATAAAAAGACTACAGAAGATCGGGGCGCCTGGGTGGCTTGGTCGGTTAAGCGTCTGACTTCGGCTCAGGTCATGATCTCACAGTCCGTGAGTTCGGGCCCCGCGTCGGGCCCCGCGTCAGGCCCCGTGCTGACAGCTCAGAGCCTGGAGCCCGTTTCAGATTCTGTGTCTCCCTCTCTCTCTGCCCCTCCCCTGTTCATGCTCTCTCTGTCTCAAAAATACACGTTAAAAAAAAGACTACAGAAGAAAGGACTTAAAACTTACATCAATGCGGAAGTCTTCTAACCTCTTAAAGCTACAGAGGTATTCCTGAAGTTTTGGGTCAATAGACTGCGTCTTAGATTCAGAATATTTTAGATAAGCCCAAAACTTTTCTAATCCATACAGCTGACCTAATAACAAAGAAAAGTATACACATTAAATTATATAGAATTTTAAAAATGATTCATATTGAACATGATCCTACCAGCAATTAATCATTTACCTTCCAGCAAACACTTTATCTAGTTCTTGAGAATAAGATGTTGTAATAATAATGGCAGCTAACATTTAGTAAGAATCCACTATGTAACAAGTATTATTTAAATGGTTTTTATTTATTAAACTAATTTGAACCACATACAACCCTGTAATATAGATACTTATATATATTACTGATGAGTAAACTGAGGCTAACAAAGCTAAGTAACTTAACCAAGGTCACACAGCTACTAAGTAGTGGAAATGGGATTCGGACCTATGCATTTGGCCCAAAGTCAGCACCATTACCCACTGTGCTAATCCATCTTTTGAAGCCTACCTGCTGATGTTACAAAGAATTTTCAAGTAATGGAACATCAGTGAGTATTATTTTCATGTTTTGTCGAGGAAAAAATGGCAAAATACTACTTCATAAAGGAAACACATGGGTATGGTTATTTTCTAACACATTATAGGAATGGCCTTCTTACTATAAGTTCCTCCATCCATCCTTCATCAAGAACCATAATAGTGGCCTGAAGGTCTTAAATGGCCTACTCTGAAAAAAAAGAGTTATGAACTCTCTCTATTTATTGACTCAGGTTTACAATTTCTAAATAGAATAAGATTATTGGGATGTTTTGTTTTACCAGATTCGTAGTCTTTTTTGGTTTCTTCTTGGAAATCCTTAAAAATTTCTTGTCTGAATTTTTTTTCTAGTCCATAACTATAAAACCTGAACAGACATTCTAATCCATACCTGCGGAAAGGAAATGAATGGTTTACAATAAAAATTTTGCTATGACAATGTGAAGATTTCATACTTAGCAGCACTGATACATGGAAACATGACACAAATAACCCCAAGCAAAAAAACAGAAGAGCTTAAATGTATGTAAATTTTAGTATGCAGGTTTTTGTTTGTTTGTTTGTTTTTAGCTGAAATGGTTAATTAGTAATTCATGGATGGCTTTGCTATTTTTGTTCACTCAGCCATAGCACCTCATGGAACTATAATGGGAACCTGCAGAATGACAGGCAGCCTGTGGACAACCAGAGTTGTCTTCCTTTGGACAGAGGATCTCTCCCTGGTATTTCTGAAGAAATGTCCAAAAGATTCAGTGGCATTAAGAATGTTTTAGATTTTTCCCAGACCAAGGTTTATAATGGTATGTTTGTGTGTGGTTTTAAATACTCTTGAACATAATCTTTACTCAAGAGAGATAAAGACTATACTCTGTGCCCTAGACCCTATGTGTGGTTGACCTATTCAACTATAAATGACAAACCTAATTAAATGGCTCCAAATAGATCTTCCCTACTTTAGCTATAAAGTACATCTCATAAAAGATATTTTGCTAAAACAACTGTAATCACTACATAAAATCAGAAAGCAAATTTCCTTGTTTTCTTCTAAAGCTACCTAGAGAACCCAAGACAAATTTTGGACAGTGGATCAGCAAACTACATGGGCTCAATCTTTAATTTAATTAATGGTGATGAGCAGAACCCATGACAGTGAACACAGTCTTCAGAACAGCAGTCTGAAGCCTAGCTTACTCAACTAAAACAAGTCGCAATTAATAGATTCCTAGTTAGAATCCTTAAATCATTCTGGGTGCCTTAGTGGAATAAATACTACAATTTCTTCATTACCTGCAACATAATTTTGCCTGGCTTTTATTCACGTGAAGGTGTGTGTGTGTGTGTGCGTGTGTGTGTGTGTGTGTGTGTGTGTCTTTTGTAACTACCTTATTTACAAAATGGAAAGCGATGGTCTGTCCAGAAGAATAAATAGGTTTCTTGGCAAGCTACCAAGAGAAATGTAGGACTACCAACTACCTCCACACACTGACCTGAGCCCCTTGTTTTGGTAGCCATAAGTGATACTATTCTTTGAGCTTATATGACTGAAGGCTAAGGGGACTAAGGACTAAAGAATCACCAGCTCAGAAATGACAAACATGCCTTGACACTCCTCTTATGTGATATTATACTGATATTAGCTTATATACTTTATAAATATAAATATAAATATAAATATAAATATAAATATAAAGCATTGATATCTCAACCTTGGCTATATGTAAGAATCATCTGGAGAGCTTTTAAAAAATACTGATGCCAAGGCTTTTCTCCAAACCAATGAAATCCGAATCTTTGGCAGTGAAGCCTATATCTCTGTCTTGTCTTTTCTTCTTCTTTTTTTTTTTTTCTTTCTTGAAAGCAGAATTGAGAATGTTTTGGGTTTTATCAAGTAAATGACATTCTAGAAGAATGTTAGAATTCTTAGAGGTTATTGGTAAAGGCCAATAGACTACTACAATATTTGGATTTTTAGTCTTAATTTTTCGCAAACCAATTCCAAAGACCAAAAGTATGACATTATTTTTTTTTTCAAAAGTATAACATTAATCGCAATCCAACTATGCAGCATAACTGCTGAAGTGAAGACAAGGGGCAAATGGCCAGCCTCTCAGTTGCCATTTATTCACTTACCCCTCATTGTGAGAAAGCTTAGATGAGTGGAAAATATAAAGGATGAGAAGCAGAAAGAACTATATTTGAATTCTGTGCCTGTAATTACATCCCTGAAAATGGGGGATAACAATATCATACTTTTTAAGAATAGATGACACAAATATTTATAAAGTACTTAGACCAGAGATGGCACATTGAAGATAATAAAGGTTATTTCTCTCCTTCCTTCTTAAAACTATCCTACTGCTGAATTTAGTCAATGGATAGATTCAGTACTAATCTTTCTAATAACAGTAACAATTTATTGAGCACTTACTGTGTATCAGGTAACATGTTTTGTTTTATCTTCACAATAACCCTTTGAGGGTATCTACCACGATTTCCCCTACTGTATAAAGAAGCTGAAGCTTATTGTGATTAATAATTTGCCAATCCACAGTGAATTAATAGGCTGGGATTCAAATTTGGCCCTGATTTCAAAGCCTTCAGATGCTTAACAATAACTGTGCTACATACTTCTTAAGGAAGAGCTAATCCAGGTTAGTCATGAACATTGCAGAAACAGACCCAAAATTATGTGTTAAAAACCACTAGAAACATACAGACTGATATAGGAACACAAAAAAAGAATTCCCAACCTAGACTTGGATAGGTATGGGCATATCAGAAAGTTATTAGAAAGTCCTGAAGAACAAACAGAAATTGTTTGCAGAAACAGCAAAAGACACTGAGAGTAATGATAACAGTGACTTTCAAACTTTTCTTTTTATTTTAGAGAGACACAGCATGAGTGGGGGAGGGGGACAGAGGGAGAAGAGAGAAAGGGAGAATCCTGAGCTCAATCCCAAGACCTTGGGATCATGACCTAAGCTGAAATCAGGAGTTGGATGCTCAACCAACTGAGCCACCCAGGTGCCCCTCAAACTTTTCTAAATCTAATAGTAAGAAAAATATTTTATCTGGTGACACAATACTCATATATACATGTATACATAAAAGCATATATAAGCTTTGCAAACAATTCTAAATTTGCATGTATATATAAATTATAAAAAATTTTAACCTTACTATGTTCAGTGCAGTCGGACATTTTTCAAACTAAACTGATTTCACAACCCACTAATGAGTAGCAAACCATAGTTTGAATAATATCAAAATGTTTTGTTGTCAATATATTTGAATAACACCAAAATCAAAAATGGCAAGTTTTTCTTTTTGTGCTAAACCTGGTAAATTGGCAGTAGCTATTAAAACTGTGGTAAGAAAGACCAAAAATCTGAATTCAAGAACATTATTTAAACAGTTTTGGGATTGATTAGAGAGGTCAGGAATAGAAGAGACAGAAATAGAGGTACACATGCTATGTACCTGTCATTCCTAATGAAGATAAATATTCTGGATGAAAATTAAAGTCTATTTTTTCTACAAGTCAGGGTAAATGCAATTTTTTTTCCCGAAAAATTTATTTTTTGTATTCTTCTCAAAGATCACAATATCTGGTTAACAATATATTCTTATTTAAGATTTACAAGTAGAATCCATTTTTATTTTTATTTTTTTTATTTTTATTTTTTTTAAATTTTTTTTTCAACGTTTTTTATTTATTTTTGGGACAGAGAGAGACAGAGCATGAACGGGGGAGGGGCAGAGAGAGAGGGAGGCACAGAATTGGAAACAGGCTCCAGGCTCCGAGCTGTCAGCACAGAGCCCGACACGGGGCTCGAACTCACGGACCGCGAGATCGTGACCTGGCTGAAGTCGGCCGCTTAACCAACTGCGCCACCCAGGCGCCCCTAGAATCCATTTTTAGAACGGCAAATTTAAGTAAATACTGAGTGTAAAATTATCTTTTTTTCTTCTTTCCATCTCTTCCTTTCTTCCCCTTTCCAGGAATAAATTGCTTGCATAAGTCTACTTCATGTTCTTTCTGACCCTTTCAGTTTGGTCCCAACTCTGTCCTATAGGAACCTTCAAAACTTATCCTGAACACTTCTCAAGGAAGCAAGGTCTAGCCTGGATGAAAAGAATGAGTTAGCAATGCAGAGGGAGGAAGAACAGAATAACCAGAGGTAAGAATATGTATAGCTATCTAGATGCAATAACTTGGGTCATTCAGAGAACATGTTCAGTAATATTGTTGCCTAGAGGACCAGAGCACTAGTAGGAAAAAATGAGATTTGATAGATGAGTGTGGACATATCATGAGACGCCTTATTTTTTCTTGGCTCAAGGCATCTTAACAACTAATTCGGCTCTAAGTATTTGTCAATTTGGGGACGTAAATGCACATGCAAGGGAAGTCTCTAACGGCTCTTTCAAATTTCATTTGGAATTTGCGCCAACCCCTAAGATGGTTCCAAATGATCCTACCTCCTGGTATTCTCAATCTTGGGTAATCTTCTCCTACCAGGGATGGTACCAAGGTTGGTCTGTGTGAATACAACATGGCGAAAGTGATGGTATGTCACTTTCAAACATAGGTTATACAAGACATCAAGTCTTCGTCTTAGAAGTTCTTCACCTTTCTTAGATCATTTGCTCTGAAGTCATGTCATTAAATGCCGAGTAGTAGGCCTATGTGGTGAAGAAGTGAAGCTTCAGCCATGTGAATAAGCTTGAAGAGGATCTTTCAGCCTGAGTCAACTCTTTAGAGACTGCAGCCGAATCTAACACTTTGCACATGAGACATCTGAGTCAGAACCACCCAACTAAGCTGTTCCTAGAGTCTTGACCCTTAGAAACTGTAAACTAAGAAATGTTTGGTGTTTTAATTTTCTGAGTTTTGGAGTAATTTGCTGTGCAGCAATAGGAAACATACAGCCCTCTCCCCAGTTATGTTGTTCTACTTTCACAGTTCAAAACTGGGCTACTTTACCCTTTAAATTATTTTATTGAAAACTCCCTTCAACTGTAAAATGTGAGAAAATATTTGACCTGTAATTTTCTTTTGCATCTTCCCAAGCAAGTTGTCTAAATTCCTCATACATTTTTTTATTGAAGTGATCTCTGAGGAAAAAGGACCAGAAACGAAAGAGGGTATTCATTTCTTGGGACTGGCCAATTCCCAAGCGTTTTCTCTCTGGAAAAAGATAAAATAGTAAAACTTTTTTTTGTTAAAGATACTTATTAAGTCAAAACAGCAGACATTTTATATAACTTAAAATAAGGAAAACTAAAACATATTAATCTCTAAAATGTATTTGGCTTTCTTCTAAATAAGGGACAAATGTTAATCTGTTTTCTGACTCACTGTTCAAATTTAAGCATTTGTCAATAGTAACAAGAATATACTAAACTTCATTTCCTAATGTATATAAGCTACAAAATACATGAATAAAAATATGTATAAACACATTTACTTAAGGTAATTATAACAAAAGAATATCTTAACCTGATATTAAATGTCACACTTTTTAATATTATATTTTAATTTTAAATACAGCTATTTTAAGGACAAGTATCTTACCACTTAGGCATCTTCGACGATACTTGTGGTACACTTGTTGGGTAAAGCCATTTTCCTTCAAAAGTTCATGAGAAGGGTGCTGGAACTTTGGGAATGAATGAGGAGTACATCCATAACTTCCTACTAGTGGTGCACCTTCTGAAGGCGAGGCATTTGAACTGCTGTTTGAGAAGGGGGAAAAAAAGCCTTCAAACTGAAATATCAAGAACCAAGTGTTTAAACCAATTTGTACTATTTGTTTGTTGTTGGGTCTGAACAGTGGAAAAGACATTAGTCCCTAAAACTAAACGAAGGCATAAAGATAAATATTTGAATCGCTATTTATGTTCAACACAGGTATATGCAGAAGTTGATAAAGAACATGGTTATAAATTTTCAAACTAAAGCAGTAAGTAGAACCACATGACTAAATGACTCGCTTATTCCTATTCCAGATCCATTATTTACTTTAGTTTCTTGTGGTACTAGAGAAAATCTCAATTTTCATGAGTAATTAGGTAAATGATATAAATTGGATAAGTGGAAATGAGTAATAAAATCTGGCACAAAGGTAATAATTTTATGAATCCAAAGACATACCTGCAATTCTGTACATCAATTCTACTTCTGAAATCTCACCTAAGTCTATTTTTTTTTCCTTTTCATCTGCACTCCATTATTCAAATATAGGTTTTCTTCCTTTTTCACTCGAACTAAATGGTCTCCCTCATCTATCCAATCACCAAATGTTCTTTCCTGTGTTTTGCTTTATTTATTATTTTTCTTTCTTTCTAAGACACTGATCTAAATCAGTGGTTTTCAACGTGTAGACTGAGGATGTTTGAAGAGCTTCCCAAGAACTCTTCAGAAAGTCTGCAACTCAAAACCATTTTCACAATAACACCAAGGTATTATTTGCCCTTTTCACTGTGTTCACATTTGCAGTGATAGTACTAAAGTAATGGTGCATAAAATTGCTAATGCAAATTGAGGCAGAGGCACCAAACTTTCCATACTAGTGATAGTGATTGCAAATTTTAAAAAGTACCACTTTCAACTTAAGGTGTCTTTGATGAAGCAAAATAAATAAATAAATAAATAAATAAATAAATAAATAACTTTATGAAATCTCAACCCTTATTGTATGGGACAAAATCTTTAGTTTTGCAAAATGAAAAAGTTCTGGAAATGTTTCACAACAATATGAACATACTCAACACTACCGGACTATAAACTTAAAAAGTTAAAGTGGTAAATATTTTGTTATGTGATTTTTAATCACAATTTTCAAAAATGGGATGGAAGCATAAAGTACTTTTGCAGCATTATCAAAGTACAGTGGTATTTTTATGGACTGAATGTCGAATTCCTAGCCCCTAATAAGATGGTAGTAGAAGATAATTAAGACATGAGGGTAGAGTTGATGAGTGGGATAAGTGCCCTTATAAAAAGAAACATAGGGGGCGCCTGGGTGGCTCAGTCGGTTAAGCATCTGACTTTGGCTCAGGTCATGATATTGCGGTTCATGGGTTAAAGCCCCGCGTGGGGCTCTGTGCTGACAGCTCGGAGCCTGGAGCCTGCTTTGGATTCTGTGTCTCCCTCTCTCTCTCTCTGCCCCTCCTCCACTAGTGCTCTGTCTCTGTCTCTCTTTCTCTTTCAAAAATAAATATTGAAAAAAGAAAGAAACGTGGGATAGCTGCTTCCTCTCTCTCTGTTTGCCATGCCAGGATACAAGAAGATAGCCATCTACAAAGTAGGCCCTCAGCAGATACCAGACCCATTGGTACCCTGATCCTGGAACTGTGAGAAATAGATGTTTAAGTCCACGGCATGTTTGTTATAGCAGCTCAAACTAAAACAGTTGTCTTAAATCAAAGCACTTGTTTGATAAAGTTGTGAGCCGACCCAGCTGATTTTTCTTGCAACAACATTTTTAATCAGAAAACGACAAATTATGAATATTCAGACTTCATTTTGTGTCAGACGTTTCCTTGAAAATGAACAAAATGTCAAGGAAAACTTTGAGTTCTTATGCAAATATTAGAATTTTGGAAACCTTGTATTTGTCACTGTAAGCCTGATTGTTTCCACTAATACTTAAAAACTTTCCTAATAAAATCAGTGGTGATTTTCTTAGGAGTGTGTGTGAGCATGTCTGTGTGTATGGTAAAATACACATACTATTTATAATTTTAGCCATTCTTAAGCACACTTACTTTTCATCAAAATTAGATATTCACAATGTTACATAACATCACCACTATCTATACCTAAAACTTCTTTATCATCCCCAACAAAAACTCTATTAAACAATAACTAGCCCTTTCCTCCTCCATTTAGCCCCCAATCACCTGTATTCTACCTTCTCTATTTAAACTAGACTATTCTAGGTACTTTATACAAGTGGGATCATACTATCTTTACCCTCTGAGTCTGCCTTATTTCAATAAGCATGTTTTCAAGGTCCATCGATGTTGTTGTTACATAAATTAAAATTTCATTCTTTTATATGGTTGAATAATATTCCATTGTATGTATATACCATATTGTGTTTATGCAGACATCTGTTAATGGACACTTGAATTGTTTTTATCTTTTGGATATTATGAATAATATTTCTATAAATATGGACATAAAAGGGTTTGTTCAACTCCCTGTTTTCAATTCTTTTGGATATATACCTAACAGTATAACAGCTGGGTCATATGGTAATTCTGTGTTTTAACATTTTGAGAAAATGCCAAACTGTTTTCCATAGTGGCTGCAGCATTTGATATTTCTACAAGCAATGCACAAGGGTTCCAGTTTCTACACACCCTCACAAACAATTATTTTCAGCTAAAAAAAATTATATATACCTGTATTAGACAGCTCAGGCTGCCATAACAAGATACCACAGACTGGATGGCTTAAACAACAGAAATTTATGTTGGTAGAGGAGGGACAGTAAAGTATCCTCCAGACTGAGAAGGCACTTTGAGACCAAAAACAAAGCAAGCCACTCCATACTGCTTACACAGAGTTTTATTCAGGGCAACTTTACTGTCAGGGGGATTGGGTGGACAATCTCACCACTATGCGGCTATTTTCCATGAAGTCCAGACCTTAATCCATAGAATCTATAGAATGGGGGGGATCACTGACGTGAGAACAAAGGGTAATTATCCAAAGTAGCACAATCTGTGTGACAGAAGCAACTCTACTAGTTATCTAAAGTGGTGCAATCTATACACCAGAGGGATAATCAGAATAAACTCTCCCTCATTCCAGCTAGGACATACAGTAACCTCCACTGTGCCTGGAACGCACAGGCCCAAGGGAGATCATTGCACAGAGAAGAACAAGAAGGAAGGCCAAAGATGGAGACAGTATTGTCAGCACTCCTACAAAGTCTCAGATCAAAGTGCCAGTAGCATTGGTTTCTGATGAGGTCTCTCTTCCAAGCTTACTGAAAGCTACCTTCTCAATTTGTCTTCACGTGGCTTTTCCTCTCTGTATGTGTAGAATGATATGCCTATGTCCTCTTCTTTTTTTTTTTTTTTTTTAAATTTTTTTTTCAACGTTTTTTATTTATTTTTGGGACAGAGAGAGACAGAGCATGAACGGGGGAGGGGCAGAGAGAGAGGGAGACACAGAATCTGAAACAGGCTCCAGGCTCCGAGCCATCAGCCCAGAGCCTGACGCAGGGCTCAAACTCACGGACCGCGAGGTCGTGACCTGGTTGAAGTCGGACGCTTAACCGACTGTGCCACCCAGGCGCCCCGCCTATGTCCTCTTCTTATAAGAATACCAGTCCTATTCATTCAGATGGCCAACTGACACATGAAAAAATGCTCAACATCACTCATCATCAGGGAAATACAAATCAAAACCACAACGAGATACCACCTCACACCTTTCAGAATGGCTAACATTAACAACTCAGGCAACAACAGATGTTGGCGAGGATATGGAGGAAAAGGATCTCTTTTGCACTCCTGGTGGGAATGTAAACTGGTGCAGCCACTCTGGTTCCTCAAAAAATTAAAAGTAGAACTACCCTACAACCCAGCAATTGCACTACTAGGCATTTATCCAAGGGATACAGGTATGCTATCTCGAAGAGGCACATGCACCCCAACGTTTATAGCAGCACTATCAACAATTGCCAAAGTATGGAAAGAGCCCAAATGTCCATCGATGGATGAACAGATAAAGAAGATGTGATATACACACACACACACACACACACACACACACACACACACACACACAATGGAGTATTACTTGGCAATCAAAAAGAATGAAATCTTGCCATTTGCAACCACATGGATGGAATTAGAGGGTATTATGATATGCAAAATTAGAGAAAGACAAACATCATATGACTTCACTCATATGAGGACTTTAAGATACAAAAAAGATGAACGTAAGGGAAGCAAAAATAATATAAAAACAGGGAGGGGGACAAAAGATAAACTCTTAAATATGGAGAACAAACAGGGTTACTGGAGAGGTTGTGCGGGGGTGGGGGGGATGGGCTAAATGGGTAAGGGGCATTAAGGAATCTACTCCTGAAATCATTGTTTCACTATATTATAACTAACTTGAAAGTAAATTTAAAATAATAAATTAAAAAATAAAAAATAAAATTAAAATAAAATAAAATAAAACAAAAGCTGAATAGGAAAAAAATACATAAATCGTTAAAAAATGTTAAAAAATACCAGTCCTATTAAATTGGGGCCCCATCTTTGTGACTTCATTTAACTTTAATGGTCTCCTTAAAGGCTGCAATGTCTCTAAATATAGTCACACTGGGGGTTAGGACTTCATACAATTTTTTTTTTTCTAAAATTTTTTAGTATTTATGCTATTTTTGAGAGAGAGAGAGAGAGAGAGAGAGAGAGACAGAGTACAAGCAGGGGAGGGACAGAGAGAGAGGTAGACACAGGATCCAAAGCAGGCTCCTGGCTCTGAGCTGTCAGGACAGAGCCCAACGCAGGGCTTGAACCCAGGAACCGTGAGATCATGTCCTGAGCCAAAGTTGGCACCCAACATACTGAGCCACCAACGTGCTCTGAGACTTCATATAATTTTAAGTAGATACCACAGTACCATCCTAATGGGTATGAAGAGGTATCTCATTGTGGTTTTTGATTTGCATTTCTCTAACGACTAATGATGTTGAACATCTCATGGGCTTACTGGCCAATTTGTATATCTTCTTTGAAGAAATGTCTATTCAAATCCTTTGCCCATTTTTGAATTGGGTTTTCTTTAGTTGTCAACTTTTTAGAGTTCTTTATATATTCTAAATATTAATCCCTAATCAGATATCTGATTTGCAAATATTTTCTCCTATTGAGTAGGCTATCATTTGACTCTGGTAGTAACTTTTGATATATAAAAGTTCTTAATTATGATGAAGTATGGTAATTTTTTTCTTTTCTCACCTCTTTTGGTGTCATACTCAAGAAACCACTGTCAAATCCAGGGCATGAAAATTTTTCCTTATGCTTTCTTCTAAAAATTTTACAGTTTTACCTCTTACATTTAGGTCTTTAACACACTTTGAGTTAATTTTCTTGTATGCGGTATAAGGTCTGGATCATCCTTTTACATGTTGGATATTCAGTTTTCCTAGTACCATTTGTTAAAAAGATGGTCCTTTTCTCTACTGAACATTCCTAGCACCCTTGCTGAAAATAAGCTGACTGTATACATGAAGGTTTATTTCTAGGTTCTCTACTGATTCCATCGGTCCATTTGCCTGTCTTTGACCAGGAAGCTTTACAGTTACAGGAAGCTTTCAAAGTTATGAGGTGTTAGTCTTCGAATTTTATTCTTCCATTTTCAAATTGTTTTAGCTTTTCAGGACTCCTTGCAATTTCTTGTGAATTTGAGAATAAGGTTTTCCATTTCTGTGGAAAAGGCTGTCAGACACATAGACCAATGCAATAGAATAGAAATTGATATTCTTCAACAAAACAGGAAAGAATATCCAATGGAAAAAAGACAGACTCTTCAACAAATGGTGTTAAGAGAACTGAACAGCTACATGCAGAAGAATGAAACTGGATCACTTTCTTACACTATACATAAAAATACATTCAAAATGGATGAAAGATCTCAATGTGAGACAAAAAAACCATCAAATTCCTAGAGGAGAAGAAAGGCAGTAACTTCTTTGACATTGGCCATAGAAACCTCTTACTAGATACATCTCCTGAGGCAAGGGATATAAAATTAAAAAGATACTATTGGGACTTCATTAGGATAAAAAGCTTCTATACAGTGAAGGAAACAATCAATAAAAAAAGGCAACCTTTGGGATGGGAGAAGATATTTGCAAATGACATATCTGATAAAGGGTTAGTATCGAAAATATATAAAGAACTTATCAAACTCAACACCCAAAAAATAAATAATCCAGTTAAAAAATGGGCAACTCCTGAAATCAATCAATAAACTCCTACAATCAATCCACCAATCAAGCAATCAATAAAAATGGGCAGAAGACATGAATAGACACTTTTCCAAAGAAGACATACAGATGGCTAACAGATATATCACTCATCATCAGGGAAATACAAATCAAAAGTACAAGGAGATATCATCTCACATCTGTCAGAATGGCTAAAATTAACAACACAGGAAACAACAGATGTTGGGAGAGGTTGTGGGGAAAGGGGAACTCTCTTACACTGTTGGTGGGAATGCAAACTGGTGCAGCCACTCTAGAAAACAGTATGGAGGTCCCTCAAAAAGTTAAGAATAGAATTACTCTATGATACAGCAATTGCACTACTAGGTATTTACCCAAAGGATACAAAAATGCTGATTCAAAGTGATACATGCACCCTGATGTTTACAGCAGCATTATCAACAAGAGCCAAATTATAGAGACCAAATGTCCATCAACTGATGAATGGATAAAGAAAATGTGGAAAATGTGGTGTGTGTGTGTGTGTGTGTGTGTATATATATATATATATATATATATATATATATATATATATATGATGCAGTATTATTCAGCCATAAAGAAGAAGGTCCTTAACCTACAAGGGTAGACACACAAGGTTAGCAGCAGACCTGTCCACTGAAACTTGGCATGCCAGAAGGGAGTGGCAGGATATATTCATTGTGCTGAATGGGAAAAATATGCAGCCAAGAATTCTTTATCTAGCAAGGCTGCCATTCAGAATAGATGGACAGATAAAGAGTTTCCCAGACAAACAAAAACTAAAGGAGTTTGTGACTACTAGACCAGCCTTGCAAGAAATTTTACAGGAGACTATTTGAATGGAGAGGAAAAAAAAATACCAAAGCAACAAAGACTAGAAAGGACCAGAGAACATCACTAGAAGCACCAATTCTATAAGTAACACAATGGCAATAAATTTATATCTTTCAATAATTACTGAGTGTAAATGGACTAAATGCTCCAATCAAAAGACATAGGGTATTAGAATGGATACAAAAAATAAGACCCAGCTATACGTTGCCTACAAAAGACTCATTTTAGTCGTTAAGACACCTACAGATTTAAAGTCAGGGAATGGAGAACCACTGGTTATGCTAATGGATGTTAAAAGAAGGCCAGAGTAGCCATATTTATATCAGAAAAAACTAGATTTTAAAACAAAGACAGTAACAAGAGATGAAGAAGACATTATATTATATTTAAGGGATCTATCCATCAAGAAAATCTAACAATTGTAAATATGTATGCTCCCACTTGGAGACATCCAAATATATAAATCAATTAATAGAAAACATAACGAAACTGAATGATAATAATACCATTAATAGTAAGGGACTTTAACACCCCACTTACAACAATGGACATATCATCTAGGCAGAAAATCAACAAGGAAAAAATGGCTTTGAATGACACACTGGACCACATGGACTAAACAGATATATTCAGAACACTTCATCCTAAAGCAGCAGAATACACATTCTTCTTGAATGCACATGGGACAGCCTCCAGAACAGATCACATACTGGGTCACAAATCAGCTCTCAACAGGTAGAAAAAGATCAAGATCATACCATAGATATTTTCAGATCACAACATTATGAAACTTGAAATCACAAGAAAAATTTGGTAAGCCCTCAAATACATGGAGGTTAAAGAACATCCTACTAAAGAAAGAATGGGGTAAACCAGGAAATTAAGGAAGAAATTAAAGATACACGAAGCAAATGAAAATGAAAACATGACAGTTCAAACTCTTTGGATTTTCATGTTGGACTTTGGGATGGGAAGAAGTTACTGCCTTTCTTCTCCTCTACGAATTTGATGGTTTTTTGTCTGACATTGAGATCTTTCATCCATTTTGAATGTATTCTTATGTATAGTGTAAGAAAGTGATCCAGTTTCATTCTTCTGCATACTTTCCTAAGAGGAAAGTATATTGTAATTCAGGCCTATTTCAAGAAGCAAGAAAAATCTCAAATACACAACCTAACCTTACACCTAAAGGAGCTAAAAAAGGAACAGCAAATAAAGCCTAAAGTCAGCAGAAGGGAAATAAAAAAAATACAGAACAGATAAATAAAACTAAGAGCTGGTTCTTTGAAAGAATAAACAAAATTGATGAACCTCTAGCCAGATTTACCAAAAAGAAAAGAGAAAGGAACCAAACAGATAAAATCACAAATGAAAAAGGAGAGATCAGAACTAACACCACAGAAATGTAAACAATTATGAGAATATTATGAAAAACTATATGCCAACAAACTGGGCAATCTGGAGGAAATGGACAAGTTTCTAGAAACATACAAACTACAAAAACTGAAACAGGAAGAAATAGAAAATTTGAACAGACCCATAATCAACAAAGAAATTGAATTAGTAATAAAAAACCTCCTAACAAACAAAAGCCAGGGCCAGATGGCTTTCCAGGCAAATTCTCACCAGATATTTAAAGAACAGTTAATATCTCTTCTTCTCAAACTGTTACAAAAAATAGAAATGGAAGGAAAGCTTCCGAACTCATTCTATGAAGCCAGCATTTCCTTGATTGCAAAACCAAAGACCTCACTAAAAAGGAGAAATACAGACCAATATCCCTGATGAACATGCATGAAAAAATTCTCAACAAGATAGTAGCAAATCAAATTCAACAGTACATTAAAAGAATTATTCACCATGATCAGTGGGATTTATTCCTGGGCTGCAAGTGCAGTTCAATATTCACAAATCAATCAACATGATACACCACATTAATAAAAGAAAGGATAAGAACCATATGATCCTCTCAATAAATGCAGAAAAAGCATTTGACAAAGTATAGCATCTATTCTTGATAAAAACCCTCAACGAAGTAGGGATAGAGGGAACATACCCCAACATCATAAAGGCCATTATGAAAGACCCACAGCTAATATCCTCCTCAATGGGAAAAAACTGAAAGCTTTTCCTCTATAGTCAGAAACAAGACAGGGATGTCCACTCTCACCATTGTTATTTAACATAGTACTGGAAGTCTCAGCCTCAGCAATCAGACAAGAAAAAGAAATAAAGCCTCCAAATGGCAAAGAAGAAGTCAAACTTTCACTATTTGCAGATGATATGACACTCTATGTAGAAAACCTGAAAGACTCCAAAAAATTGCTGGAACTAATACACGAATTCAGCAAAGTCACAGGATATAAAATCAATGTGTAGAAATCTGTTGCATTTCTACACACCAATAATGAAGCAACAATAACCTAGAATTCAATCAAAATTTATGAGACAGACACAACAAGAAAATCAAACAGAATGAGACTTACAGATGACTGCTGGCATGATCACACAATGAACTTTAAAATAACTATGGTCAGGGACACCTGGGTAGCTCAGTCAGTTAAGCATCAACTTTGACACAGGTCATGACTTCATGGTTGGTGAGTTTGAGCCCCACTTTGGGTTCTCTGCTGTCAGTGCAGAGCCTACTTCAGATCCTTTGTCTTCCTCTCTCTCTGCCCCTCCCCCCACTCATGCGCACGCTCTCTCTCTCACTCAAAAATAAACACTTAAAAAAATAATAACTATGATTAGATTAATATATTGAAGGATTTCATGGAAAAGGAAAACATGCGTGATAGAATTTCAGCAAGAAAACTATTATTAAGATATCAAATGGTAATGTAAAATATACGAAGCACAATATCAGAAACAGAATTCCCATGATGAGTTTATCCAGAGACTGGACACAGATGAAGAAAGGATTAGTAAACTTGAACACAGGTCAATCAAAATTATCCAACACGAATTATAAAGAGAAAAAGAGTAGAATAACAGATCAGATCAACTAAGAGCTGTGAGACACTAGTAAATGGTCTAATGTACATGTAATTGGAATCCCAGAAGGGGAACAAACAACAAGAACACAAGGCAAAAAATATTTGAAGAGGTAAGAGATGAAAATTTTCCTAACCAAACAAAAGACAACAAACAATAAATCCACTATTTCAGAGAACCACAAGGAGGATAAATACTTTGTATGTCACACACATTTATATACATATATCCATATCCATACCTAGATCCATCAAAGAATTTTATACTCAATAAGAGTATCTTTCAAAATAGAAAAAAAAAAACTTTTCCTAATAATCAAAAATTGACAGAATTCATTGCTCATAGACCTGTACAACAAGAAATGTTTAAGAAATGAAGAGAATTACAAAGGGTAAAAATGAGAGCAAATATTTCAAAAATTTCTCATGTTACTTGTTTAAAAGATACTGCCTAAAGAAAAGCAATAACAAGGCATAACAAAGGATGAGAGGAAATGGAACTTTATGGTACTGAGATTCTTATGCTATACATGTAGTGGTATAATATTATTTGAAAGTAGACTAGGTTAAAATGTATATTATGAACTACAGATGACCAGTAAAAAATAAGAGATATAAATAAAAAGCTAATGGTAGAGATAAAATAGAATTATTGTTAAAACTCAACTGATCCAAAAGATAGAAGGAAAAAGAACAGATAAGACAAATAGAATATAAGATGGTAGATTTAAATCTAACCACATCCATAATTACATTAATGTAGATGATCTAAAGATATGAATGCTCATAGCAGGTGAGGCTACAGTGTAGGAGGCGGGGAGTGCGGGAAGTATAAGGGAACTCTCAGTATCTTCTACTCAATTTTTGCTGTGAACCTAAAACTACTCTAAAAAATAGGTCAGTTGAAAAAAATTCACACTCATTATTGTAAATATTTGTCTGTCAATCCCTGAATTAAGCTCCAGAAAGGTAGGGACTGTATTTATCTTGTTCCCTGCTGTATACTCAGTGCCTAGAAAAGTGCCCAACACATTGTTAAGTCCCTGCTTTCCTGATACATTTTATTTGTGGGAGAACGTCGAGTGGTGCCTGGGAATGAATAAATCAATATATAGATGAATTATTAATAACAAAAGATATAATGTAATAAAAATGGACTGTAAGAAACACATTCCTAACTAAATCTTCCATTAAATGTTCTAACTAAACTAAATGTTATTGATTAAACATCTTTTACCATTATCTGTTGATCTCTAAATATACTGCTCCAATAAAAAAAATACCCTGGAAAAAAAAAAACCCTCAAAATCGCTGAAAACACAAAAATAACCCTAAGTACATGATAGGAGTGCAAAAAACACATATACATTTTATCTTTTAAGGACAATATATCTAATGAAAACAAAATGTAGAAGTACCAACTAAATATCACTGGAAAGACAAAGGTGGATATTTTCAGATTATGAGAAAGGTGAGTATTTTCAGATTTTCTTTGAATGAAACTATTTAATCCTTTCTTTCTAGTAACCAGTCAAAACAAGTTTTCCTAAAGCTAAGTTTTCATTTAGCAATTCAGTCAGATAATTATTCTGAAAACAACTATTTAAACACAAAATGGGTGTACAAGAAACACAAAGCACTTAGCAGTAAATCACCTCTGCATCCACTCTACAGGACAAAACATGCCTTATTATGTTGCACAACTGGCACTATAAAAGGTTTACTCTGTTATCTCTTTTGAAGTAAATAATAGTCTTTTTAAAAAATTAAAGCTAAAAGAAAAACCACTTACTACTAACAATCAGCTAATCTATTTCCTTCAAAAAGGAAAAATTTCAAAATAATAGTGTGTTTTATTTCCATATTCTTAATATAGTTTGAGTAGATAGGTCAGCATATTAATTCACTAAGAACCTACTAGGCCACTGAGAATCTGGAATCTTTCATAAACCTAAATATATGTTTATCTAGGAGTATACATTTATGGAAACCAGTTTAAATGGAAAAAAAGTAACTGTCCTACTCAATTTTTCCTTACCGTACTTACTGGAAAATTATCCCACTTAATTCCCCCTCCTTTGGCTTCTTTTTAAAAACTATTTTCAATGTTCTCTAATTTGCTAACATATTAACTTTTATATATTCCAAAGGTCTAATTAGTAACTGTTTTCATAAACTTAAAATAAAAAACAAAGCAATGTTTGACAAATATAGTACCTGACAGAGGATGTTCTTGGTCCATGATCTCTGGAATCCATTACCCAACCAACATGACACTCTAGAGGGGGATTTGTACTATGCCTTGTTTTTCTCTTTCTTGGACTCTAAAGAAAAAGAAGTCAAACATTGCAATGATTGAGTAGTGTGAACTTCACAAGTAAATTAACACCCTCTGACTATAAACTAGCTCAAACATTTTCATACTGTGGATGACACATTATGAAATCACATGAAGTCACAAAACTCAAACATCTCACATACAAGTTACAAAACTTAAAAGGTCTTTTGCCTAGTTTCAACACAAGGATTAAAGGAAATACAACTTAGTATGATTCTTCATTATACCTTCTGATCAACTTTAATTACACCACCAAATTGGAAAGAAGTTATTCCTTAACCTGAGAAAACATCAATCACTATGGTGAAATATCATTTTTAAATGAATTTTTACAACCTAAATCATATATTTTAAAAAATGTGATAGAAACTAAAACATCTCATTTTGTAATGTTAAAGGATACAAAATGCAGGCTTTATATTCCTGGTTGTTTTGTGTACCTTTACATCAATAGCTTTTGGTTCTTTAACAACAGGATAAAATCTTGGTGTTTTGTTTGGATCTTGTAACCTGGGTGTTCGAGGTGTTTTAGGTGACCTTGCAGGATAAACTCTAGGAGATTCTGGAACTGCTGTGGGTAATGAAAGGGCCATTGTTGCTGAAGATATTTCTGAAACATCAAACAGCTTCTGAGCTAATTCATCACTCAAATCTGCAAAATAAAAATCTTGTTAAAAGTTACTTAGATGATAAGAAAATATTTTACTTGAGAGCAAGGGTAATTCTGAAATTTTCTACTCTCAAAAGATTTTTTCCTCAGAAACATTTCAAATATATAAGAATAAAAAATAAACACTTGTCTGTACATCACCTAGCCTTACCAAGTTTTAATTTTGCTATATCTGTTTGACTTTTTTAAAAAGAAAAGTAAGCAGAAGCCCACTGTATAACCTTCCCCAATCCCATTTTGCTTTTGCTCATCAGAGACAACCAGACTCTCGAATTTGGTACTTTTATCTATAATTATATACATATTTGTAATACCATTATTTGCATAATTAGCTTTACATAAGTGACATCATACTATATGTACCATTTTGCAAGTTTTTGCAGTCATATCTTGTTTGATACTTGATTATTCAAGTTCTACTCATATAGCTTTGGTTTATTCATTTTCACTGCAGAATATTATGCTGTTATACAAATATATCAAAATTTATACCTTCTCCTGAGGATGCATATTTATGTTATTTCCAGATTTTTGGTATAATCAACGATGCTACAGAGAACATTGTTAAATATTTCTCTCTGTATAGGTGTGAGCATGTCTCTAGGGTTTATATGTAAAAAAGAAATGTTTACTAAAACAGCACATGCATCTTTATTTTGAGAGAGAGAGAGAGAGATGGAAGGAGGGAGGGAGGAAGAGAAAGAGAGAGAGAGACAGGGAGAGAGAGAGAGAGAGAGAAAGAGAGAGAGAGAAAGGGAGGGAAGGACAGAGAAAGAGAGAGGGACAGACAGAATCCCAAGCAAGCTCCATGCCATCAGCATGGAGCCCGAGGTGGGGCTCAGTCTCATGAACTGTGAGATCATGACCTGAGCCAAAATCAAGAGTAGGAGGCTTAGGGGCACTTGTACCCCAATGTTTACAGCAGCACTTTCAACAATAGCCAAATTATGGAAAGAGCCTAAATGTCCATCAACTGATGAATTGATAAAGAAATTGTGGTTTATATACTCAATGGAATACTACTTGGCAATGAGAAAGAATGAAATATGGCCTTTTGTAGCAATGTGGATGGAACTGGAGAGTGTTATCCTAAGTGAAATAAGTCATACAGAGAAAGACAGATACCATATGTTTTCACTCTTATGTGGATCCTGAGAAACTTAACAGAAGACCATGGGGGAGGGGAAGGAAAAAAAAGGGAGGGAGCCAAACCATAAGAGACTTAAAAACTGAGAATAAACTGAGGGGTGATTGGGGGTGGAGGGAGGGGAAAGTGGGTGATGGGCATTGAGGGGGTGGAGGGAGGGGAAAGTGGGTGATGGGCACCTGTTGGGATGAGCACTGGGTGTTGTACGGAAACCAATTTGACAATAAATTTCATATTAAGAAAAAAAAAAAAAAAGACTAGGAGGCTTAACTGACTAAGCCACCCAGGCATCCTGGCACATGCATCTTCTGATTTACTAAGTACTGATTGCCAAAGTGCTTTCTATAATGGTTTCACCAATTTATACTCCCACCAGTAGCATGAAAAAGTCTCAGCAATTTAATATACTCGTCAAGACTGGTTTTGTTTAGACGTTTAAATATTTTTCCATCTCATGATATTTGAATGGTATTTATATTTGGGGTTTTGTGTGTGTGTGGGGGGGGGTTTGTGTGTGTGTGTGTGTGTGTGTGTGTGTGTGTGTGTGTGTGTTTAATTTCAAGTTTTTATTTAAAATCTAGTTAGTTAACATATATGGTAATATTGGTTACAGATGTAGAATTTAGTGATTCACTTCCATATAACATCCAGTGCTCATCACAAGTTGTACTCCTTAATATTCCATCATGCATTTAGCCAATCCCTCACCCACCTCCTTCCATCAACCCTTAGTTTGTTCTCTATAGTTAAGAGTTTCTTATGGTTTGCTTCCCTATTTTTCCCCTCTTCCTCTATGTTTATTACTGGTGAGGTTGAGCATATTTTCATATATATAGTCATCATTCACATTTCCCCTATCATGAGTTTACAACCATATCCTCAGACTATATTTCTATTGGGTTGTTTTACTTATTAGTTTGTGGAAATATTATGGTAAGATACTAATAGTAAGCAAGTAGAATGTAGACTGTTTCTGTATGGTTTTTCTTCAGACTTACCAACTTCTTTTGATTCATACAATGGATTTTTGTTTATCATTCAACAAATATTACCAAGTACCTGCTATATGCCAAGCACTATTCTAGAAACAAGGTTGTAAACTCAAAAGTGAACTTAACCACTCTATTACCTAATTTCCCCATTTCTTCTCCCAATCTGTTATCAGAATGATATAATGATATAATAATGATATTCGGCGGGGGGGGGGGGCAAATTAGGTCATTTCATGTCTCTACTTAAAATCCTCAGTGTTTCCCTTTTGCCTCTGGGAGAAGTCTAGTCTCTTTATCATGGCATATGAGACTTGACTGATTTTGACTTATCTATTGTCTTTCTCCACTTCAATTTTAGTGCCCCAGATAGGAACCTACTTGTTTCTATTTTCTTGCTTCTCACCTTTTCATATGCTTTTTCCTCTGTCTGAAAGTCCCTTTCCCTTATCTTTTTACACCAAATTGAATGCATATCCTTCCTTTAATACCCAGCACAGATGTTACTTTCCCTAGGAATCTATAGCACTTCTTGAATTTCTGCCAATAAAAATAATTCTCTTTTTTTTTTTGGTGCCACCTTTACATTTTATCCATTTATTGTTCGATTTATTAAATTAAAATTTATTTTCTTATATATTATCTGATCAGATGCTAAGAACAAGTCCCAGTGCGTTCCTAAAAGCAAGGTCCATAATCTAATATTTGTATACCAGTGCCTAAAACAGTGCTAGGAAAAAAATATATACCCAGCAAATGACCAATAAATTTAACTGAATTGTGTTAATACAGATTTTCCTTAGACCAAAAAGATAATGCAATCTCAAGGATAAAACTATGATTATACACTGAAAAATATGTTAAATCCAGCACCTCTGTAAAAGAAATATTTTAAAAAGATCTAGGAACATTAACAGTAAGCTTCCTAGCATCCAGATTATGGTCTCCAAATTCCATTTCCATTTCCCACTGATCTGGTCCTCTACAAGGAATAGAGTCTGTAGCATAAAGTATAATATGAGCCTGGGAAATCTTGAGTCAGAAAGCAATGAAATTAAAAAAGAAAAAAACTAGAATAGGTCATAAGGACAGAGCAGCAAATTTCAGTGGCCCCACCAGTCAAAAATGAAGTACTTTGACCACTAAAAACAATGATTGAAACTGACTAAACATTTCAAATAAATAAGTTCTACAAGTTCAAAATGGTGCCTTAACATTTAATCACATTTGCAGGTTGCTAGGGCACCAAACTCATTATTCTAAAAACTAACTAAATGCAAAGAAAGAAACAAGCATTTATCCTTTCTTTCCTGGAAAAATTGAATTTCAAAGTATTCAAAGAGTTGATAAAAGAATATTCTTCTTTATAGAATTCTAGGTATGGAACACAGGAATGAGAGAACTAGATGACTATTTGTAACTCTAATGAAATAGAGGATGTAGGGAATATTCATCAATGACTCTTAAAACCATTTTGTAAAATGTTGAAGGGAGATTCAGCACCAAAGACATGATCCCTGAAAGGAAGAACTGATAAGCTAGACATCACTGAAGTGAAAAAAACATCTGCCCTCCAAATGACACTGTCAAGATAATGAGAAGACAAGTCACAGATCAGAAGAAAATATTTGCAAAAGACACATCTAATAAAGGACCGTTATCCAAAGTATATAAAGAACTCTTAAAACTCAAAAATAAGAAAACAAACAAACCAATTAAAAAATATGAACAGATACATTAATGAAGATATATATGGCAAATAAGCACAGGTAAAGATATTACACATCATGTCATCAGGGAAATGTAAATGGAAATCAAATACCATGACAACCCATGAGAATGGCCAAAGTCCAGAACACTGACAACACCAAATGCTAGCAAGGATATGGAGCAACAGGATCTCTTATTCATTGGTGGTGGGAATACAAAATGATACAGACACTCAGGAAGACAGTTTGGTAGCTTCATACAAAAGTAAACATATTCTTCCCATATGATCTAGCAATCACTCTCCTTGGTATATACTCAAAGGAACTGAAAATTTATGTCCACACAAAAACTTGCACACGGATGTTTATTGTAGCTTTACTCATAATTGCCAAAACTTGAAACTAATGAAGATGTCCTTCAGTAGATGAAGGGATAAACTATGGTATATCCAAATAATGGAATATTATGCAGTGCTAAAAACATATGAGCTATCAAGTCAAGAAAAGACATGGAGGAAATTTAAATGCATATTATTAAGTGAGAGAAGCCAATGTGAAAAGCCTATATACTATAGGATTCCAACTATTCAAAATTTGAAAACTATGGAGACAGTTGAAAGATCAATGGTTACCAGAGGTTGGAGATATGGTGGGGGAAGCGTGAATAAGTAAAACACAGAGGATTTTTACTCTGTAGGATACTATAGTGATGGATACATGTCATTATACGTGTGTTAAAACCCACAGAACGTACAACACAAAGAGTGAAACCTAATGTAACGGGTAATTATGATGTGTTGGTGTAGGTTCAACTGTAGGTACAATTGTAACAAAGGTACCACTCTGATGTGGTATGCAGCTGTGAGGAAGCAGCATCCTTCCCCAGACTGGTGATGGTTATGTAAGCTGGGGACAGGGAGTAAATGAGAAATCTCTGTATCTTACTCTTAATTTTACTGTGACCCTAAAAGTGTTCTAAAAAAAAGTCTTTAGAAAAAAATGTTCAAGAGAAACTTTATGATGAATGGACAAGGCCAATAACATCTAAACCCAATAATCAATCACAGCAGCAGTAAAAGACAGCCTAAAAGACAATATGATGTAATTGGAAGTAAATAGCTCCTCTAAGAAACAGTCTTGTCACCACAGAAATAAAAATGCGAATATACTAAATCTTCTACATCTAAATACTAGTTCATAAGGAATAGAAACAATAAGGAATGTACTGACTGATACCAAGACATAATCAGGTAAATCTGGATTATAAGAAATCTTATGACAAATTAACCAGTTTCTTCAATAAGTCATTGGTATGGAAAAACAAGAGAAGAGGAATGCTTATAGATTAGGAGAAACTTGGGGCGCCTGGGTGGCTCAGTCGGTTAAGCCTCCGACTTTGGCTCAGGTCATGATCTCGCAGTCTGCAAGTTCGAGTCCTGCAACAGGCTCTGTGCTGACAGCTCAGAGCCTGGAGCCTGCTTTGGATTCTGTGTCTCCCCCTCTCTCTGCCCCTCCCCTGCTCATGCTCTGTCTCTGTCAATAATAAATAAACTTTAAAAAAAAAAAAGATTAAGAGTAACTTAATTGTCCTATCGCTCAAATGCAATTATGTACTTTTTTTGGTCCTGATTCAAACAACCAGTTTGAAAAAGATATATATCAGATATCAGGGAAAACCAAACATAAACTGTGTAGCAGATGATATTAAAGAATTACTGCCAATTTATGTGAAATAATGGTATCATGAAAATTTATATATATACATACATATATGTTTGTGATGTAGAATAGCGTATTTACAGAAGATATTAATTTGAATGAAATGAGATTCAACATGAAATGCCAGAAACAGCTGGGGAACATACAGATGAAAAAGGAATGTCAAACTATTAACAATTGTTGAAATTAGGCAGGATAATTACACAGGGATTCATTAAACAGCTCTATTTTTTATTTTATCTGAACATTTCCATATTAAAAATTAAGTTTCATTTCAGTTTTATGTTTATTTTATTCCAAATTTAATTACATGTAAATTTTACCCACCAATAAGAGCAGATATATCAATTTTGTGAAGACAAAGACGAATATTTTGTTATCTCAAAAGAACAATTTTATAAAATTTTTATAGCAGATACCAATTTATAATATTTTGAGATAAAATTATCAAAATATGGTTAAGATAACTACAAGTACATAAAATATTTATAGTGGATATAAAAATTTTATTACTAGAAATATAACTAATTGTGGAGTAAGAATATATTAAAGTTGGCTTTTTATCAACTACAAGCCTAGGATGCTATATGAATATCATCTGGATATTTAACTTCTTAATCAAAATAATGGGACATCCTTGTACAAGAATGTTCAAAGTAGCATTTTTCATCACAGCAATATCTGGAAAAAATAAAAACATCAACTGTCGAATGGATAAGCAAAATGTAGTAAGTCCATACTATAAAATATGACTTAATAAAAAGAAACAAAGTACCAATATAAGCAACAACATGGGTTAACCTCAAATATATTGTATTAGTTGAAAAAGCCAGACACATGACTATATGTCATATAGTTCAATTTATATGAAATTTCTAGGAAGTACAAAAACATACAGATAAAAAGCAGATCACTGGTTACCTCAGACTGAAGTTGAGTGTTGAAACTGACTGCAAATGATCATGAGGGAACTTTCTAGTGTGATGGAACTGTTCTAAAACTGAATTGTGGTGCTACTGTATAACTATACAAAGTCATCTGAACTCATGAAATAATACACAAATGGGTTAATTTTATGCTAAACAAAAGACCAGGCTATCTGCTCTTCAGGGAACCCCAACTGTGACTGTCTGTCATACAATTTCTGCTAAAAGTTTATCAAAGAAGACCGAAAACACAAAGGAGTAGGCTGAAGTCCTCTTCAGGGAGGAGGACTTCAGGGAGGACTAAGGAGAGAGGGCACAGGTGAGTAAGGAGCAGAAAGGGAGAGAGAATCCCACAAGGGGCAGAGAGAGGAAAGAGAGGAGGGGGGAGGGAGAGAGAGAGAGAGAAGCAGGGCTCACCCGAAGTGGGGCTCATGTTCACTCAAAGTGGGGCTTGAGCTCACCCGAGGTGGGACTTGTGCTCACAGGATGTGGGATTTGAACTCACGAATTGTGAGGTCATGACCTGAGACAATGTCAGATACTTAACTGACTGAGCCACCCAGGTGCCCAAGAAAGTATTTCTGACACAAGGAAATGACCTAAGAAGGAAACCTGGAACATCACAGAAGAAGAGCAAAGAGAACGGTAAGAATCTTGATATACATATTCTTTCAAATTCTTTAAAACATACTTGATAGTTAAAAGTAAAAAATATATAACTTTGATGCGGTTTTCAATGAGTGAAGATAATAATATGACTATAGCACAAAGAAACCCATTGAAAACAATGTGGATGGAACTAGAGGGTATTATGCTAAGTGAAATTAGAGAAAGACAAATATCATATGACTTCACTCATATGTGGAATTTAAAATAAAAAACAGATGAACATAAGGGAAGGGAAGCAAAACTAATATAAAAACAGAGAGGGGGACAAAACATAACAGACTCTTAAATACAGAGAACTGAGGGTTGTTGGAGGGGTTTTGAGTGGGGGGATGGGCTAAATGGGCAAGGGGCATTAAGGAGGACACTTGTTGGAATGAACACTGGGTGTTATAGGGGATGAATCACTGGAATCTACTCCCGAAATCATTATTGCTGCTAACTAACCTGGATGTAAATTAAAAAAAAAGAAAATGCTAGTCAGTGTATCTTGAAGTTTAAAAGAAATAATTTATGTCAACCGAAAAACATGGTGGGTAGGGCAGTAATGTTAATTGAAAAATGTTTTCTAAAGCACTGGAATCAGCAAACAGAATTACAGTCAAAGAGTTTAGAAAAATGTCTAGATCATATATCAACTGATCCAATCCAGTAAGGAAACCATCTATAGTTCTAGATTTTAGATAAATTAGAAAGCCATAATGCTTTCCTTCAAAATGTGTCTTGGTGTTATGGGTGGAACAGGTGATGGGGATTAAACAGTACACTTATCATGATGAGAACTGAGGAATGCATAGAATTGTTGAACCACTATATTGTACAATTGAAACTAATAGAACACTGTATGTTAACATACCAGAAGTAAAATTTAAACTTAAAAAAAAAGGTGGGGGGGGTGAATTCCTCTTTCCCCCCTTTTTCTTCTATTCAGGCCCTCAATGGATTGGATAATGCTTACTCACATTGGAGAAGGCAATTTACTTTACTAAGCCAATTCAAATACTAATCTCATCCAGAAATAGCACCTCACTGATAAACCCAGAAATATTTAACCAAATATTTGGGCATCCTCTGATCCAACTGACACATAAAATTAACATCACAAAGGATAATACACAAAAATCAATCATATTTCTATATAATAGCAATAAACAATTGGAACGTTAAGATTGTAAAGCACCATTTACAATAGGACCAAACCATAAAATACTTAAGGATATGGCTAACAAAATATGCACAAAATACACCCAAAACCACAAAACAGTGAAGAACAAAAAATACTTAAGTGGAGAAGCATACCATATTCATGGATTAGAAGATTCAATATTATTAAAACATTAGCTCTTCTCAGACTAATCTGTAGATTCAATGTGGTTCCAATCAAAATACCAGCAGCAATTTTTTACAGAAACCAATAAGCTATCTCCATAATTTATATGAAAAAGCAAAGAAACTAGACTACCCAAAACAATTTCTTAAAAAGTTATAAGACATTGGGGCGCCTGGGTGGCGCAGTCGGTTAAGCGTCCGACTTCAGCCAGGTCACAATCTCGCGGTCCATGAGTTCGAGCCCCGCGTCAGGCTCTGGGCTGATGGCTCGGAGCCTGGAGCCTGTTTCCGATTCTGTGTCTCCCTCTCTCTCTGCCCCTCCCCCGTTCATGCTCTGTCTCTCTCTGTCCCAAAAATAAATAAAAAACGTTGAAAAATAAAAATTAAAAAAAAAAAAGTTATAAGACATATCCTGATTTTAAGAGTACAGTTATCAAGTTGTGCTGGTGGCAAAGATAAATGTAGAGATAAGATGAACAGAAGACAGACTCCCAAATTAGATCTATATACATATAGTTAATTAGCTTTTGACAAAAATGAAAAAGCAATTCAATAGAGAAAGAATAGATTTTCCAACAAATGGTGCTGAAATTGTTTGGTATCCATATCCATACTTACATCATACGCCAAAAAGAAAAAAAAAATCAAAAGTCAAAAATGAATAGACATCTGAATTATATAAAAACTAAAAATATAAAGCTTCAAACATAAAAATCTTGTGACTTTAGACAAATTTAGACAAAGAATTCTTACACAGACACCAAAAGCACATTCATATAATTAAAAAAATGAAAAACTGCGCATCATTAAAAATAAGAACAACTGCTTTTCAAAAGGCACTCCTAAAAAAATGAAAAGATAAGCCCCAAATTGGGAGATGTGTGCAAATTACATATGTACTTGTAAAAAGGGACTTGGATCCAGACTAGAGAACTCCCAAAGCTCTATAAGAAAACAACTGAATGTATAGTCCAATAAAAAATTAAAAACATAAATTAAAAAATAAAAAAGCAACTCAAGAAACATCAAAAAATTTGAGTACATACTTCACATATATACTGATGGCAAATTAGTACATGAAAAGATGCTCAACACTGTTAGTCACAATGAGATACTACTACATATCTATAGGAATGACAAATTAAAACAACAACAACAATAACAACAACAAATTAACAATACCAAGTGCTAATGAGGATGTGGAGCAACTGGAACCATCATGGATTGTTGGTAGGAGTACAAAATGACAGAGCCACTTTGGAAAACAGGCATTTCTTAAACATACACTTACCATAAAACCCAGCAATCCCACTCCTAAGTATTTACCCAGGTGAAATGAAAACTTACATTCACATAAAAATTTGTAAGCAAATATGGATATCAGCTTTATTCATAATCACCAAAAATTAAAAAACAACCTACGTGTCCTTCAACTAACTGCTTACATCCAATGAAACAGAATACTACTTACTAATAAAAAGGAACAGCACGCAAAAATATGAATTTCAAATGCATTATGCTAAATGAAAGATGCCAGACTCAAAAGGCTATATTCTATATGATTTTATTTATATATATTCTGGTAAAAGCTCAAATCTAGGGGTAGAAACTAGAAAATAGGCTGCCAAAAAAGCTAGGCATGGGGTTGACTACAAAGAGGCATGGGAGAATCTGTGGAGTGTAATGGAATTGTGCTTCAAGTAGGTAGCATCTACTTAACTGTGTGCACCTGTCAAAATTCCCAAAACTGTACATACAAAGTGTGAAACTTGCTGAATATAAATTATACTTAATTTGTTAAAAAGGAAATAAAAAAGATAACTCTGGATCCTTGTAACATGGTCAGAATGAAAGAAGGGTGGCAGGATAGGAGCTATTAAAATTAACCAATGGGAAAATGATGGTAGTTTTTACCAGGTGACAGAAGTAGAGAAGGTGAAAAGTGGTTAGGTTCTGCATATATTTTAAGGGGTAATGGATAGAATCTGCCAATGAATAAGATACAGAGGTTTAATAAGAAAGATCAAGGATGACACCAAGATTTTTTTTTTTTTACCTGTACCACTACAAAATGGAGTTAATATTTTTACCAAGATGTGGAAATCTGGGAAAAGTCCTTGGAAAAGGGTTGAAAATTCAGACCTGGGTAGGATTTTGGACATATGAAATTTGACATGTTTATAAAATATCCAAGTGAAACTCTTGACTACACAGTTGGATATTTATATGGACTACAGGATAGAGGTCTTATCTATACATACAAATTTGACACTCATTAGTATAATTGATGCTATTTAAAACCGTGGGACTAAATACTGAGGAGTCATTGAGGATAAGAAAGAAATGTGAAGTCTGAGCCCTAAATCTCCCAAAGCTTGGGGAAATGGGGAAGAACTAGCAAAAAGACTCCATGAAGTTGAAAGAAAGCTAAGTAAATAGTGCCTAGGGAGAAGAATGTGTTTCAAGACAGAACATAATTGATCCAATGTTGATGTTAGATAAGATGAGGATTGATTTGATTCCTCTTTAACATGGAGAGATCTGGAGGCACTATCAAAAGCTGATTTAGTGTATGAGGAGCAGAGGGCTGTTTAGATCAGGTATATGGGATAAACAGGAAGATAATTATTGAAGACAGTAAAAACAAACACCTTTCTTATACCTTAAATTCTATTTTATAGTGGCAATAGCAGGTCTTTTATTAATATCATTATTTTACAGCATTTCCCACCCTTTAAACCTTTCAAGCTTTCCATATACTCTACTCAGGATAAAGCTGAATTTTCTTTAAATCCATCCATAATTATTTTTCTTTAAAAAAATTTTTCCCCAATATTTATTTCTGAGAGAGAGAGAGAGAGAAAGAGAGAGAGAGAGAGAGAGAGAAACCGAGTGTGAGTGGGGGAGGGGCAGACAGCGAGGGAGACACAGAATCCAGAGCAGGCTCCAGGCTCTGAGCTGTCAGCACAGAGCCTGTTGCAGGGCTCGAACCCACGAACCGCGAGATCATGACCTGAGCTGAAGTCGGATGCTCAACCGACTGAGCCACCCAGGTGCCCTATAATTATTTTTCAAACTGAAAGTTAATCTACTCAACTTTTTTTTTTAATCATAGCAATATTGGATTGATTCTATCTTCTTAATTTTGGCTAAATTTTATTTTTTGTTCCTATTCTTTAAAATTGGAAGTTATGGCACATAAAGATCAGTGAATGTATATATAAATTTTAAAACAGAGATGATTTATAAACTGAGAACAAGAAATTAAGTATGGAAAAATTCTAGCTTTCCAAGAACACTGTATTCAAAAAAAAAACCTTTGTGTAAATATCTGAGATTTAAAGTGTTTACTCACTTATAACCTAGGAAGGCAAAGTTTTAAAGAAACAAGAGGTGATACCCACACACTCACCAACCAGATCAACACATACTCCAGATGTAGGCAAGCCTATGTGCAGACCTTCCAAATGGGATTCTCCCCTTCTCTCAGGAGTAAACCACTATATTAAATTTTTGTATTAACAATTCCTCTTGCTATTCATAGATTCTTTGTGCTATGCATGTACCCATGAATTTTATATTTTATATGATATTAGATTCAGTGAACTCCTTTGTGACTAGTTTATTTTATATATCTTCTATTTTAACCATTTTGTCACATGTAGCCTTAGTTCTTTCATTTTCCACTGCTGTATATTTTTCATCTCTATGAATATATCACATCTTATAATCTACCAGAAATGGGTATTTTCATTTGTATTTTTTCTATTATGAACAATGTTACTATAAATGTTCTTTCGGTAAACATCTGCAAGAATTTCTCTTGAAGTGAAACTGTTGGCATATAATATGGTATATCATTGTGGTTTTAATTGTCAAATTTCAACAAAGGAAAGAGGAGAGCATCTTTATTTTATTTTATTTTATTATTATTTATTTAATATAAAATTTATTGTCAAGTTGGTTTCCATACAACACCCAGTGCTCATCCCAACAGGTGCCCTCCTCAATACCCATCACCCACCCACCCCTCCCTCCCACCCCCCCTAAACCCTCAGCTTGTTCTCAGTTTTTAGGAGTCTCTTATGTTTTGGCTCCCTCCCTCTCTAACCATTTTTTTTTCCTTCTCCTCCCCCATGGTTTTCTGTTAAGTTTCTCAGGATCCACATAGGAGTGAAAACATATGGAATCTGTCCTTCTCTGTATGACTTATTTCACTTAGCATAACACTCTCCAGTTCCATCCAAGTTGCTACAAAAGGCCATATTTCATTCTTTCTCATTGCCACATAGTATTCCATTGTGTATATAAACCACAATTTCTTGATCCATTCATCCGTTGATGGACATTTAGGCTCTTTCCATAATTTAGCTATTGTTGAGAGCATCTTTTCATATTTACTGACTATTTCATTTTCCTCTATATGAATTTCACTTAATGTTTCTTTTACTATTTTTATACTTATGTTAACCTTTTTTCATGTTTCATGAAACATGTTCACATTCCACATACTTAATGAAATACTGTAAGAACATAAATTTTTTTAAGTATGAAGTTTTTTAAGGATAAAGTATAAAGTAATATTATTTTAAAATATTCCACATACATACAGTATTAGTGGAATACTGTAAGAACTTAAATTTTTTTCAGTATATATTTTTTAAGTGTAAAGTAATATTATTATTCTAAAACTGTTTTATCAAAGGATAGACAAATACATAAATAATTCTGCTACTGTGGTTAGGAACAATTTTTTTTCACGTAAGTAAAAAGTGTACAAATACAAAATCAAATCAAAACCTTTTAATTAAAACAAATTTAATTTAAAACAAATTAAAATTAAAACCTTTAATCCTAAAGTTGAACAGAAAATGTCAACATGGATTTATAATGTATTTTTCTTAAAAAAAAAAAAAATTCCAAGCTCTAGAAATAATAACCAACTCAGTAACAACTCAGGTACTGACAAAACTTATCATCATGCCAGCTGGCAAAGAAAGTTAGTGGTCCAACTCCACTATCACAGAAGAAAGCAACAAAAGGTGGATTTGGAGCTAAAAGCCAATAAACCGGTAAGTGGTAAAAGTATCAGTAAGAATAATTATAATAGAGTGAAACCTATCTAAATGCATTTATGAAGTCGTAATAATAATTTAAAAACAAAATTAAAAAAAGAAAAACAAAACAAAACAAAGCTCATTGGTGACCAATGAAAAGATGTTAGGGAACCAGCTCATTATTTTGAAAAATAGAGAAGGGAAAAAATTGAGCATTTATTCTTTTTCCTGTAAGAACTCTATCTCAGGATAAATATAGAGATATATAGAGATATAAAGAGAAAGGGGATTTCTCTTTATGGAAATATCCTATCTACCAAATTTAAGAAGCAATGATACAAACAGGATCCTCACCATTTTTCAGCCCCCTGTGACATAAAAGCAATGATTATAAATGGCTATTAAGGCCACAAAAAGAGAGACAACCGAACATTATGCACCTCCTGATAGAAGTATTCAATAATTACCAATGATATATTCCTGCAAAATTTTAAACCTCAATCTGATCAAGCCTCTGTATCAAAATAACAATTATAGAAAATTCAGGACCAGAAAACAGGTTGAATGAAACCATGGAGATGCAATGAACAAAATCCAGAATGTAAGAAATTCTATACAACAACCCAGTTCCTTCAACAATAAGCTGCAAGGAAAAAAAAAGTTACTATGAACCTATAGATTAAAAGAGACATATCAACCTTTGGAATGTTCAAAATTACATGGATACTGTTTAAAGTGATGAATGAGGAAATATAGATATTTGATATTAAGGAATTAATGTTAATTTTAGATGATAATGGAATATGCTATTTATGTGTTAAAAGAGAGGGTTCTTTTTAAGGACACATACATAAATATGTAGGAATGAAAAAAATATGAATAATTATTAGAAGTTTGCTTCAAAATAATCCAGTGCAAGTAAAGAGGATGAGTGGAGCTGAGATGAAATGAAATTGGATTTGAAATTAAGTAGCAAATGGGTACATGGGGGTTTCATTACATTATACAATTTGTTCTATTTTGGCATATATTTGAAACTTCTCAAAAGTTTTTCTTTAACCTGCCTTCATGAAAGACTATAACAAAATCACTTAAACTTGCCTAAAAATGCCAGATTCAATTTATGTATCTCCCAAATGTATTTATATGGTCACACTAAGCTAAGGCTTTAGGACAAATGAATGATGTTAGTATATTTTAAGGAATTAGAGAGTCAGTGAAAAGTTTTATTTCTAAAAGAGAAACATTCCCAATAATCTCAAACCAAATGAGACACAAAAAGAACAAACGAATTCTGCCTGCTTTTCAGTGTCTGAGTTTGAGCAGGAACTGGTATAATAGATGACTCCTAGATCACCTTGCAATTATCTGCTTGTTCACTAAGAGTAAGGTGGGATTCCAACTTTGTCCATTTACTACAAGGCTGTCTTACCAAATTTATGATGTGTACTTTCAAGTCTTGAAAATCTTTTGAAATTCACCAAAGGATAAACAAAAGTTGAGTTTTAAAATTCTAGTCTTTTATGAAATACCTACATTTTTTCCACAGATTAAAAAAAAAAGGAAAACTTTTGTAACAAATTAGAACTGCTTTAATACTATTCAGAAACTATTACACACAAAAGCAGATTTACATACCTTGCCTGGACTGTGAAGGTGCTACAGGAACTTCTTGGTTTGGCTCAAAAGGAAGTTCAGGTGTTAGGTTTTCAAACTGCTCTTTACTAATGAGATTTAGCTTCTTAAAGTTCTCAACTTCTTGCTGAAGTAGAATGGAGGAATCTAATTACTAAACTGGCTAATAGAGTAGCCAACAAACAATAATTGATACCAACCTCAAAAAATGAGTTTAACTACAACAGAATAAAAAAGATGTTCTAATAAAGAATCTAGCATTATACTTAATAACAATATTCAGAATCTAAGAGGCACAGAGAACCCAAAAATATTCTGAATATTTTATAATTAAAATACATTGTAAGAGCATACACGCTAATCATTATTTGTTGAGCATTTATACACAAGACTGCTAGGGTATTAAAGAGATTACAAGTAATCTATGTTCCCTACCCTTAAGGAATTTACAAGTTAGATGGAAAGAAAGAAATGTACACATAAAAACTAGTAATATTAGCAGCATATGAAAAATGATAATATTTGGTGTAAGAATTGAGATCATCAGAAAGTATCACAGAAAAGATGGGGAAAGAATGAGAATTTAGAGAAGGGGTAAAGCATTCTAAAGCAGGTAATGTGAGCAAAGAACTTGGAATAAGCAGTCATTTATTAGAAAATAATTCAGTTACTGAGAAAATTTGTGTAGAATCAGCGACAAAAAGGCCTAATATGGAAATGGGAACAGGCTACTAGAAGACCTTTTATACCAGGCCAAGAAGTTTTCATTTCCTTTTCTGGTAATGGGAAACACATGATGAAAGACAGATAGATGGCCCTGGAGGTTCATTTCCAAACCCCACTTATAAGGTTAGTAGCAAGGAGGCTCAAAGTTTTTTGAGCTTTGTCAAAGGAAGAACAGGCTATCCCCGACCCTTGGGCTCCTGAAGCTTCCCCTTTCTAATAACGGTTACATAGTCACTTAGATGTTCTCAGCCCTGCCCTATATATAGAGAGAGGATAGAGTGGAGGCCAGTGGAGGCCAGTAAGGTCATTTGGCCATGGTACATGAAGACAATTCATGCCTGGTCTAAGCTGTAAAATAAAAAAAGAGTTTGAGAGACTGCTTGCACTCTACTACGTTTTGTAAGTTTCCTCCAATTAAACCCTTTATCACATCTACATCACTCAACAAGATCCAAAGAGGGTTTTAGCAGGTAAAGAACATAAAACTGTCAGATGGACCAAACTAAATATCATCATTACAAAATAGTCATAGTACCTTGCTCTTAATAGCTAACCAATCTTTCCCTTTTGCCTTCAAACATGAATAGTTGTCAGTTCACACCACTCATTAGATCCTGCTAGTCTTTTAAACTAGGATCTTGTTTTCATGAAAATGCCTTAAAGGATTGCCTCAGCTTTTGCCCTTATACCAATACTGCTTTCCCAAAAGTCTTCAATAAGCTCTTCAAGCTAATTCAGTCATTATTCCTCACTGTCCCCATCTTGCTACAGAGCTTACTACTTAAAAGAAAACATTTACTGTTATGATTATCATATGCCAGAGATGAATAATATAGTTCTATCCTGATGGGAACACAAGCAGTATGTTTCTGTTTTTAATTTTTTAAACTAATTCATTAAAGCATCACACATACATTTAAACATACACACACTAGAGAAGTGCATAAATCATAAGTATACATCTAAATGAGTAATCAAGAGTGAACAGACCTGTGTAACCACCATTCAGGTAAAGATATTACTAGCATCCTAGAAGTAACCTTCATACCCCTTCCTATAACTACCCTCTTCCTCTCCCTAAAGACAAGCAATATGCTGATTTCAGTACTATCGATTCATTTTGCCTGCTTTTGAACTTTATAAAAATGGAATTATAATGTACGGTTTCTTTTTTACATAAAATTATGTTTATGAGATTCATTTATAGTTTATAACTCTACAGCAGAGGTCAACAAACTACAGCCCCCAAAGGCCAAATCTATTTTTGTTAAGTTTCTTTGGAACACAACCACACCCATTTGCTTATATATTGCATGTCTGCTTCATTGCTACAATTGCAAAGTTAAGTGGTAGTTGGCACAACATATGACCCATAAAGACTAAAATATTTTCTGTATAGCTCTTCACACAAAAAATTTGCCTATCCCTGCTCTGTGGTATTCTATCATACAATCACACCATAATTTAAAAAAATCCATTCTACTGGGGCACCTGGGTGGCTCAGTTGGTTAAGCGTCCAACTTCAGCTCGGGTCATGATCTCATGGTTCATGGGTTCAATCCCCCCATGGGGTTCCACACTGATAGTATAGAGACTGTTTGGGATTCTCTCTCTTCCTCTCTCTCTGCCCCTCCCCAACTCACACTTTCTCCCTCTCAAAATAAATAAAATTTAAGAAAAATCAATTTTACTGTTGATGAGCATTCAGTTCCTTTACAGATTATAGCCATTACAAATAATGTTACTAAAAATATGTTTTTACAAAACACTTCTTTTGGTGACATAGACACATGTTTTATTGAATGTTTACTATGGCTGGAATTGTTGAATAAGGTGGTATGCTTCAACTTTAGTAGAAAATGCCAAATACTTTTTCACAGTGGTTGTACCTATTTACATTACACTAGCAGTATATTGACCCTCCTATTGCTCTATAGCCTCATCAAACACTTGATATTGTCAGTTTAAAAATATGTAGCCATTCTAAAAAAGGACCGAATTATGGGTATACACAACAACTTGGATGGACCCCAAGGGCATTATGATTAGAAAATATCAATCTCAGGGGCACCTGAGTGGGTGAGTCAGTTAAGCATCTGACTTCTGCTCAGGTCACGATCTTGCGGTGAGTTTGAGCCCCGCATCGGGCTCTGCTGACAGCTCAGAGCCTGGAGCCTGCTTTGGATTCTGTGTATCTCTCTCTCTCTCTGCTCTTCCCCGGCTCATGCTCTCTCTCCCCTTCAAAAATAAATAAACTTAAAAAAAATTTTTTTTTTTAAATCAATCTCAAAAATCACATGCTCTATGATTCTATTATAGACAATTCTCAAAATGACAAAATTATAGAGATGAAGAACAGATTAGTGGTTACTAGGGGTTAGGAATAGTGGAGTGGAGGCACATGAACACGAGTCTAATAGCACAAGGGAGATCTGTGTGGTGATAAAATAGTTGTCATGAATGTGATAGTACCCACATGAGTCTACACGTGATAAAATGACATAACACTATACACACACATTTGTAAGAAATGTCAATTTCCTGGTTTTAACGTTGTTCTTCAATTACGTAAAATATAAATTTTGGAGAGAACTGGTCCAGTACACTAGACCTCTCTGTACTATTTTTCCAACTTCCTATAAATCTGTATCTCATAACAAAAATTCAAAAACTTTAAATATGTAGCCACTCTGCTAAATCTATGTGTAATCTCACTGTGGTCTTAATTTGCATCTATCTAATTACTATAATGCTAAAAACCCTTAATATATTTTATTTGGATAGCCTCTTTTGTGAGGTGGCTAGTCAATTCTATTACTCATTTTTCTATATATTTCTTTCATTTATTGATCTTTAAGAGCTCTTTATAAAATGTTGTAAATGTTTTCTTTCACTCTGTGGAAAGAGGAACTTGCCTTTTCACTTTTTTATGGTGTCTTCTGGTGAAAAAAAGTTCTTTTTAATGTAGTATATTTTGTAAGTTATTTCCTTTTGTAATTTCCTGTTTAAGAAATCTTTCCCCTTTTTAAAGATGCTGTATATCTTACCTTTATAATTTTTCATCTGAATATGAAATTAACATATCCTATTGTTAAAAAGTTTGGGAAGCATGAGGGAATAAAAACAAATAGCAAAGCACATACACAGAAATCTTTCCCTACTGAAATACCATGTAGTATCTTATCTTCTAGAAATTTTATTATTTTGCCTTTCATATTTAGAATTGTAATATATCTAGAATTGATTCTTTGTGTATGGTACAAGGTCCATGTGCACTTGAAAAAAACGTGTATTCTACAGATGTTGCTGCAGTATTTCACTTATGTCAATTAAGCAGTTTCTTAACTGCACTGTTTGCCTTTTCTACAACCTGATATTTTTTTATCTTGCTACATCTTGCACCTTTCTTGATAAGAAAGGTGTTTCAAAATCTCCCACTGTGATTATAAATTTATCTTTTTGTACCCGTCAATTTTTGTCTTATGTATTTTGATGCTATGTTATTAGGTGCATACAAACTTAGAACTATTGTATTTTCTGGGACAACTAAACTATTCATAGTTATGACCCTTTTTATATTGAATTATTTTTTTAAGGTTTATTTGTTTTGAGAGAGAAAGAGAGCATGAACTGGGGAGGGGCAGAAAGCGAGAGGGAGATGGGGTGCCTGGGTGGCTCAGTAGGTTAAGCATCCGATTTCAGCTCAGGGCATGATCTCACAGTTCGTGGGTTTGAGCCCCGCATCAGGCTCTATGCTAACAGCTCAGAGCCTGGAGCCTGCTTTGGATTCTGTGTCTCCCTCTCTCTTTTCCCCATCCCCACTCACACTCTGTCTCCCTCTCTCTCTCTAAAATAAACATTAAAAAAGAGAGAGAGAAAGAAAGAGAGAGGGAGAGAGAATCTCAAGCAGGCTTCATGCCAATAGTGACCCCACAAACGGTAAGATCATGACCTGGGCAGAAATCAAGAGCCAGTCACCCAACCAACTGAGCCACCCAGGTGCCCCTAATATATCTTTTTGCCCTAAAAATCCACTTAGACTTACACCAGCTTTGTTTAGTGTCAATATCTATTTAAATCCACAAACGTATTATTGCTCTTCATTCTTTTGTGTATCTTCAAGCTTCTTTCTAGAATCATTTTCAAAATCTTTTGACTATATCTCCTATGCCTAAAAAACTCCATTTAATATTTTCTTTAAAGCAGATCTGAAAATAAACTCTCTTGGTTTTGATGTGTCTGAAATTATGTTACCTTCATTTTTTTTTCATTCTTTTAATGTTTTTTTTAAATTTTTTTTTAATTTTTGGGAGAGACAGAGCATGAGCAGGGTAGGGGCAGAGAGAGAGGAAGACACAGAATCCCAAGCAGGCTCCAGGCTCTGAGCTGTCAGCCCAGAGCCTAACGTGGGGCTTGAACTCATGAACCATGAGATCATGACCTGAACCGAAGTCAGACGCTTTACCAACTGAGCCACCTAGGTGCCCCATGCTACCTTCATTTTTAAACAGATTCACTGAGATATAGTTCATATACCACAAAATGTACTTATTTTAAGTGTACAATTCAATTATTTACCTTTATTCCTGAACATTAGTTCCCTTTTAGTATTGTGATTATATCATCCCATTATCTCCTGGATTCCATTACTTCTGCTGAGTAGTTCTAAGTCTTATTTTTTAAAATCTGTAGCTTTTTAAGTAATCTTTTTTCTCTGGCTTTTGTTTTCAGCAGTTTTACAATGATGGCCTTCATGTGGTTTTCCTTGAATTTATATTCTTTGTGGAGTTCTTAGGACTTCTTAAATTATCTCTCATTAGTTTTGATAAAATGTCAACCATAATCTCTTCAATTATTATTTCTGCTTTCTCTTCTCTCCTCTGAGAAGCCAACAGAGTATATGTTAGACCTTTTGACTGTATCTCCTATGTCTTTTATACTCTTTTCTGTATTTTCCATCTTTTTGTTCGAGACTTCACTCTGGAGTCTTTTGACCTATCTTCTACTTTAGTAATTCTGAGTTTACCTCTACTGTTAAGCCAATTCACTGCACTCAGTTACTATATTTTTCATTACTGGAATGTCTATTTGGTTCTTTTTTTCTTTTTTTCTCTCTTTTTTTTTAAATATTTGAGGTAGGGACAGTGGGGGAGGGACAGAGAGACAGTGAGACACAGAATCCAAAGCAGGCTCCAGGCTCTGAGCTGTCAGCAGAGCATGATGTGCGGCTGGAACTCACCAACTGTGAGATCATGACCTGAGCAGAAAGTCGGATGCTAAACCGAGCCACCCAGGCACCCCTCTACTTGGTTCTTTTTTTAAAGTTTCTAGTTCTCTGCTTAAATTCTCCATCTTTGGGGTTTTTTAAATAATATTAACAATAGCTAACTTAAGACCTGTCTGATAGTTATCTGAATCTTTATGGGTCTATTTTTTGTTGGTTTTTTTTTTTTCTATCACATCATCTTGTCTTCTTATATGCCTGATTTTTTTGAGAGGCAGACATTATTAAAAATCTGAGGTCTAGAATGCTATTTTCCTCCAGAAAGGATTTGTTTGCTTCAGTCAAATGGCTAGACACATCAGAATATTGGCTCAATAAAAGATTAAAATTATTAGAAGCTGATCCTACTGATAGCAGATCTTTTCCAGTTCACCCTAATTTCTGAAAAGTAGCCCTTTAGAGTTCCCAAAGCCTAAAAGGTTTGCTGGAGGTCCCCCTCTGGTTTCTGAATTCCAATTTTTGTCACCCTAGTCCCACGAGTTGTGTGTGTGTATGTTTAATCTCTTTTCAGCTTCTCAGTTGCTTCTTCTGGAACTGACAGATGACTCTAGAGAAATGCAGACCCTGATGGCAGTCTTCTTTAGATTTCCTTCTTCCAGACTTTGACCACACAATTCTTTTCTACACTGTTAGTTCTACTGTGCCTTCACAAAGATTTAAAAAAAAAAAAAACCAACTTTCCTAGTTCTCAGCAGGAAGACTCATGAACTACCCAATATGCAACTAAATTTTTGTTTTTTTTTTTACAAGTTTACACCTTGCCTTGCTCAAAAAGGGGATAAGAAATATTTATAAACAAATTTATTACATTTCAGTGTAAGAGTTAAAGATAGGCACATATGAGGCACAAAGGTAGAAAAGTCATTTTTCTGGAGTCAATAACAATAAAAGCTATCAAAGATTTTTTCCAAGGGAGTAATATTTGAATTAGGTTTTGCAAGCTAAAGGATGAAAGAGAGTTTGGCAAGCAAACCATATGAAAAGATATTTTAGGCAGAAGGAACACATGCAACTTGGTATTAATGGAGTATAAATTTGAAATCAGAAAGCAGTGTCACAATGAAGACTGACAGGTATGTAGGAACCAAACCATTAAATATTATTTGCCAAGGAATTTGAATTTTATCTTGGGCAGGGGAGAAGCACTGAATAGCATTAAGAAGAAATACAGAAATGGTCAAATGTATAGTTTAGAAAATTGAGGGATACATTCTTTTCCTTGGGATCATTTACTTTGAAAATTAAGTAAGCCTGAAACTGTCTGTACCATCATTGCAACCTCACGGAGAAAGCCTGACTGAAAATGAGGCTAACATAGAGGAAAAGTACACCAAAGATAGGAGTACAGAAATGCAAAGTCAGTGTTTGAAGTTTCATATAAAGACTTGCCTGTAAGCAAGCACTGCTTCTTGGATTTATAGTAAATTCCCTTACTTGCTAGGAAGTAAAGGAAGAAAGGAGAAAGGAAGGAGGAAGACTACTCTGACAAGAGGAAAACTAGAAAGAGAATAAACTAGAGCCAAGAACCAAGTATACAAACCACATGGAGAGATGATGCAGGCTAGAACCAATGTAAGACAGTAGGAATTAATAGGAAAGGACAGATAGGATGTAGTGACAAACTGCATGTTAGGAGTTAGAAGTTAATAAAGAGTCCTGAGGCATCCAACCAAAATCAGGAAATATAGGAAACAAATTTGGGATAAGTCCCTTTTTTTAAAAATGGAGACAGAATATATATAAATGAGATGCCTGTGGAAGAAGACAGACAGCTGGAAAATCCAATAGACTAGTTATATACTGCTAGATCCCCACAAAGACACTGGAAAGTCATTAGCATACAATTAATGATAAAGACCTGGGACCAGATTCTCTCACTTGCATACAAGATAATACAAGATAACAAAGTCATTAAGAGATCAAGGATAGAACCAGGAAGACCTGGTTAAGGTAGTGAAAAAAACAGACATCTAAGAAAAAAGAGAGGGGCAAAGCATCTTGTGTCATAAAGTATGAAAAGTGCTAAAGAGATGGGGATATATCAGTGGTACACGAGTCATCTTGAGAGAGGTCTAATCTGACCAGATTGGAGACATTTTGAACAACAAAATGAATAATGACAGGAATGAAAAGGCATCCATTCCAGAATCCACACTGACACTATAAATATATAAGTAAGTAAGTAAAATGGAGTGGAGAAGAAAGTTCTTTTTTTACAGATGAATGCTAAATAATTAACATAAAGGGAATGGAGAAAAATTACCATCACATAATCACCAGAGTAATAATTAATTCACGCAAAAGTCATCAATGGAGGCTAAAACATTGAGTGAAGACTGCTGGGGAACATAGTTTCAAACTGTCACTCCAGAGATCACTTAAAAATTACAAACAGAAAAAGGTACCTTTACAATGGTACACATCTTGAAAACCAAATGACCAATTCTAGAACTGACATCATTATGTTTCCTGAGGTAATGTAGTGAAGAATGTATAATATCACCTATGTAATATTTCTGCCAAAAAATTAAACTGAAACTAATCATATGGAAATACCAGGCAAACCTAAACTGAAGGACATTTTACAAAATTACTAACCTAGATGCTGCAAAAATGTCAGTGTCATGAAAAAAAAAAAAAAGGCTGAGGAACTTGTCTAAATGAAAGAACATTAAAATATAAAATTCTAAAAGCAATGTATAATCATTGGTTAGAGCTGGTTATCAAAAAAAATAAAGTAAAAAGAAGTTATAAAGGACATTAAGACAGTTGAGGAAATCTAAATACGCCCTATATATTAGATAATAACATTCTATCAATGCTAAACTTCCTGTGTTTGATAATTATGGTTATATAGGAGAATGCACTTGTTTTTAGGAAATACGGGATAATATATTTAATGGTAAAGTAGCATAATGTCTACAACTCTCAAATGGTTCAGAAAATGCAAATATATACATCTATAAATGTTTATATAGATACACAAAGTGATTGTGATAAGATGTTAATAACAACTGTTGAATCTAGGTGAAGGGTATACTTGTGTTCACTGTATTATTCTTGCAACTTTTCCAAAGGTTTGAAACACTCCAAAACAAAAGACTTAGAGGGAACAAAATACATATTTATATATATTACTGATACAGAAACATGTCTATAATATTTATAAAAAATAATACACTTTAATAAAATGTCTTTCAGACATTTACATTTCAGAAGTATACATTTATCTATAATTCATACTGGTGAGAATGAGAGAGGGAGTTGAAACAGGAAGGGAAGGGTTCTCCTCAGCCAAGTTTCTAGAAAGAACATTTGGTGCTTCAACTTTCTCACCTCTTATTTATATCAATATGAGTTGCAATCTCCATGCTGGAAGGGGGTGAACATTTAAGTAAAGTTTTTAAGGATGAATATGACCTTAGAAAAAGTAAGAAACCAACGTAAAGAAAAATTAAAGTTGAGACAGAATATGTCCCTTTGTAGATCATGATCCCAGAAACCATTTACTTTCTCGGCTTCTTCAAGTAAAACTATACATAACTACATCTATTTTTTTCTCCTAATAACTACTAGTGGACATTCTTTTCTCTTTTGTTTTCCTCTTCTGTTTTTCTGTGCCTTAAAAGTTCAATCATTTTCCCAGTTTTAGTTCTCCCTTCTATACTAAATACTAAAATCTACATCTGAGGCTTTCTTATCATCGCTAGTATTTAGAGAGAGGATAAAAGACATTTTACATAAGTACAAAACATGACATCAACACATTTCCAAATCTGATCTCAATATTGTTTCCTCCCAGTTTTTATTTGTTAAGTGTTTCTATTTCTATCACACCAGTACTATGAATCGTTTCTTTAATATCTCTGCCCTTGAGGCACCTGGGTGGCTCAGTCGGTTGAGCATCCGACTTCAGCTCAGGTCATGGTCTCCCGGTCTGTGAGTTTGAGCCCTGCTTTGGGCTCTGTGCTGACAGCTCAGAGCCTGGAGCCTGCTTGGGATTCTGTGTTTCCCTCTCTCTCTCTGCCCCTCCCCTGCTCATGCTCTGTCTCTGTCAAAAATAAACATTAAAAAAAAATTTTTTTTTTTTTTTTATAAATTTTTTTTTTTTTTTAATGTTTTTTATTTATTTTTGGGACAGAGAGAGAGACAGAGCATGAACGGGGGAGGGGCAGAGAGAGAGGGAGACACAGAATCGGAAACAGGCTCCAGGCTCTGAGCTGTCAGCCCAGAGCCTGACGCGGGGCTCGAACTCACGGACCGCGAGATCGTGACCTGGCTGAAGTCGGACGCTTAACCGACTGCGCCACCCAGGCGCCCCAAAAAAAAATTTTTTTTTAAATCTCTGCCCAATTTGGCATTTTTTTTCATTCTCATAAAGGCTAGAACATAATCAGTTGTTAATGAATGTGTGTTGAAAAGAAAAAGTCCCTTTGGCTCAGCATTTCATTTCACCCTTGATTATTAGAAATGAGTTTTAAACTCAATTTCTGACCTACTCTGACCTATGTTATTGCCTCTGTTAGATTAAACCTTATTAAATCATCTTTTGATCACACCACTTTGTAAGAATTGCAACTGCTCCTTATTCTAAATTCCTACATAGCTTTCAAGACACTTCATAGTCAAGTCCCATCCCACCTGCCCAAACAATCTTCAATTTCAGTAAAGTACCATCACTAACGTTTAACTTCTAGAAATTTGTTTTATACTTGTGCAGCAATAACAGTAACTGTAATGTGCCAGCAATGCAACTGCCATTCTACTCAGTGAACATAGGTACTAATGTAATTAAACTCTAAAATGCTAAATCACATAAGGAAACGGGATATATACACTTTAGCAATGTCCTGACCACTGGAAAGTAATGTCCAAACAAGTATAGTTACACCAAATCTTTAAGGACCTAATTTTACAATTAAGGGATTTTATGTTTTAAAAATAAAGCTGAGAACCATAAACACCATTTGAATTATTTTAAAAATGAACCTGTAAGAAGAAAGATGACCACGAACAGAAAGAGCCACCAAGTTAGAATTTTCATAAACTTGCTCAAGTGCTTCAGCAAAACGTTTGAATATTTTATAAATATGATCCTAACATTATTATATGCATGATAAATTTACATTTGCATATTATGATGTGGGACTGTACTTAAAACCATATATGTATCTGATGGGTGGTTTAAGGGAGAAATAATAGGTAATAAAAATCAATGATAAAGGAAGAGTAACACTGAGAACATAAAACAATATTGTTAATATGAAAACACTTTATTGTGTTTTAACTTACATCTTCCTAATTAATAATAATTAGGTTTTATTAAATAAAATGAAATAAGTTTTTCATTTGTCTATTAGCCATTTGGATTTCCGCTTTTCCAAAAACCACATCCAAGTCTTTGGCCATTTTTAAACGGGGCTTTCTGTCTTTGCCTATTGAGTCTTAAGAATTCTGACACACTCTGGACAGGCATTTTAGGTCTGATATATTCTAAAATATATTCTCTCAATTTGGAAATTATCTTTTAATACCCTATCTTCCATTAGGTATTCTTTAATAAAGAATACTTTTTTGGTTGTTTTTTAAAAACAATTTTTTTATTAAAGTAGAATTTACAATGTTAGTTTCAGGTGTACAATATGATTCAACAGTTCTATACATTACTCACTGTTCATAATGATAAGTATACACGTAACCTCCTTTATCTATTTTACCCATCTCCTCACCTACTTCCCCTCTGACAACCACTTTTTTCTCTGTATTTAAGAGTCTGTTTTTTAGTTTCTTTTTTATTTATTTAAGTTTCTTAAATTTTACATGAGTGAGATGTTATGGTATATCTTTCTCTGACTGACTTATCACACTTACCATTATACCCTCTGGGTCCATCCATGTTGTTGCAAATGGAAGAACTAATTCTTTTTTTTATGGCTGAGTAATATTCCAATGTATATACATATATAACACTTCTTTACCCATTCATCTATCAGTGCACACTTAGGTTGCTTTCACATCATTGCTATAGTAAATGATGCTGCAATAAACATATGGGTGTATATATCTTTTTGAATTAGTGTCATTTTCTTTGTGTAAATATCCAATAGGGGAATTACTGGATCATATGGAAGTCTACTTTGAGTTTTTTGAGGAACCTCCATACTGTCTTCCACAGTGGCTGCACTTGCATGCACCCCCAGCAACAGTGCACAGGGTTCCTTCTTTTTCCACATCCTCACCAACATTTATTTCTTGTGTTTTTTATTTTAGTCATTATGACAGGTATAAGATGATATCTCATTATGGCTTTTAAATTTACATTTCCCTAATGGTTAGTGATGTTGGCCATCTATATATCTAATGAAGTCCTCTGCCCATTTTTGGCTTATTTGCTTTTTGGTGTTTACTGTAAATTCTTGATATACTTTAAATATTAACACCTTATCAGATATAGCATTTGCAAATATTTTCTCCCATTCAGGAGGCTGTCTTGTTTTGTTGATGGTTCCCTTCACTGTGCAAAAGCTTATTTTGGTGTAGTTCCAATAGCTTAATTTTGCTTTTGTTTCCCTTGCTTAAGAAGACGTATCTAGAAAAAAGATGGCTGATATCAGAGAACTTACCGCCTATATTTTAGAGGAGTTTTATGGTTTCAGGTCTCACATTTAGGTCTTTAATCTATTTTGAGTTTATTTTTGTATTATGATGTAAAAAAGTGGTCGAGTTTTCCCAGCACCATTAGTTGAAAAGATGGTATTTTCTCCATTTTATATGGTATATGTGTGTGTGTGTGTGTGTGTGTGTGTGTGTGTGTGTGTGTGTAGGTGTACGTATATGAATACATGTATACATATATATAGGTGAGAATATATAAATATATATATTCTTGCCTCCTTCATTGTAGATTGACCATATATGTATGGGTTTATTTCTGGGATCTCTGTTCCTTTCCATTAATCTAGGCGTCTGTTTTTCTGCCAGTACAATACTGTTTTGATTATTTTGTTGTATATCTTAAAATTTGAGATTGTGATACCTCTATATTTGTTTTTTGTTTGTTTGTTTTCTGTGTTTGTTTGTTTTTTCAGGTAGGCTTGGGGCTTGAATTCATGACCCTGAGATCAAGACTTGAGGTGTGATTGAGTCAGAGACTTAATTAACTCAGCTACCCAGATGCCCCTACTCTTACGATGCTTTGGCAACTTGGGGTCTTTTGTGGTTCCATACAAATTTTAAGATTATTTGCTCTAGTTCTGTGGAAAATGTTGTTGGTGTTTTTATAAAGATTTAAATTTCTAGATTGCTTTGTGTAGTATAGACATTTTAACCATATTGTTTCTTCCAATCCATGAGTACAGTATACCTTTTCATCTGTTATGTCATCTTCAATTTCTTTCACCAACGTTTAATAGTTTTAAGAGTACAGGTCTTTAATCTCCTAGGCTAAGTTTATTCTTAGATATTTATTCTTTTTAGTGCAATTGTAAGTGGGATTATTTTCTTAATTCCTCCTTCTGCTACTTCATTATTAGTGTAATGGAATTCAACAGATTTTTATTAATTTTGTATCCTGTGACTTTACTCAATTCATTCATCAGTTTTCATCAGTTATTTTTGTAGTTAGTTTGGTGGATTCTTTTTTTTTTTTTTTAACCTTTATTTATTTTTGAGACAGAGAGAGACAGAGCATGAACGGGGGAGGGTCAGAGAGAGGGAGACACAGAATCTGAAACAGGCTCCAGGCTCTGAGCTGTCAGCACAGAGCCTGACACAGGGCTTGAACTCACGGACTGCGAGAGCATGACCTGAGCCAAAGTCGGACGCTTAACTGACTGAGCCACCCAGGCGCCCCAGTTTGTTGGATTCTTTAGGGTTTTTCTACATATAGTATCATGTCATCTGCCAATAATGAAAATTTTACTTCTTCCTTACCAATCTGGAAGCCTTTTCTTTTTCTCATCTGATTGCTCTGGCTAGGACTCCCAGTACCATGCTGAATAGAAGTGGTGAGAAAACATCCTTGTCTTGTTCCTGATCTTAAAGGAAAAGCTCTGTTTTTCACCATTGAGGATGATGTTAGCTGTGGGTTTTTCATATACGGACTTTATTATGTTGAAGTATTTTTCCCTCTAAACATATTTTGTTGAGTTTTTATCATGAATGGATGCTATACTTTGTCAAATGCTTTTTCTGCATCTATTCAGATGATCAAAAGGTTTTTATCCTTTCTCTTGTTAATAAGATGCATCATGTGGACTGTGAATACTGAACCACCCTGGCATTCCTGGAATAAATGCCACTTGATCATGGTAAATAATTCTTTAAAATATATTGCTGGATTTGGTTTGCTAATATTTAAAAAAAAGTTTTAATGTTTATTTTTGAGAGAGAGAGAGAAAAATTGAGAGAGAGAAGAAGGGAGGGGCAGAGACAGAGGGAGACACAGAATCCAAAGCAGGCTACAGGCTCTCTGAGCTGTCAGGCTAGGGCCCAACATGGGCCTTGAACCCATGAAACGCGACCTGAGCCAAAGTCGGATGTTTAACTGACTGAGCCACCCAGGTGCCCCAGTTGGCTAATGTTTTATTGAGGATTTTTACATCTATGTTCATCAGAGATATTATCCTGTAGTTTTATTGTGGTATCTTTACCTGGTTTTAGTCTCTGGGTAATGTTGGCTTTATAGAATGAATTTGGAAGCTTTCCTTCCTCTTCTACTTTTTGGAATATTCTGGAATAGTTTAAACATTTGGTGGAGTTCACCTGTGAAGCCATCTGGTCCTGGACTTTTGTTTCTCAGGAGTTTTTGGATTACTGATTCAATTTCATTGCTGGTATCTGATCTGTTCAAATTTTCTCTTTATTCCTGATTCAGTTTTGAAAGGTTATAGGTTTCTTGAAATTTGTTGATTTCCTCTAGGTTGTCTAATTTGTATGTAATTTTTCATAATATTCTCTTACAACCTTGCATTTCTGTGGTGTTGATTTCTCTTTCATTTCTGACTTACTTGGGTCCCCTTTTTTTCTTGATGACTCTAGCTAAAAGTTTATCAATTTTGTTTATCTTTTCAAAGAACCACTCCTGGTTTCACTAATCTATTCTACTTTTTTGCTATTTATTTCTGCTATATTCTTTATTTCCTTCCTTCTACTGGTTTTGGGCTTTGTTCTTTTTCAAGCTCCCTTCAGTGTAAAGTCAGGTTGTTTGAAATTTTTCTTACTTCTTGAGGTAGGCCTGTATTGCTATAATCCCCCCTCTTAGAACAGCTTTTACTGCATTCCAAAGTTTTTGAACCATTGTGTTTTCATTGTCCTTTGCCTATTTTTTTCATTTCTTTTTTGATTTCTTGGTTGACCCATTCATTGTTTAGTAGTATGCTATTAGCTTCCATGTATTTGTGTTCTTTCCAAACTTCTTCTTGGGTTGATCTCCAGTTTCACACTGTTATAGTCAGAAAAGATGGTTTCAAATTTTTAAATCTTATTGAGACTTGTTTTGTTGGCCTAACATGTGATCTATTTCATGTGCACTTAAGAATGTGCATCCTGTTGTTTTATGAATGGAATGTTACAAACATATCTATTAGGTCCATTTGGTCTAACATGCCCTTCAAAGCCACCGATTCCTTGATTTTCTGTCTGCAAGATCTATCCATTGATGTAAATGGGGTTAACGTCCCCTACTATTATTGTGTTACTGCCAATTTCCTCCTCTATTTCTAGTAATAGTTGCTTTATGTGTTTAGGTGCTTCCATGTTTGGTGCATTATAAATGTTTACAATTGCTATATCATCTTGTTGTGTCGTTCCCAGCGTCCTTTTTTGTCTTTCATTACAGTCTCTGTTTTGAAGTCTATTTTGTCATATATATATATATATATATATATATATATATATATATATATATATATATATAGCTACCCCAGCTTTCTTTTTGCTTTAATTTGCATGAAAAATGTTTTTCCCTTCACTTTCACTCTGCATGTGTCTTTAGGTCTGAAGTGAGTCTCCTTCTTAAAATCCATTTAGTCATCCCTTGTCTTTTGACTGGAGCATTTAGTCCATTTACATTTAAGGTAATAATTGATAGGTATGTACTTATTGTCATTTTGTTACTTGTTTTATGGCTGTTCTTATAGTTTTTCTGTGTACTTCTTTTGCTCTCTTCCTTTGTGGTTTGATAGCTTTCTTTAGTGCTTTGCTTGGATTCCTCTTCATTTTTTGTATCTATTATAGGTTTTTGATTTGTGGTTATGTTAGGTTCATATATAATACCTTATGCATATTGCAGACTATATTAAACTAATGGTCACTTAAGTTTGAACCCATTTTAAAAGCACTAAATCTTTACTCCCCCCCTTACATTTTATGTATATGATTTCATCCTTCATATCCTTTTACTTCATGAATCCCTTGGCTGATTTTTGTAAATATAATTGATTTTACTGCTTTAACCTCCATACTGCGTATACTGAAATAAAAAATACACTAAGGGAGTCAGTAGCAGATTAGAAGAACAAATCATCAATCTGGAAGGCAGGGTAATAAAAAGCAACCAAGTTTAAAAGTAAAAAAGGAAAACTTATAAAAAATGAGAAGAGATTAAGGGAACTCAATGACATCATCAAGCATAACATTTTCATTATAGGAATCCCAGAAAAAGAAAAGGGGGAAGAAAACTTATTTAATGAAGTAAGAGCTGAAAACTTGCCTAATGCGAAAAAAGAAAGAGACACCCAGATCCAGGAAACAGACCACTCAACAAAATTAACCCACAGAAGTTTAGACCGAGACACATAATAAGTAAAATGGCACAAAGGTAGTGATAAGGAGAGAATCTTAAAATTAGCAAGAGAAAAGAACAGTTATATACAATGGGAACACTGTAAGGCTATTAGCTGATTTTTCAGCAGAAATGTTGTAGGCCAGTAGGGAGTAGTGTGATATACTCAAAGTCCGAAAGGAAAAAAATTTGCAACCAAGAATACTCTACCCAGAAAGGTTATGATTCAGAATAGAAGAAGTTTCCCAAACTTCCCAGAAGTTCTCAAAAGAACAAGTTTCCCAAATAAAAGTTAAAGGAGTTCATTACCACCAACCAAGCCTTATAAGAAACATTAAATACTTCAATTGGAAAGAAAAGGCCATAATCAAGAGTAACAGAATTATGAAAGGAAAAAATTTCACAAGTAAATGCAAACATATATTAAAATTAATCAATTATTTATGAATATACTTATGTTCAATGATATAAAATGCATCAATAACTTTATGTTTGTGATCTCATGGTTTGTGAATTCGAGCCCCATGTCAGGCTCTACACTGAGAGCGTGGAGCCTGCTTGGGATTCTCTCTCTTCCTCTCTCTGCCCCTCTCAGAGAGGGCTTGTACTCTCTCTCTCTCAAAATGAATAAATAAAACATTAAAAAAAAACCCTCTATGTTTGTATATTTATGGAAAAAACCCTCCCAAGTGATTTGAGATATTTTCTTAGAAAAGGTTTATTGTTTTGCCTTTCACATTTAGGTTTCTAATCCACTTAGAATTAATGTAAATGTAGTTGGGGGCAGGGTTCCTTTTTTTTCCGTCACAAAGTATCTTACTGACTCAGCATAATTAAGTAGTGCATTCTTTCCCCTTTGCAATATAGCCACCTGTGTCATACATCCTATGTCTGAATATAATTAAACTATTCCTCGTTCTTCATTCTCTCAAATTATCTATATATGCATTATGAGCACCTCATTATTGTAATTATTGTAGCTTTATCAAAAAGTCTTAAAATCTGGTAGAGCAAGCCAACTTTGCACTTTCTCTTTTAAAAGTGTCTTTGCTACTTTTAACGTTTTGCACTTGCATATAAATTTTGGAATCAGCTCCTCCTAATAATAAGGGAACAAAAGAAAGAATGGGGGAGGACACTGGGAACTGTAATGAATATATAAATCAAGATGTTGAGGATCATCTTTACAATGTTAATTCTTACAATCTATGAAGATAGCATCTCTATTTAAATCCCTTAGTATCTTTTTAATAAAGTTTATAATGCTGTGCACAAAAATCTTGCACATCTTTTGTTATAACTGAGTCCTACTTACTACATTTTGATGCTATTATAAACAGTAGCCTGTTTAAAACTTTCATTTTTCTGGTTGCTCAAAGAAAGGCAAAAATATTTTTACATATTGATTTTATATCTAGGAATCTTGCTATAGACTAATAATTATAATATTTTTAAATTTCTAGAATTTTCCAAATAGTTATTAACTTCATCCCATTCTTTAAGTGAATGTTTTAAAATTCTTACCATTATGTATAATGTTAAATGCAGGTTCCTAAATAAAAGATATTTTTATTTAGGTTACAGATACATCTATTTTGCAAATTCTTTTTTCTAAATCATAAATATATATAAGCTTATCAAATGCTATTGCTATATTTATTGTTTATACTTTTCTCTTCTAACCTCTAAATGTGGCAAATTGATTTCCTAATGTTAAATTAGCCTATTTCTGAAATAAACTCAAATATCAAACTTACATTCCATGAGTTCTAGAAAAATCTTAGCCCTATATCTTCATTTATTGCCCCAGCTCCGCTTTCTCCCTCCTCTTTCTGGAACTATAGTTGTATCCGTACACTGGATCTTCTAACTCCATTTCCTGGCTGTCTTTCATACTTTCCCTTTCACTCTGTGTTTTATTCCAGGTAGTTTCTACTGACCTCTCTTCCAATTTACTAATCTTCAATGTCTCATCACCTTTGTCTCACCTCTATTAAATCCAACCATGAATTCTTAATTTTAAATGAATGTTCACTTATAGGAATTGTTCCTTTTTTCAAATCTGCATTTTGATTTTCCCCTTCCCATATTTTTTACCTCATCATTATTAATTAAACCATGTAAAACATTTATTATATTCTGTGACTGATATTCTGTGAGTGGGGAACTCCAACATCCAAAGTATCTGTGGGTTTCTTTCTGCTGTTATTTCAGCTGTAATAATGCATTTGGTATCTTATTTCCTTACGTGTTTCATAATTTTTTTCTCTGAGCTACTTAATTTCTTCAGAAAATATTTTGTGGTAGGACTCCTAGGTGGCTCAGTCAGTTAAGCATCTAACTTTGGCTCAGGTCATGATCTTGTGGTTCGTGGGTTCAAGCCCCACATCAGGCTCTGTGCTGACAGCTCAGAGCCTGGAACCTGCTTCAGATTCTGTGTCTCTCTCTTTCTCTGCCCCTACCTCACTCACTCTCTCTCTCTCTCTCTCTCTCTCAAATAATAATAATAATAATAATAATAATAATAATAAAACATTAAAAAATACTTTGTGAACTATTTTGAGGCTTGGAATGAAGTCATTCAGGGGAGGAAACTACAACCAATGGGCCAAAATATTTGGTAAAGTCAAAAATATTTACTATCCAGCCCTATACAGAAGAGTCTGCCATCCTGTGAAATAACTTCCCCCAAAAAGGATATGGGTTTGCTTATGTCAGGTACCTATGATTATTACAGTCTAGAATGGCTTTATATTGTTAGTTTTAACTTTTTTTCAGACTATTAAAATATATTAGGAATTTGAACTGCATATACATAAATGACTACCATCACATGGTTAGTTCTCAGAGCACTTTCCACCCACCTCCATTCAGAACCAAGATTCAGAATGCAAGTTTTGTTATAGTTTCTTCTCTTTATGCCTCATTTGAGTGGATGTGTTCATTTCTAGTTCATAATCACACTGAAGGTATAGCCTCGTCTCGTATTTTACTTCCTCACTTGGGTTTATCTCCTGTTCCATGTTCATAAGGCTGTGCATTTCAAAACGGAGTTCACTTTACTTAGTACATGCCCTCTGAGGAAATGCCTGTTCTTCAACTGAGCTTCTTTCTCTAGGTTCTCACATTCGGTCTATCTGTGGAATTAGTGAGTATACCTTATCTTTTTGTAAATTTTTTTCAATAATTTTATCTAGGATTTTTAGTTATTTTCCACAGAGGGATCATCTGGGAACCTAGCCATATATATAATCATAAACAGAACACTTGAATCAACATTATTCACTTGTATTCTGCTGTAATAGTAGTTTATATAAGGTGTTGTGGGAAAAGGCAGGAAGTGGAGACCAGGAAAGGATGCTCAAAGAAGCTGATGTCCAAATTTGAAATATGAATAGGAGTTTGTCTAGCAAAGATGATGGGCAGGAGTATATCAAGACTTTGGAGAAACATATGGGAAAGCTTAGAGATAGGAAGAGTATCTTTGGGAAACAAGTATTTCAGTGTACAGACAGAGGAGCAATAAGGGTGACAGAATGAAAAGAGATACGAAAGAATTCATGAAAAATGAGACTATAAATGAGGCTTACAGACTAATGTGAGGCAAGAGGGCTATACCCATGCCAATGTTCAGGGATCATTGAGCCAATTACCAGGATAGGAATCATAGAGCAACACAGAGTTTTGATTTTTGGTGGGGAGGAAAAGGAGCTACAGAGGGGAGTTTTGAATCAAGAAGTTAATAAATTCAGTTTTGGGTATGTTGATTTTTCAAGGCCTCTAGGACAAATATGATGAAATGTCCCAGGAAAACACCTAGATACATTGTAACTGAAAATCAGAATCAAAATCTAATCTAGACGTAAAAGAGTTGGGATTAAAACAACAGTGATGAATGAAGCCTTGAGTAGAAAGAAAGACTGCCTAGGAAGAGTAGTGAGGGTCTTAAGTCATAAGCCTAGGAATCACTGGCATTTAAGGAACCAAGAGAAGATAAGCATGTAAATCTAACTAAAAAAAAAAAAAAAAAAAAAAAAAAAAAAAAAAAAAAGTGGCTATAGAAGTAGGAGGAAAAGCAAGAGAATATGGTCTAATGGGAAAGCCAAATGCTCAAGAACAAGTAAGATCTAGATGGTCTTTTATTCAACAGTTTCAGAAATAAGTCTGTAATAATCTCAGTACCATGGTACTCCATTTTCCTCTGCCTGGTCTCTGTTCTCATGCCTCTATAGTAAAACTTCCTCCAAAAGAAATAGCCTCTAGTCTCCCACTGCTCACTAGGAATCTCTGATTTTTCTAAGAACTCTAATCTTTCATTCTACAAAAATGACTTTTTATCTTCATCACTCTCGACACTTTCACCAGCCCCATAACCTTGACCCATAATTCACTGAGAAAGGTTTGAGAAGGAATTCACTCCCTCATATTTCCACCACCAAATCTACGAGCACCCCCACACTCATGTTCTGCTTCTCTCCAGATAAAGAACAGAGTCACTTTGAAAGGCCAATACCTCTGTATAAATGCTTCTCAACTAAAGGTGATTTTACCCCACAGGGCTTTTCTAAAGGTACATTTTTCTTTATTGTGGGGATAGGGTGCTACTAGTATCTGAAGGGTAGAGACCAAGGATAATGCTAACCATCCAATGTTGCACCAAAAAAGAATTATGATTCAAAATGTCAATAGGGCTGAGGCTGACAACTCCTGATCCATATGTTCTGAGTCCTAGCCAGTCTCTTACTGAGAACTTAGCCTAGTTTTTCTATTCCCTTTATATTTTCAACTTCCCCTTTCGACTCAACCATTCCCATCACCATCACCATGTAAAATGTTCCAGTATTTTCCATTCTTTAAAAATATACTAACACACACACACACACACACACACACACACACACACAATGATTGCTTATGACCTTTCAGGTACTATTTCTCCAATATTTTATACCCAAGTTCAATACTCATATTATTCTATATAATATTTAATACTCACATACAATTGAATGTATTATACTCATATTTCCACTAGTCATTTCTTCATTCAGATTTTTTCCCAAACTGTTCCACTGAGGTAACTCAGCAAGTTTCTTCTTTCCTGTTTATGAAGAGTCTCATAACTAAATTCAATGGTCAATTATAGTAGTTATCTATTGCACAGATTTTCTGGTCTAAATACCTCCATCCACCCACCCTACTCCCAACAACACCATCATTATAAATTATTGGGAGATTGCATTTTCAATAGTCAGTCATGTTCACTACCATATTCCCAGCTCCCAGCACCATCTGGCACATAGCAGGCACTCAAATATATGTTAATGATTGAATCCTTGGCAAAGAGTTAATTTATTATAAAGCTACCATATTTCAAGTATGTATGTTAAAATAAGAAACTGATGTATTCAAGGGATTATGGCTGGAATTTAAATAATGAGGCAAAACCTGAAATCAGGTATCCTGATTCACCTGTCTCTCCAGCAGGATGTCAATTCAAAACATTAAAAAAAAAAAAAATTAAGATTTTATTTTTTTTAAGATTTTAAATCTAAATCCCCAGTGTGGGGCTTGAACTCACAACCCCAAGATCAAGAGTCATACAGTCTACCAACTGAGACAGCCAGGCACCCCTCAAAATATTTCTAGAGAGTGACTACAGTTGATTTAGGGCCTCATGTGCATGAGAGGAAAGTGATCTGAGAAAGTCTTTCAGAGTAAGGTATTAGGAAGAAGAATCAAGAGTTTTGCGTTTTAAAATACACAAAAGGACTAATCATGTAAATGTCTAACACTGTGGCACCCAGGAATAACTCCACAGACTACACTTTGATGTCATTAATTTCTATGTAAAGCCTGTAGATTCTGCAATCTTTAAATTCCTGGTCTCCCCTCCACTGGTATCAGTCATTAATTATTACTGGTCCCACATAACTATATGGCCTTTGTTCTTTCTCAAACATGCCCAGTCTTTACAGTTTTCAAGTCTTTACAACCCTATGAGGTAGAGAAGAACGATCCCCATCTGAGTTTCACAAAAGTTAGTTTTGGTCCAAAATTGTACTCAGTAAACTTGTACACAAGTTGATTCTTGATCAACAATAGACCTCAGTTTTGCCAGAGAGGTTCTCAACTTGGTGTTCTTTCCTAGTGAGAAAAGGAACAGCTTAATTGGTGGTGAGGAAAAATTTAGATGACTCTCCTCTTGCCAAGTCAGTATGATGTGATTGTCTGCTAGGTGATGATGTGTTATCTCCTAGCAAATTTTACACCATTTCCAGCTATATACAAAGACTTCACCACAGGTGAAGTTCCTCTCACTATCTGCAACAAATACAGAGAAGGGCCCTCCTGCATTCGTAAGGGGAATGTGGCAAAAGACAGTGAAGTAGTCAGCAAAATCAAGAGCGAGCAGCAGCCACTGGGTATGCACAATTCCAGAACATTATCTGGGTCAAGGCAGAAGAGAGAACCCACATTCAGTGAACTCTCTCAACAATGTCTCTGCAGTCCAGATTATTCAGCAACTGGAAATGTCCTCTCTCCAAGGAGAACTCTGGAAATGGACACTTAGACCACCAGTGATAATGTCACATAATACTCCAGGAAGTACTGGACAAAGCTGGCATACTGCACAACAGCAAATGCTATGAACCTAAAAATGAGGTAAGCACTCTGACTGATGTGATTCAGCAGCTTTTGATTTGAAGGTTCTCCCTGAAATGCTGGAAACAAAGGTATGAGCATATTTAGGTTTCCACATAAGCAACTTGGACAGAGAGTACAATGATTAAGGAACTGGTTGTAATGGTTTCTCTCCCTTGTTCTGCAGATTCAAACTAAAGATTTCTAATTAGGGGGAGGTATCATGAGAGATAGTAGACTGGACAATTCCTGAGCCCCATGGGCCCAGACGCCAGCCAGCAATATGACTAAAAAGAGACACATCTGGGATGGAGGACCTATCTGTATGTCTTCTATTAATAATGCCTTCACCACTGTTCAAGTTTCCACCACTACCCCAAGCAGACCACTGAACGAGAAAATGAGCAGTTAGATGTTAAAAAAAAAAAAAAAAAAAAAAAAAAAAAAGAAAGAAAGAAAAAAGAAAAAAGACAGGTTCAACCTACCTTGAGTTTTAGCCCAAAGAGCAATAACCCTGCAGTTCTAAGAAGAGAATTATTCCACTTTGGCTTGTCTCTTTTTATCTCACACATCCCTATTCATATTAGCCTGGTTTTAAGTATTGTTATGAAACATGCCATACAGAAGAATGTATTAAACATACATGTGCAACTTCCCAGAAAACATTCATGCAACAACTAGATACACAACACTGTTAATACATTAGAACCCCTGTGTATCCTAGTCCCTCTCCCTAACACAACCCAAATTCTGACTTACATGATTAATCATTCCTGGCTTTTCTTTTAGAATTTTTTTTTTAAGTTTATTATTTATTTTGAGAGAGAGGGAGAGACAGAGAATCCCAAGCAGGCCCCGCAGCATCAGTGCTGAGCCCGATGAAGGGCTCAAACTCACAAACTGCGAGATCATGACCTGAGCTGAAACCAAGAGTCAGATGTTTAACTAACTGAGCCATCCCTTAACCTTTATGGAATCATATTCTATACACAACCTTTCTTAACTTCTTGCACTCAGCTGCTTTCCAGATTCATTGATAAAGATGTTTATAGCTGTAATTCATTTTTACTACTCTATAATTTATGCATTGTTTACTATACCATAATATGTCCAGTTAGTTGCTGATAGGTATTTTGGTTATTTCCAATCTGTGAATATTATGAACATTCTGCTGTACTGTCATGTATTATTCCTGATGAACACTTCTAAGCTCCTCTAGAGAAGTGCTGGTGAATATAAACAAAATGGAAACCACAAGTAATTTAAAATTTTCCAGTAGCTACGTTAAAAAGATTTTTAGGGGCATTCACTTTCAAAAATTCCCTCTGTAAAGAGAGCTTTCCTACTATTCTTCCTTTTTAATCTTATATTCTAATAAACTTTTGCCTGCTGCTCACAAAAAAAATAAAGAAAGAAAAAAAGAAAGAAAGATTTTTAAGGGAAGCCTGGGTGGCTCAGTCAGTTAGGCATCCAACTCTTGATTTCGGCTCAGGTCATGATCTCACAGTCTGTGAGTTCAAGCCCCATGTCAGGCTCTGTGCTGACGGTGTGGAGCCTGCTTGGGATTCTCTCTGTCTGCCTCTCTCTCTGCCTGTACTCGTGCTCTCCCTCCCTCTCTCAAAAAATAAATAAATAAACTTAAAAAAAAAGATTTTTAAAAGGGTGAAATTTTAGTATCTTACTTAACCAAACATATTATCATTTCAATATGCAATAATTATAAAAATCATTGAGATGCTTTACATTCTTTACTCTTAAGCCTTCAAAAGCCAATATTGTATATTTAAAGAAAATCTCCTTTTGGACTAGTCACATTTTGAAAACTCAATAACCACATATGGTTAATACTTGAACAGTGCAACTCAAAAGCATATTCTTAAGTAGAGATGGTAAGCAGTAAGAGATGGTTTTACGTTTTTATTCCTACATATTAATGAGTTTCTTGTTCCAAATACTCCCAAAAATTTGTCCAATGTTGTAACTTTGCTCATATGGGTTTTATGGAACATTTCATTGACGTTTTAATTTGCATCTTCCTGATTAATAATGTTGAACACCTTTTCATTATTTCAATCATTTGGGCTTCATCTTTTGTGAAATGCTTGTTCATGTCGTATGGTCAGTTTTCTACTGAATCTTTTATTGATTTGTACATTTTTTTAAAATTCCATTAAGTAATCTTTATGGCCAACGTGGGGCTTGAACTCACGACCTCAAGATCAAGAGTCACATACTCTACCAACTGAACCAACCAGGCACCCCCTATTATAATACCTATCACATCATGAATGGAAACTATTTTTTCTTAATTTCATGAACTACATAGGCATTCTTTTTGATGTTTAATAAATAATTCTTTGTGGTAAATGTTTTTATTTTGTCCTTTATGATTGTGAATTTTGTGTTCACTTAAGAAACCTGTCCCTACTCTGAGATCATGAAGATCTTTTACTATTATCCCTTAACAGGTCTTTGCTTTTGCCTTTCACTGGAGTAGATCTGAATGACACTAGAAGGCAAAAATCTGTAATTTCACTTTCTTCTCCACACAATTTTTCCAAGCACCACATATTGAAAATCAGGTTTTCAGGGCACCTGGGTGGCTCTGTCAGTTAAGTGTCCAACTTCAGCTCAAGTTGTCACGATTTGTGAGATTGAGCCCCGCATCAGGCTCTCTGCTGTCAGCATGAGCCTGCTTCAGATCCTCTGTACCCCTCTCTCTCCGCCCCTCCCCTGTTCGCACTCTCTCTCAAAAAAATAAAAAAGAAACAAAGAAACACACATACATAAAAATCAGATTTTCTCTTTGATCTTTAACCCTACCTGTCATTTACCAACTGTGCATATACACATGCAACTGTTTCAGGAATTCCTATTCCATTCCTATAGTCCTTATCTTTAATTTGTTAAAACAAGTTTAGGAATATGAGGAGTTTCTTGTCCCTTACATTTCCATATAAATTTTAGAATCAGTTTATCAAATTCCTTTAAGAAAATCCATTGAAATACTTAATGGTATTTAATTGACTTTTGAATTGACTTCGGGAAAACTACCCACCAGATCTTTCAAACATGAACTCAATATTTCTCTTCCTACTGATGTCTTCCGTAACACCTTTCAATTATTATAATAATCTTCTTAAAAGTCTGGTTAAAACTTCTACCTTTTAAAAAAACTCTACCTTTTAAAGATCTACCCTATGGTAGGCAGAAGGGTCCCTTAACAACATCCAGATCCCAATCCTTATAAAATGTAATTATGTTAAATAAATGGCAAAAAGGGATTTGCAGGTGTAATTCAGATTTCTATTTAGTGACCTGAAGATAGGGAGTTTTTTCTGGATTATGCAGAGAATTTTCTCCAACCAGACAGAAGAGATGCAGCAGAAGAAAAACTAAGACAGATGAAAAGCAGGGCTCCACAAGCTGTTGCTGATTTGAAGACTGACAGAGCAATCTAACCTAGAATGCAGGTGGTCTAAAGGAGTCAAAAGGCTCCAGGCAGCCAAAAGGGAAATGAAGGACCTCAACTCTACATGCAGCCACAAAGAACTGAATTCTGTAAACAATGTGAATAAACTTGGAAGTGATTCTCACATAAAATCTACAGCTAAGACCTCAGGCAGGAACACCTGGATTTCAGTCTTGTAGAACTGGAGTAGAGAAACCAGCTGACTTCACCTGTACTGCTTATCAAAAAAATTATATAATAAATTCACATTAGTTTAAGCTGCCAAATCTGTGATAATTTGTTATGGCAGTCATAGAAAATAGATTCTTCATGATTGTTTTATACTATTAAAAAATAGAATCTTGGAAGTCACTATAGGTAAAAACTTGGGATTGTATCAAACTAAAGAGCTTTTATACAGCAAAGAAAACCATCAACAAAACAAAAAGGCAACCTACTAAATGGGAGAAAATATTTGCAAATGATACAGCTGATAAAGGGTTAATATCCAAACTATATCAACAACTCCTACAATTCAACACCAAAAAACAAACAATATTATTTAAAAATGGACACAAGACCTAAGTAGACATTTTTCCAAAGAAGACATTCAGAAGACCAACAGACACATGGAAAGATGCTCAGCATCACTAATCATCAGGTTAATGAAAGCAAAACCACAATGAAGTATCACCTCACACTGGTGAGAATGTCCAGTACAAAAAGACAAGAAATAACAAGTGTTAGCAAGGATGTGAAGAAAAGTGCACTGTTGGTAAAAATGTAAACTGGAATAGCCAGAAAACAGTATAGTATAGAGGTTCCTCAAAAATTAAAACCAGAAATACTACATGTAGTAGTACATGTAGTATTACTACAAGTAGAAATTCTACTTCTGGGTATTTATCCAAAGGAAAGAAAAACACTAATTCAAAAAGATATAGGTTTACTGCAGCATCATTTATAATAGCCAAGATATGAAAGCAACCTAAGAGTCCCATCAACAGATGTATGGATAAAGAAGTAGTATAGATATACGATGGAATATTATTCAACCATGAAAAATAATGAAATCTTTGCCATTTGCAAGAACATGGCTGGGCTTAGCCATACCTTTGTATTTTCTTTTATAATAATCATGCTTACTTCTTCCTTCTAGCTCTTAACCTTATTTTGGTTGTTTTTCCTTACTGGTCTAAGAAGGATATCCAATGTATTTGATAGATTTGACTGTGAGAATCTCTGTCTTATTCTGATTGCAAGAGATTAGCTTCAACATTTCACCATTCAGAACGTTTGTTTTGTAGGAGGTTTTGCAGAAACCCTTTATGAGGTTGAAGATATTTTATTTCTCTGTTGCAAAAAATACCTCCAGTATGCATGCTGATTTATCAAATGTATTTTTTTGCATTTATTAAGGTGATCACGATCTTTCTCTAACCTGTTCACGAGAATTGCAGTGACTAATTTCTCAACTTCACAAGGTGATTTACAATTAATTTGCACTATTGAAATAAAAATCTGGTTATTCTTTTTTTAAAAACAATGAATTTGATTGGACAAAAGTTTAAAATATTTATACCCAGATAACTTGTAATGCTTGATTCTCATTCATATTCTCTTGAATTTCTCATTCATGTTCTCTCCAGGTATTGCTATCAAGGTTATGCTCTTCTAATAAAGTGTAGTATTTCTTTTTTCTCCATTCATTCAACAAATATTTGAGTACTATTAGCTCTATTCACTAGAAATACTTGTGCACTGTTGGAATTATTCCAATTTCAGAAAACCTTGCTAATAAAGCCAGTTTTCAGATTTATAAAAATCGTTTACATTGGGGCGCCTAGGTGGCTGAGTCAGTTAAATGTCCTGACTCTCGACTTCAGCTCAGGTTGTGACTCTCACGATCTGTGAGTTCAAGCCCCACATCTAGCTCTGCACTGACAGGACGGAGGCTGCTTGGGATTCTCTGTCCCCCTCTGTTTCTGCCCCTCCCCCTTCTCAAAACAAATAAACTTAAAAAAAGTTTATATCAATTTTCTTTTCCAGTAAGTTTTGGTAAGTTACATATTTTTGTAGAAAATTTTCCCTAATTTGACCATAATCAGTAATTATAACCCCATTTTCACTGCAGTGAAAATAAGTACATTTTCCTCCTCTTTGTCTTCATAAATTTTAATCTTTTCAAAGAATTAAGTGTTGGTATGATGAATTCTCTAGTGTTAGATCTAATTATTATTTACTTCCATATACTTTTATGGGGACTTATTTTGTTAATTCTTTTGTTAACTTTTACCTTTTTGAAAGCTATAGCAGATTCTATTATTGTTCAAAGCCTGCATTTTCTAGATTAGGGGATTATGCATATTCACCTTTCATGCCTTTTGAGAATATACATTCCAGCCCCATAAGCTTAGCCACATTATTTAGCCAATCAAATGTGAGGAAATTATATAAAGAACATCTAAGCAGCAACTTAAAATACATTTGTACACTTTAGCTCAGCCCATTATGTGAGTGAATAAGCAAGTGCTATATGGTGGCTACTCTTTCAGCATGAATCCCCAAAATGAGAAGAGACACACACAGCAGCAGCAATAGCCGACCCATAGCCAATGGCAAGCAACGTGAGAAGTTTTTATTTAAGCCTTTGAGATTTAAGGGAAATGTTTTATACAGCAAAGATAATACAGGTGATCGGCTTATTAATTTCAAGCATTTTTCCAAATATTTGCATTTAAGCTTTTCTCATCCGGTGCACCTCTTAAATCCAGTTAATAATCCATTTATATTTTCTAATTTCCACTATGATTTCTTCTTCAACTGGTGAGTTATTTAACATGTATCTTTGCTCTGAAACATACAGGGTTTTATTACTTTACTTTTTAAGTTTTAAACACTAACTTAATTCCACCAATAGTGTTTTATGTAATATTAATGCTTTGAAATTCACTTTATATACCACTGAAGGTCAAAGTACTACAGATAAGCACAGAGAGATCTTGCACTCTGCAGAGGTTTGGTAGAGAATTGTTTCTCAAATTACTCTCATTTTTTATTGCTTGGTTATTCCTTACTTAAGAGACAAACTGGGGCGAGCGGCCGACTTCAGCTCAGGTCACGATCTCGCGGCCCGTGAGTTCGAGCCCCGCGTCGGGCTCTGTGCTGACAGCTCAGAGTCTGGAGCCTGTTTCAGATTCTGTGTTTCCCTCTCTCTGACCCTCCCCTGTTCATGCTCTGTCTCTCCCTGTCTCAAAAATAAATAAAACGTTAAAAAAAAAAATTAAAAAAAAAAAAAAGAGACAAACTGACTTTGGATTTGTCCCATCAATTGTTTCATATATTTGAAAACTTGATAGTAAATACATTAAATTTTAAAATATACTTTTCTGATAGATTCTTCATTTTTAATCATTACAAAAGGACACTCTTTAGCGCTAGTAATGTTTTGTTTTCAAGTCTACTTTGTAAATCTATTCTGCTATCAATATATATACAAAAGCTTTTTTGCGTTACTTTTTATTTAGGAGGTAGCTGGGCTTTCTAATTTTCATTTTTAATTAGAATTTTAGAAAAACATAAAACTCACCATCTTAACCATCTTTAAGTTTACAGTTCTGTACTGTTGAATATATTCACTGTTGTGCAATGGATAACCAAGCTTTTTTCATTTAGTAAAACTAAAACTCCATACCCATTAACAATTCCCCATTTCATCTCTGCTGACAGCTCAGAGCCTGGAGCCTGCTTCAGATTCTGTGTCTCCCTCTCTCTCTGCCACTCCCCCACTCATGTTCTGTCTCTCAAAAAATGTCAAAAAAAACAATTTCCCATTTCTCCCTCCCCCATAGCAACTGCCACTCTTTGTTTCTATGAATTTGGCTTCCTTACTACTTCATTTGTAAATGGAATCATCCAGTGTATCTTTGTGGCTTATTTCATTTAGCATGTCCTCAAAGACCATCCATGTTGTATTACGTGATAGTTTTCCTTCCTTTCTAAAGGGTGAATAATATTCCATTATATGTATACACCACATTTTATTTATCTATTAATCTGATGATGGACATTTAATTGGCTTGCTTTTTGGCTATCATGAATACTACTGCTAAATACATGGCTGTGCAAATATCCTTTTAGTTTTTTGAGTAACTGCCATACTGTTTTCATAGCAGCTATATCATTTTATGTTCCCACCAACAATGCACAAGGGTTCTAATTTCTCTACATCCTCTCCAACAACTGTTATTTCCTAGGTTTTACTTTTTATTTTGAAAGTAGCCATTCTAACGAGTGAGGTGATATTTCATTGTGATTTAGATTTTCGTTTCTCTAAGAAGAGTGACGCTGCACATATTTTCATGTGTTCACTGGACATTTGTATATTATTGGAGAAACAGCTTTTCAAATCCTTTGCCCATTTTTTAAACTGAGTCTTTTATTGAGTTGTTGTGATTTCTTTATATATTCAGAAATATTAACCCCTCATCAGATTATATGCAAATATTTCTCCTATTCTGCAGCTGACCTTTTCATTCTGATAAGTTAATACACATAAGTTTTTGATTTTTATGAATTCCAATCTGTTTATTACATATGCTTTTAGTGTCATAGCTAAGAAATGATTGCCAAATCAAATATGAAGCTTCACCCTGTTTTGTTCTAGTTTTATACCTTAGGTTTAAGTCTTTAATCTTTAAAATTTTTTTACATATGATGTTAAGAGAAGGTTCCAACTTTACTCTTTTGCATGTGGATGACCAGTTTCCCCAACACCATTTGTTGAAATTGTCTTCTCCCATTTAGTGATCTTGGCACACATACTGAAAATCATTTGGTCATATAGTCAACTCAAGGATTTATTTCTGTGCTCAATTCAGCTTCATTTAATCTTGGTCTGTATGCTCATACCACACAGTTTTGATTACTATAGTTCTGTAATTAGGAAATGTGATATTTTTCTTTTCTTTCCTTTTTGGAAATGCGGTATTTCTAACTCCATGGTTTTTAAAACTTGTTTTTTGGCTCTCCATGGTCCCATAAGATTCCATATCAATTTTAGTACTAGTTTTCCTAATTCTGCAAAAGATGCCATTGGGCTCTTGACAAGGATTGCACTGAACCTGTAGATCACCTTGGGTAGCACTGACTTTTTAAAAAAACTTTATTAAAGATATAATCCACATATGGTACAATCTACCCCAGCATATGAATCGATTGGCTTTTAGTATACACAAATTTTGCAACCATCATCAAAATCAAATTACAACATTTTCATCACTCCAAAAAACAAAAACAACAACAACAACAACAAACAAACACAGGACCCATTAGCAATCACTCTCAATCTCCTCCCAAGGAAATATTTCCACCCAACCTAAGCCCCACAACCACCAATATAATTTCTGTCTGTTCTGGACATTTCACACAAACATACAAACAGAATCTTACAATATGTGGTACATAGCATAATGTTTTCATGTTTCAGGATGTATTCATTTCTTCCTACTGCTAAATACTACTCCATTATATGGTTATACCACTTTTTGTTTATGCATTCATCAGGTGATGATTGTTTGGGTTCTTTCCACTTTCATAATGCTGCAATTAACATTTGTGCATGTTTTTGTGTGGACATATGTTGTCACTTCTTTTGTGTACCTACCTAGGAGAGGAATTCCTAGATCATAAGACAAATCTATGTTTAACCTTCTGAGAACTGCCACAATGCTCTCCAAAAACAGTTGGACCATTTTACACTCTTTTTCTAAATTTAAATTCAAGTTAGTTAACATATAGTCTTGGTTTCAGGAGTTAAAACTCAGTGGTTCATCTCTTACATATGATAGCCAGTGTTCATCCCAACAAGTGCCCTCCTTAATGCCCATCACCTGTTTAGCCCATTCCCCAACCCACCTCCACTCCAGTAACCCTGTTTGTTCTCTGTATTTAAGAGTCTCTTATGGTTTGCCTCCCTGTTTTTATCTTATTTTTGCTTCCCTTCCCCTATGTTCATCTGTTGTGTTTCTTAAATTCCACATATGAGTGAAGTCATATATTTGTCTTTCTCTGACTGACTGACTTCACTTAGCATAATACCCTCAACTATTTTACAGTCTAACCAGTAGTCTACGAGGATTTTGATTTCTCCCCCCATCATCACCAACTGTGCATGTATCTTTTTTATTATAGTTATCCTAGTAGGTACAAGGGGGTGTCTTCATAGTGATTTTGATTCATTTCCCTGGTGGTTAATGATGTCAACCAACCTTCCATGGGCTCATTAGCCATTTGTGTATCTTCTTTGGAAAAGAAGTCTATTCAGATTATTTTCTCATTTAATAATAATTGGATTGTATTTTTATTATTGAGTTATAAGAGTTCTCTATTACAAATATAAGTCCTTTATTAAAAATATTATTTGTAAACATCTTCTTCTAAATTGCTTTTTTAGTGTTTTTACAGCAGTTTGATTCATGGCAAAATTATGTGAAAAAGTACAGACTCTCCCCCTCTTACCATTCTGCATGTTACAATCTGTGTTACATCTGTTACAATCAGTGGGCTTACACTGACACATCATAATCACCTAAAGTCCATAGTTTACATAAGTTTCATGCTTGGTATGTACATCCCACAGGTTTTGATACATGTATAATTAGATGTACTCACCATTATACTATCATACAGAAAATTTTAACTGCCCTAAAAAACCTCTCTGTTCTGCCTGTTCATTTATTCCCTTCCCATACCCTAGCAATCACTGATCTTCCTTCTATCTTCATAGTTTTCCTTTTCCAGAATGTCAAATATTTAGAATCATGCAGTAAATATGTAGCCTTTTCAGATTGGATTCATGTAGTAATTTGCATTTAAGATTCCTCCACTGATTGCTTATTTCTTTTTAGCACTACATAATATTCCATTGTCTGGATATATGAGTTTATCCATTCACCTACTGAAAGGCGTCTTGGTTGCTTCCAAGTTTTGGCAATTATGAATAAAATTACTGTAAAGATTTTTATTTTTTTTTAAGTTTTTTCATATGCAGATTTTTTTTAAAGTAAACTCTACCCTCAACATGGGGTTCGAACTCACAACCCCAAGATCAAGAGGAACATGCTTGGGGCACCTCAGTGGCTCAGCCTGTAAAGCATCTGACTTCGGCTCAGGTCATGATCTCACGGTTCCTGAGTTCAAGCCCCATGTTGGGCTCTGTGCTGACAGCTCAGAGCCTGGAGCCCACTTCAGATTGTGTGTCACCCTCTGTCTGCCGCCCACTCCCCGCCCCCCCTCCCCCCGCCACATGCACTCTTTCTCTGGCTCTGTCTCAAACATTAAAAAATAAATTAAAAAAATAAATAAATAAATGAGGAACATGCTCTACTGACTGAGCCAACCAGCCCACCCCACATATGCAAAGTTTTCAGCTCCTTTGGGGTTAAGTACCAAGGAAGGTAATTACTAGATAGCATGGCAAGAGTAGTTTTGGTTTTCGGTTTTATAAACTTTATTAATTTATTTTGAGACAGAGAGCACAAGCAGGGGAAGGGCAGAGAGAAAGGTGTAGAGAGAATGTGTAAGAAAAGTTTTGTAAGAAACAAACTGTCTTCCAAAGTGGCTGTACAATTTTGCATTCCCAACAGGAGTGAAAATTCCTGTTGCTCTATATCCTCATCAGCATTGGATGCTTTCAGCTATATTTTGGCCATTCTAACATGTGTGTAGTGGTGTCTCACTGTCTAAATTTGCACTTCCCTAATTATATGATATAGAGTATCTTTTCATGTGCTTATTCACCATCAATATAACTTTCTTTGGTGAGCTCATTGGCCAGTTTTTTTAATCTGGTTGTTTTCACACTGTTGAAGATTTAAGATTTTTTTTTTTTTTTGGTATACTTTGGATACAGTCCATTATGTGCCTAGAAAAACTCTGACTTAATTTCTTCCTTTGTGGATCAAGCTTTTGGAGTTGTATCTAAAAAGTCATCAGCCAACTGAAGATCATCTACATTTTCTCTCTTTTATCTTCCAGTTGTTTTATAGTTTTGTGTTTTACATGTAGGTCTGATCCACTTTGAGTTACTTTTTGTGAAAAAAATACAAGGTCTGTGTCTAGATTCACTTTTTTTCACATGGATGTAAAGTTGTTCCATCACCACTTGTTGAAAAGACTATATTTTCTCCATTGTATTGCCTTTATTCCTTTGTCAAAGATCAGTTTTATTACATTACTGCAAGTCTATTTCTGGGTTCTCTATTGTGTTCCATTGATCTATTTGTCTATTCTTTTACCAATACCATACTGTCTTGATCACTGTAGCTTTATAGTAACTCTTGAAGTTAGGCAGTATCAGTTCTCTGACTCTTCTTCAATACTGTATTGGCAATTCTGGTCTTTTATCTCTCCACATAAATTTTAGAATCAGTTAATCAATCAATATCCACAAAATAAATTCCTGAAATCTTGATTGGGACTGCACTGAATCTACAGATCAAGTTGGGGAAAACTAATAATATTGAGTTTTCCTGTCTCATTTAGTTCTTTAATTTCTTTCTTTCATCAGAGTTATCATATTCCTCATATAGATCTTGTACCTATTTTATTAGCTTTATACCTCATTATTTTATTTTGGGGAGGAGGTGCTAATGTAAATGGTATTGTGGGTTTTTTTTTTTCCTTTCCCTATCATTTTCTTCATGGTGTACTATAAAGTACAAAATTTAAAGTTATGATACCCAATTTTCTTTTGTTTCTTATGCTATTGGTATAAGAAACCACTGTCAAATACAAAGTCAAAGATTTTGTTTTCTTGCAATAGTTGTATCATTTTTACTCTTATATTTAAATGTTTAAATCAAATGAATTAATTTTTGTACATGGTGAGTTAGGGTGGCATCTAATTTACTCTTTTACATATGGATATCCACTTGTCCCAAGACCACTTATTAAGAAGACTATTCTTTCCCTATTTGAATAAATAGTTTAGGCACTTCTGCCAGAAGTCAGTTGAATATAGACACAGGGTTTATTTCTGGGCTTTCAATTCTCTTCCACTGACCTGTATGTCTATGCTTATCCTAGTAAGAACACTGTCTTAATGTAAGGACTGTGTATGAATTCTTCAACTTTGTTCTTTTTTAAGATTGTTTTGGCTATTTTGGGTCCCTTGAATTTCAATATAATTTTAGATCATCTCATCAATTTCTGCAAAATAGCCAGTTAGGATACTGATATGGTTTACACTGCATCTACATATTGATTTTTTTTTTATTAGTACTTTACGGTGTATATTGTTCCAATCTTTTCAACTTTTTTGCTCTCTTATCTTTTTGATGTCACATGTAAATAACACAACTGATTTTATTTACATATACTCTGACAATATTTATTGGTTTTTTTTTTCTCTAAATATTTGGGTTTAAATCTACCTTACTGTTGTGCTGGAAGCCCCTACTTATTCCACATTTCCCTTTCTCCTAGCTTCATGGTTATTCCCTCTAATTTTATGTTTTAATAAAAATAGTTTGAAGGGTATCCTTCAAACTGCAACATGAAAACATTAAAGTACCCTTAAATAGTATTTACTGCTCTCTCCAAGTTTGGGTTAATGTTATAGTAAATCTGTAAGACACTGTTTTATACAGTTAATATTTAGATTTATCACCTATCTCTTGCTTTGCTCTATAGTCCTTTCTATATATCTGGCATCTGAAATCATTATGCTACCTTTACAATTTCACTTGGTGAGGCTTTCTGAATTACAATTTCTCTCATATTTTACCCTTTTACTTGAAAGACATTTTGCAAGACATACAATCATAGGTTGATAGTTATTTTCCCTTGGTATATTAACACCATCATTCCACTGTGTACTGCATTCAACTGTTAATTGTTGGAAAGTCGGCTGTCAGCTGACCAAGTCACTCTTCTTCCTTTAGATGTAATCTGCCTTTTCCCCCCTGGCTGCTCTACTCTGGTACCTCTCCTCAATTCAGAAAAAGCGTTAGTTATCACCTCGTAAAATACTGGCTTTGCCCCATTTTCTCTCACCTTTCCTTATGAAATTCTGATTAAATGTCATTTTAGACCATTTCTATCACTCTGTATTCCACATTTCTTCCTTTTTTAAAACTTTTCAGAAAAAGCTAAAAAAAAAAGGAAAGAAATAAAAAGCTATATAATAAAATCCAGTAGATGGTAAATTCTACAAAACTTGATTTGAAATGTAGTAAATAATAGCAAAGACTGTCTAGAGTAACATTACATACCCTTTCATATATTCTATTTCTCTGCCTCTCTGTGCTGATCTCTGAAATTTCTTGTAAAGCTGGCTTCCAATTCACTGACCCTCTAATTGTATCTAATCTGCTGTTAATCCCTTCAACTGAGTTCTTGATTTCAACTTTAACTGTTTTTACTTGAAGTTCTAGGAACTTTATTGTTTAGAATTTCTTCTTCCCCACCCATATTTTTATTTCTTTAAACACAGTAAACATAGTTACTCCATATTCTGTTTAATAATTCGAATATCTAAGGGGCACCTGGGTGGCTCAGTTGGTTAAGCATTCGACTTCAGCTCAGCTCATGATCTCATGGTTCATGTGTTCATGATCTCATGGTTCATGGTTCATGATCTCATGGTTCAAGCCCCAACATCGGGCTCTGTGCTGACAGCACTGAGACTGGAGCCTGCTTCAGATTCTGTGTCTCCCTCTCTCTCTGCCCCTCCCCTGCTTGAGCTCTGTGTATCTCTAGCTCAAAAATAAACATTAAAAAAAATAAAAAATAAAAAAAATTCCAATATCTAAATTATTTCAGGGTATGGTTTTGCTGTTACTTTAGCTCATTCTTACATGTGGTACCACATTTCCATGTCTGATTATTAACTTTGTGAGCTGCTCACTTTCCTTTTAAGGTAACTTGAGTAAATTATTTGAGGTCTAGGATAAAAGTTAATGTCCATACAAAAGAGCTATGTTGGCTTCTGCTAGGTTTCTGGGAAATTAGCAGGCCATAATCACTTTAAATTCATGACTAGTGGTTACATTAGTCATCCACATAGTATGAACTTAAGTTGCATGATAAGTTCTAAGCCATTTTTTTTCTCCTTATTCTGCTCAGCACAAGTAGGGAAATTTGTTTGTAGCCCCCCCAGAGGAATAGATGAGAAAGCAAGTTCTCTTCCACTGAGGATGTATTTCTTTTAGGTACCAATTTAATAGGAAGACAACTTGATGGAATCCCCAACTTTGGCTGAGCCCTAGGTTTGTGTCTTTTCCCCCTTTATTTTGGATGGCTTCTGCAAAGCTGAACTCCTCAAATCCCTCAAATTCCAAAACGGTCTTCAGGGCAACACTACTTCACTACTCCATATTTGTCCGTGGTTTCATTCTGATTAATAACTTATCTTGCTGATCTTCAAGGATTTTAAGTAGATGTTTTCTCATCTATTAAAAGGCCATTTGAGTTGTCTTCACCAGTAAGAGCATGCCAGAAACAGAAAGCCTATACTCAGTCCAGTGCAGTTCAATGTATCTTCTGGATCCAGCAAAAACTCCTTTTGCAAAGTCAAAAAAATATCACCAAACTACCCTGTCAATTTGGCATTCTTTTCATTTACATCTAACTCTATATGTCCAGTTCCTGACACATCTGATTTTTCTTTCCTTTTGAAGTCAGTTTTACGCTTCCACATCACCACTTTTCCTATTACAACTCCTAAACAATGATTCCTGAGAGCTCAGATCTGGTTTTCTTATTTCTACAGTTCCTCGGTTACCAAGTTACCTTAAGTTACAAATACCCATCTCCAAGACTACTTTTATAGCCTCCCAAGTAGATTTCTTCTGCCACCCTTGTACCTATCTCTACTCTATTCTCCACCATAATAACCAGACTTATTTTTTTTTAATAAAAATTAGATTATGTCCCATTGCTTGTGTAAAGCTCTCCAAGATACTTTACTTGAATTTTAGATAAATTCCAATTTAACATGGCCCACAAAACCATATATGATCAGACTTCTGCCTACATTGTCATATCTGTCCTCTCATATAATACTATAAACAGGCTTTTTTTTTTTTCATTTCCTCAAATATACCAAATTCTTTCCTCCCTCAGATCCTTGCCACTTGCTGTTTCCTCTGCCCAGAGTATGGTTTCCCTACTCTTTGCAGGGTTCAATCTTACTCATAGTTCAGACCTCACTATAACTGTGACTTTCTCACAAGCATTCCCTGACAACCCAATCCAGTAGAATCCTGTTCTTTTCCTTTAGAACATTTATTATAATTTATGATTAAATACTTATTGTGGGCTTATTTTAATGTCTATCCTTGCAATTATTTGTAAGAACCAGGCATGTAGAGACCCTACTGTTATCTTCCCATTCCATGCCCAGGACCTAGCACAATGTCTGACTCACAGTAGGAGTTTAACAAATATATATTAAATCATTGTTTTCTCTCCCTTTAATCAGACCCACAAGAAAAGTACAACTCTAAAAAGAAATTACATGTTGAGCAGAATTAGAAACAAGGGGAATAAGGTGATAAGAATGTACATAGGGACCAATGTACATACGCTAAAATACAACATACTTATGAACAGATCCATAGTGCTCAGAGTCATATAGCCAAGATTACTTTCCCCTAATATATTTCATGGATAAGGCAGATGCTGGTTTTTAATTAACACATGGCTTTTTTGTCTACACATTAGTTAAAGCAAATAAATAATCACCTACAAATAGCATGTTTCTCAAGGTGACTTGTGAGTTCATTATTTGGAACTCAAAAAATTTTCCCACAGAACCAATATTATATACGGTGGTTAGCTTTTCTCTGGTTAGTTCATAATGTTTAATCCGTAATTTATTTATTCATTTAATGAATATGAATTGAGTACTACTATGCACCAGGAACTGTCCTAGCAGCAGAGATACAGTAGTGCACAAAATAAGATAAAAATTCCTATCCTCATAAATCTCATATCCATACAATCAAAACAGAAGGGAAGTGCAATATACAGAATGGTAGATGGTGAAGAACAAAGCACAGTGGAGACAGGGAATGGAAGGAGTGCAATTGTAACCTATTATTAAATTTCTAGCTCTGTTCCAAAAAGGATTTAGAGATTTCTTACAGAACCTAAGTATCACAAATAAAATAGCAATGCTTAGACAAGGAAAGACTTTCAACCAAGAAACTTTATAAAAACACACTTCCTTTCCCACAGCAGGACAGAAAGAACTACTCAGGCTCTTAATTCACAGAAAGCTATAATACCTTGAGGCATGGTCTCCAAAAAGGCAACAAATAGAGAAGGTAAAGAGGTGAATGCAATGATGGAAATTCCATGAAGAAAAAGAAATGAAGAGCCAAGAAGGGAAGTACACTTCTTGTTAATGATAAGAACACCTCCAGGGACAGCCAGTCCCTTCTATTCAATCACTAGTTGGCAGGCTTTTCTTCCTACAACTGTAACTATTTCTGACCAAGATCTCTCTTCTATTTGGCATAGTACAGTTATACAACTTTTCCTTCATTATTATATCCTAAAAACAAATATTTAACTTTTTTAATGGCAGAAAAATATCCAATTTATTCCCCATCTACATCATTAAAATCGATATCAAAGGAATGCAGACAGCTAAAATAATATTCTGATACTCTTGTATTTTACCTTAATAACTAGGATAGGTTAGTTATCCAGAATGTGGGGTGAAATGCAAGAGAATAAAAAATTCGAACAAGGTTCAAAGAGCACCCCTAGCACCAGAGTAGTGACTGGGCAAGAAGAGACAATCAGCCATTTTATTTTTTTTTTTCAACGTTTTTTTTTTTTTTTTTTTTTTTTTTTTTGGGACAGAGAGAGACAAAGCATGAACGGGGGAGGGGCAGAGAGAGAGGGAGACACAGAATCGGAAACAGGCTCCAGGCTCCGAGCCATCAGCCCAGAGCCTGATGCGGGGCTCGAACTCACGGACCGCGAGATCGTGACCTGGCTGAAGTCGGAGGCTTAACCGACTGCGCCACCCAGGCGCCCCAGACAATCAGCCATTTTAATCTTCCATCCCTGACCACAATAAATTCCACTACCATAGAGCGTGCACCATAGACTAAGGAGTGAAGGATGAAAGGGGTCAGCAAAAGTAACCCTTCTCTAACACCTTGCTCATAGAGCTGGAGTAATTATAGGCCAGGGTAAGAAATGAGCGTATAAACTAAGCCTGTCCATAACCTTTTTCCTTCTTATTAGAAAGGGCCTTCTAATTATTTTCACCTGAAAAAAGGGTTTTAGCCAGTGAATGCTAATTTTTTAATTATTCATTCCACTGTCATTTTAATAAAATAAAATAGTATCTCAGGTTATGACTGTCAGATATATCCCAGGAATTTTTCATATTAAATATTGTTTATTTATATTAAAAATTTAATAAAATAAAGCCTTAAGTTTAGGAAAAACAGGGAGCAACATATATTTAAAAAACTAGTATCAGTAGAAAGATGTTGTTGGCCAGAAACAATTACCTTTAGGGCTGTGTGTTTGTTTTCATCTTCTTCCATCCATAGATCCTGTTCATAGTAATACAAGCCATCATTAATGACTTTAGCAAGTTCAGATGTAATTTTTGCCCGAGACATGTGGTTGCCCGTTCGATCTCCTCCAGGATGTTTTCTCATGTAAGGTGGTGTCTGAGTTACAATCAAAATCTTGTTTAAATCCTGGTCATCAATTTCATAATCTGAATCATTATCAGACCAATCAGTAAATGTGTTTTTTCGTCCTTCTATTTGCTCCATCTCTTCATCAAATAAAAAGTCAAGTTCTTCTTGCTCTTGTTCATCTGAAGGATATAGCTGATTTGATGCCTCTTCAGGCAGAGATGCTGATTCCTAAGGGAAGAAAGTGGGATTTTATATACACACTTTTTTTTAATCACTTAAAAAAATCACATGTTACAAGTAATATGAAGCCTAACATGCTCAATGACTAGTCAGCAGGCAAATTATAAAAGAAAATCAAATCAGTAGTATTCTAGCCCAATAAATACAAAGTATTTGCTAAATGCTAAGCCTAACGCTAAAGAAAAACACAAAATTGAGTAAAAGGAGGGTTATATTAATCTAAAAGATTCCTTTTAGAGTTAGAATGGTGCTTAGCTCATCCACTACTGCACAGCAATTCATTTTACAGATGAGGGGAAAAAAGGCCTAGAGATAGAAGTTAATTTGTCCACAATTTCAGAACTAGTCAGGACTAGAACAATCAAGGTTTTTTGACTTCTAAATTCAATAGTCAGACTTGCTAGTCTGAACCTTTGCAATTACATTAATGCCATTAACTAGGTTTCCTAGATAATCCCTCTGCTCAATCTTCACCTCCACTCAGTGTGGCCTGGTTTTCATTAAATTTACCCTAACATGTACTCAATTGTTGAACTTTGCCCTTCCTGAAAAAGTTAAAATTGCTTCCTACTAGGTGACATAACAAGTCCAAACTTTCAGATCCTAGAGCTTCTAAAATCTAAACTAGTCTAGATTTCCAAAACTCTCAACACAAGAAAATAGGTTTCTCAGTATTATCTTCCTATGCGATCCTATGACCAATCCTCATCCTTTAGCAAATACTAACTCTCCTATACAATCCCTTTCTTTGAGAACTCCTATTAATGTAGTATATATTCATTCAGTCAATAATTATCTGGGTCCTCACTGTGAGCCAGGCACAGTTCAAGGAAAGGGTATACAATAAGTAAAAACTCTGCCCTGACAGAACTAATGTTCTGGTAAATGGAAGGCTGTCCATAATGTTAACTAAAAACAAAACAAAACAAAACAAACAAAAAGAAAACTAACTTTTAACACACTGTGAATATATTTAGGCAACAAGAGATGTCAGCAAGGATGCAGAGAAAGAGGATCTCTTTTGCACTGCTGGTGGGAATGCAAACTGGTGCAGCCACTCTGGAAAACAGTATGGAGGTTCCTCCAAAAATTAAAAATAGAACTACCCTACAACCCAGCAACTGCACTACTAGGTATTTATCCAAGGGATACAGGTATGTTGTTTTGAAGGGACACATGCACCCCAATGTTTACAGCAGCACTATCAACAATAGACAAAGTATGGAAAGAGCCCAAATGTCCATCGATGGATGAATGGATATAGAAGATATGGTGTGTGTAGATATATATATATATAGATAGATATAGATATATATATATATATATGTATATGTAGATATATATATATATATGTGTGTGTGTGTGTGTGTATATATATACACACACACACACACACACACACACACACTGGAGTATTACTTGGAAATCAAAAAGAATAAAATCTTGCCATTTGCAACCACGTGGATGGAACTAGAGGGTATTATGCTAAGTGAAATTGGTCAGAGAAAGACAAAAATCATATGACTTCACTCACATGAGGACTTTAAGAGACAAAACAGATAAACATAAGGGAAGGGAAGCAAAAATAATATAAAAACAGGGAGGGGGACAACACATAAGAGACTCTTAAATATGGAGAACAGAGGGTTGCTGGAGGGATTTTGGGAGGGGGGATGGGCTACATGGGTAAGGGGCATTAAGGAATCTAGTCCTGAAATCACTATTGCCCTATATCCTAACTAACTTGGATGTAAATTAAAAAAAAAAAAAAAAGCCACATCTTAAACTCACCAAGTTGTGCACATTAAATATGTATAGCTTTTCGTATGTCAATCATTCGTCAATAAAGTGGTTTAAACACACACACACACACACACACACACACACACACACACACTGTGAATATATTTAAAAACAGAGACTATACATCCTGTTATTAACATTTGCAAGTACGTGAAAAAAGTTTGAGAATAAATACCAAACCGTTAAGAATGGTAAACCCTGAACACACTCTCTTATTTTTTACTTTATATCAGTTGTATTTAAATTTCTGTTTCAGGGGCGCCTGGGTGGCGCAGTCGGTTAAGCGTCCGACTTCAGCCGGGTCACGATCTCGCGGTCCGTGAGTTCGAGCCCCGCGTCAGGCTCTGGGCTGATGGCTCGGAGCCTGGAGCCTGTTTCCGATTCTGTGTCTCCCTCTCTCTCTGCCCCTCCCCCGTTCATGCTCTGTCTCTCTCTGTCCCAAAAATAAATAAAAAACGTTGAAAAAAAAAAAAATTTAAATTTCTGTTTCAAACATCAATTTTTTTTTTTATTTGTGAGGAAGAGACAAAAGATTTGGGATTCAAGATGAACTGACTGACCATACTTACTTGCAGTAATAATATGCAGTAATGGAAAGAATAAATCCATGTCAATATGAAAACAAGTATTATACTATCAGAAGATCAGAAATTGTTCTGATTTTTTGGAAAGCAGAAAGCAAATGGCATTATATTGATAATAAACAAGACTAGAGGAAACAGCAACTTAGAACCTATAACAAGAAAGACAGCGAGGCACCAGGGTGGTTCAGTCAGTTGAGCATGCAACTCTTGATTTCAGCTCAGGTCATGATCCGAGGGTCATGGGATCAGGCCCCACATCAGGCTCTGTGCTGAGCAGGGAACCTGCTAAGATTCGCTCTCTCTCACTCCCTCTGCCCTCCTTCCCATTCATGTGCTATCTCTAAAACATAAAAAATGGGGGACTGGGTGGTTCAGTTGATTGAACGTCCAACTCTCAACTTAGGCTCAGGTCATGATCTCAGGGTCAAGGGACTGAGCCCCACAACAGACTCCACACTCAGTGTGGAGACCACTTGGGATTCTCTCTCCCCCTCTCTCTCTGCCTCTCCTCTGCTCACACACTCCCTCTTAAAAATAAATAAACTTAAAGAAAGAAAAAAAGACACTGTTGGTTCCACTGGGGTCCTAGAAAGTTTTGAGATGGTAAGTACAATGAGCAAGAATGGACTACGTGACAACCATCAAATTGGGTATCTGGAAAAATAACTACAGGACATAGCCAGAACAGTCAGTCCCATACCCTTATCTGAAAATATGAAGCTATAAAACCTGCTCCCAACTAAAAGCCCAAGAATTGCTTTCTAAACAAAGTCAAAGATTTGCCAGGGCACGTGGGTGGCTCAGTTGGTTAAGCATCCAAAATGTCATGATCTCACATCTCATGAGTTCAAGCCTCACATCAGGCTCTGTGCTGACAGCTCAGACCTTTGAGCCTGCTTCAGATTCTGTCTCTCTCTCTGCCTATCTCTCGCTCTCTCCCTCTCAAATACAAGTAAGCATTTAAAAAAAAAAAAAAAAAAGTAAAAGATTTGCCAAGAGAGAGCTTATGTTTTAGCGCTGGAACTGGATAGACATTGAACACATTCCAGTATTATTCTAAGCTTCTAAACCAGAGCTAAGGGGGACAAAGATAAGGTAATTTTAACAGTGAATAAAGTACACTAAGGAATCCTACCTCCCAGAGAAAAGTACTGATTTTACCAATTCTGGGGACTCAGAACCAGCATGACTATTCTCTGCCAAGGTCTAGAAGTCTAAGTTAATAGGACCTTTACACTTAACCAAGAGTGTGCAAAATCACACCTCACATTCAGGTGGAGAAAGGCCTTCTGGATGAGCAGATATCTACAAGGCCACAACAGAAGTCCATACCAATTTACCAATAATTATTATGAATCATCAACTAAAAATCACCACATATTAAAAGATAATCATCACCCTAAAAGACAAGGGCTTAAAAAAAATTGATGGAAATATCAGAATACAGAAGCTTTTTAAAATCCCCAACTCCAGAAAAACAATAGCCAGATGATTAATCCAGGGGGTCCAACATTAGGTGAAAAGGAATACCAAAAGTTGAAAAAAAGAGAAACATGAGTTTCCCCAAAATAAAGGACATAAATACTCAGCACAAATAAATAAAAATAGACCAATTCCAAGATATATCATCTGAAATTTCAAGAGGGGGGGATGAAGAAATAATCTTAAAACCTCAACAACAAATTGACTTGATACAAAAAATCTAAAGGGACTAAATTTTAAACTGACCAAGACAACAGTGGAAAAATGCTTTCAGATTTCTAAATAAAAATATCTCTGAACTAGGGGCGCCTGGGTGGCGCAGTCGGTTGGGCGTCCGACTTCAGCCGGGTCACGATCTCGCGGTCCGTGAGTTCGAGCCCCGCGTCAGGCTCTGGGCTGATGGCTCGGAGCCTGGAGCCTGTTTCCGATTCTGTGTCTCCCTCTCTCTCTGCCCCTCCCCCGTTCATGCTCTGTCTCTCTCTGTCCCAAAAATAAATAAAAAACGTTGAAAAAAATATCTCTGAACTATACCCACTCTAGAATATATATTTTAAGAAGGTCATTTTTTTTAAAGTATGTTGGCGACATTGTTGATAAGTAACCTACCTCAGCAGGTATCACTGAAATATCTAGGCCCCCAGAACCTATAGTCAGTCAGCTTTCCTCCAAGCCAAATCCTCACTCTGTAATATCAGAATACATTTCAGATCTTACTAAAGTCACCAATATTCTTTGGCCATAAAACTGAAGGCCCTAGATCTTATATAATTCTCTTTCCACTACTAAAACTATATTCCATTACCAACTTGCTGGCCCTATACATCAGACTCATTTGAGTACCACTGTTTCCATTTATTTTTAGTAAACTCCACTTTGAGAGAATTGTACACTCACATACAGTTGTAAGAAATAGAGATCTAAGACCCCCAGGGTGGCTCAGTCAGTTATGCATCTGGCTCTTGGTGACAGCTCAGGTCATGATCTCCCATTTCATCAGTTCGAACCCTGCATTGGGGTCTATGCTGGCAGTGCATGTGGAGCCTGCTTGGGATTCTCTTTTTCCCTCTCTCTGCCCCTTCCCTGCTCGCTCTTTCCCTCAAAAAACGAACATTAAAAAAAAAAAAAAAGAAAAAGAAAGAAAAAGAAACAGAAATCTTATGTATTTTTTACCCAGGTTCCTCCAATATTAACATCTTGCAAAACTATAGAATATCACATATAAGACATTGAAATAACCCATTAATCTTACTCAGATTTCCCTAGTTTTATTTGTACTCATTTTGTTTATGGATTAGATCAGAGCAATTTTTATCACATTTGAAATTTTGTATCTAACCATGAGTCAAAAATATGGCAGTTCTACCATCAAGGATTTCTCCTCCTGTTTCATAACCACACATCTCACTCCCTCACATGCCTCCAAGACATCAATTCTCTTTTCCTTACTTACAGTACACAGAATTACCAAAACACGTATGTACAGAATCTGTACTCTTTATAATTAACAAAGTTACAAATAATATAATGAGATTAAAATACAAATTCACAATTTAAGAAAATTTTGTCAGGTTTAAAAACACTGAGTTAGTTATTCAAATTTAAATTAGTCACAAGTAAAAAGGCCAAAGTATCTTAAATCATATTCAGAAGTAAAAGGTAAATTTTTTTTTAAAAAAATTTTTTTTTTCAATGTTTTTTTTAATTTATTTTTGGGACAGAGAGACACAGAGCATGAACGGGGGAGGGGCAGAGAGAGAGGGAGACACAGAATTGGAAACAGGCTCCAGGCTCCGAGCTGTCAGCACAGAGCCCGACGCAGGGCTCGAACTCACAGACGCGAGATCGTGACCTGGCTGAAGTCGGCCGCTCAACCGACTGCGCCACCCAGGCGCCCCAAAAGGTAAATTTTTAAAATTGACAGAATAGAACTTACTTTTAACTACTGAGTAGTTTTTATTTCTGGCCAATGGTTCTAATTTTTACAATTTTTTAAACTTTTCCAATTTTATATATTTACTTGACAAACAAAATACAGTAGTCTTATACTCAATCCGAAATGTATTACACTTCACTTGGCTTGTAACAATTTACCTTCAATTTCATTGGAGATGGACGAGGTCTCTTTTTTACTTCTATCCAAGGTTGTGAGTCCAAGTCAGGCAAACTGGTAGACAGACCTCTAGATATTGCTTGGAGATTACTCGTTTCAGTATTTTTCTTTGGGTTCAGTGGATTTCCAAATCTTGGAGAATTTGGGGCAGACTCTAAAATTTTAAGTTGGTACTTAGTTAAAATAATGGCTTTCTTACTTATAAAACACCTTATTTTTCTTTACTTGGGTTTTTTTTTTTTTTTTCACAAAAACATGATAAATCAAATCTCAATTATAATCTTCCCAAGGACTTTCAAACCCGAAAAGCTTGTATGATGTATTCAAGTAAAGCCAATGAATAACAGATAAAAGCAATGTCACCAACTCTTACACAGATCACATTCATTCAAACTTCTGAATATCAATTGAGTCACTAATTGTGACAATACATCTATTTAGGGGTCAATTCCATGTGCAATCTTAAAATCTATTAATTATATATAATGAAATTATGGAACCTTGAATGCTACTAAGCCACAGACTAAATGTGTCTTTTATAGAAGGCAAAATCAGTCCTTCAGTGTTCTGCTATGATCTATAGTAAGCCATTATTCCTACTTTTCACGTTTCCTTTGCTTAATGAGGTTTAACCGAATGCAGTGTGCCCACTTAGCTCATACTGAATACTGTTTATAAAGAGTAGCATGTCACATCATTAAAGTGCACTGCTCTGGCAATAAAATGTAAAACATTTTATGTTTTTTATTTATTTTGAGAGAGAGTACACAAATGGGGGAAAGGAGGGTGGGGGCGGGGTGGGGGGGAGAGAATGCCAAGCAGGCTTCACACTGTCAGTGCAGAGCCAGATGCAGGGTTTGATCCCACAAACTGTGAGATCATCACTTGGGCCGAAATCATGAGTTGGATGCTAAACTGACTGATCACCCAGGTGCCCCTAAAACATTTAAAAACTCTGTTGGAATTAAAAATGCCTTTCTCCACACTATCTTTTAATCAGAATAATTACATGCTCTATAAATAAATTCCTAATTGATTCCTTTATCAATCTTTTTTTAAAGTCAAAGAATACTTGTTTAAAGTTATAATGCAATACGTACTTGAGTCATACAAAAATTTTAAATACTAATTTAAACTCTAAAATTCTAAACATTTTAGTCCTGAAAGCCAATTACTTGAAAATACTGCAAAGTTGAATATTACATGGAGAAAGCTGAAATAAATGAACACCAACAACCTTTTTTTTTTTACTAAATGAAAATGCAAAGGCACACTCCAGGACTTTGGATTTGAGAAGAATATTCCAAGATTTTACTTCATCTACTACATGTTAGAGTTATTATCCTCTCCAAGAATGCATAGTTAGATCCAGGATTCAAATGCCAGATTACTATATTACTTTTTTTAAATGTATATTCCTTCATAATGGAAAAGGCTCTAAAACTGCATTGTCTAGTATGTAGCCACCAGCCAAGCCACATGGAGCTACTGAGCACTTGAAACATGGCCACTCCTAAAATGTGCTCAGGATAAGTGTAAGGTACATACCAGATTTCAAAGTCTTGGTACAAAAAAATTTAAAAAGGTAGAATGGATCCATAATTTTTATATTAACAATATTTAGGTATATTAAAATATTTAAAATGTTATTAAAATTAATTTCATTTGTTTTGTAGCTTTTTAGGCTATTAAAATTATTAGGATTACATGTGTGGCTAACATTCTATTTCGATTAGACACTGCTGCTTTACAATTTTCTTTTTTTTTTTTTTTTTTTTTTTTTTTTAAATTTTTTTTTTCAACGTTTTTTATTTATTTTGGGGACAGAGAGAGACAGAGCATGAACGGGGGAGGGGCAGAGAGAGAGGGAGACACAGAATCGGAAACAGGCTCCGGGCCATCAGCCCAGAGCCTGACGCGGGGCTCGAACTCACGGACCGCGAGATCGTGACCTGGCTGAAGTCGGACGCTTAACCGACTGCGCCACCCAGGCGCCCCTACAATTTTCTAAATTAATGGTATATGTATCATTAATTGATCCACAAAGGTAGTACAAGTGAAATGCTAGGTTTGGGCTGCAAGTAAAAAGTTATAGGAATGGGAAAATACTTAACAGCAGAGAACCCTATTCCTAACACTATAAATCATCTATGTTCGATGCAGTGACTAAATCTTTAAAAATAGACTAAGAACCACCATCCTAGCAACTGAGAATTAACTAAATTACTATGCACAGTTCATGTATAAATGATTAGAACAGCACCTGGCACATGGTAGGGAAATCAGTAACTACTATTTTTAACATAGAAATTTAATCTTAAACACCTACTTAAGTTTATTATATAATAATTTCTAAATGCTCTCTAAACTTGAATGTTTCTACCACGAGTCAAGTGTTTCACTATATCCATAACACATGTGCTTATAAATTAAATGACATTAAAATAAAGAATTTGGGTAAGACAAGAAAAATCCAGATTTTTTAAAGGAAGTATTCATCTTATAATTACCTACACATATGCTCTATGTGATGTTTTCTTTTATAAAGATTTCAAACCTTATATGTATAAATTTTAAGGGTTAATGGTAAAGCCCTCATCTTCCAAAAACGAATGAGTGAATATTACTTAGATGACGACATTAAACTTGCTTACAGATAAAAAAAAAAGAAATTAGACACATACTTGGACACCTATAGGTTCTAACTTGTGAGAACATAGAAAAAAAATTGATCTTTGCTGTCTTCATTAATTGAAAATTGTCAACCTGACTCTCCAGAGATAAATCACCATACGTATTCCATGATATCTATCTAGTTTGACTTATGCACCCTGAATCTGGGTCATTATATAGATTGCTCTAAAAGGATTATATACTTTGTATGTGGCACATTCAGGAATACTTATGCAATTTTTCAAAGGAAATCTCACAGCTTATTAAAAAATCATTAGGGATCTTCCTACACATTTTTCAAAAAACCAAAAACAACATCAAAAAACCCCAAGAAGGTCAGGTACCCGATACTCTCAATTTTGATGAATGAAATCCTTTTACTTAAGAGCTGATAGTGTAATACTATATCCAAAGAACTGCAAAACCTAAATTTTTAAATTAACATCTTACCATTCCCATAATCAACTTTTTCTGGTGCATTGAGGTCCTCTGTTCAGTGCAAAGGTGAACTCATGTTACACAATTCAACCTCCATAGAGGGAAAAATAGAAATTTTAATTTCTTTGATGAAAAAAAACCAAAAATGTTTAAATATCTTACCATATAAATCCCTCTGAAAGTATACATCAACAGTTACGTTTTTGAAACTTAAGATCGTCTCATTAGAGATAAAAAGGATATGGATAAAAGTTTCTTTACTTATAGGCACAGATAAATACAATCTACATTTCCTATCCTATGTCCATTTCAAATTTTTGGTGACATATACTTTGTATTGAAACTGAGGCTTTCTCATCAGAAGGTGATTATTAAGGTCAGAAATCTGAGGATTCATGGGAAAAGGTTGAATTTACATATTTATTCCTATGATGTCATGTGAATCAGCATAACTCTAAGAACATTCTGTCTTCCTATATGCCTTCATTATCCATCTAGTTAATGATGTATAATTTAAAGAACCTAAAAATTTTGACATACAAATACAGTGATTTATTTTAGGGAAGATGTATGTGAGATGTAAATGAGTGTATATTTAAAAAACACAAAAATGTACAAGATGTTGTAATTTTATTCTTGTAATTTTATTAATAATGCATAAATGGTTAAATGAACAGGCATCACCAACTTGACTGACCTATCTTAGCTACCTGTGGAAAAAGTATATTCTATTTCTATCTAACTCACCTAATGCCTGTTCATAAGCAGATTAAAAATGTCATCTTGGACCCCAGATTTACACAATAAATTAATCTAACTTACACAATCAGACATTATGTCTTTTTTAAGAAAACCTAAAAATTGTCACTTTTCTTCAACTTTTAAAACATCTGCCCAAGTTTCTTGCTTGGCAAGGTTTAGAGGCACAGAGGGCTAACAGCCAAAGAAACACTAAATAAAAATATCTGTGAGACTGTCCATCAGTACTTTATTGATGGCAGGTCTCATATACTCGTGTATAAAAAATACATTTTGAAGAGTTTAGAAAAAAATATTCTTGCTCATTTCTCAAATTTTTTATCCCTCAGTGTCCGCATTAATACATCTTACAGTCCATGTGAAATATTACGACAGCATGTGAGTTGTAGACTGCACACTATACTAAAGGGCAAATCAAATAGCAAAGGACCTAACAATCTAGGAAATGCCACTCAAGCCTATTTCTGCTTTATTGATCTGGACACAGGTACAAAAGTCTGGGAGGAAAAGACAGAATCTTGCAATAATTCCAGAATGATAATTAACTTTCCCACCGTAAATAAAAGTAGCACATGCAGCCCAGGCTAATTACACACAAATGGTGGCTCCTATAAAAACAACAGCAGTCCTCTGGTCTGTCTCTCATCATCATCACAAAGGTGTTTATCTCCATTGTAGTGGTGGCCCAACCTCCTCCACAAGGAGTTGGGAGTAGACATTCTTGCATAGAAGTAAGTCTGGTCGCTTTCATTTCTGCAGCACGATTTGCTCCAATGTTTATAATATTTCAGTGAGTCACCTATTCCTCTGCATATTCCGATCAAATGACATCCAAGAGCATCAGTAGATCATCACCCTGACTGAAAAAAGTTTAAGCACACATTTTTTCCCAAGAGGGAATGTCTTAAAAATGATCCAGGAAAAAATTCTTAATATTAAAAGCAGTTTTTGGAAATTGTAATTACCATCAATTCTTTAATCAATAACCTTAATAATTCCATAACAGTACCCCAATTCTGCTTTCGAATATAGATCATCCTGTCTTTACAAGACGGGACTGAAGCACACAGGTAACAACATTAAAGTCAAGCCCACTCTTGAGTATAAGACTTTTAAACTATTTCAATCCTATTAGACTACTCCAATCTTAGAAGAGGAAAACTGGCACAATATATCTATAATCATTTAGTAAAACTAAGAAGATGGACAGAAATTCCACACAGGACAAAGTACACAAGAATAGAGCAGAAATTTACCCATAATTCTTAAATCTCTATTTAATTTATGGTTCTGTGAGGGGATAATATGAATAGAATTGAGAGCATCAAAAATCATTCAGTTACCTTTAATTTTCCTATTGAATCTAAATAAACCTTTTGAAAGGATAGGTAAATTGAAGCAAAAAGCCCACCATTACACTGCTTGCTCTAGAAGAAAAGCTGTTACCTGTATGTGAACAAAAAGCTTGGCCTGGTACAAACTCTGGGCAATCAATCAGTTGAGAGAAGTCCGTCTGTGGCACAGTACGTGGAGGAGGGCCTGGAATTGGCCATTTTTCCGGCTCTATCTTTTTTCTCATTTTCTCATCCACAATTTCCACTTCTGTGCTATCTTTCAATGCCTACAAATAGGTATTTTCAGATACTAGAGAACTTTCATTCAAAACACTTAAATTGCATATCCTATAGTTCTAATTACCTAAAAAAAATTTTAAATCTGAAATTAGCAGATATTATACAGAGTAAATGTTTTTAAGAACATCCACAAATTAACTACTTAGAACAAATTTCTAAATCATTTGCCCCTGTGATAGGTAACAGATATCCTGATACAATATGCAGCAGATAATTTGGTTTTCACAACAGAGTAGGCATTTAAGGATTATTATGTCAACTGGAAGCAAACTACTTTTATGGCAATTAGCTTTATTGTCAATTTTTTTCTCTCATATTTCTTTTTATCCTACCTTAATATCACCAAATAAAATTTAGGCATTATTTTAATGACTACCACCATTAATTAAATTATAAAAAAACACACATATACATTCCTCACAATACCCCATAAGGTACATAGATGAGGAAACTGAGGCTCAAAGAAATAAAGTAACTTCATAAAGATTATACACTAAGTATGAGGCAATACAAGGACTCACATAATTTATTAGCTACCCACCACCAAAGGTCTTAGCCACTAGGCCAAAGTGCTTTGCAAAAATACACATGCTGTAATTTAACGGTAAAATAAAACTAGAACAAAATTTCCTCAAAATAAAATACTTACTGATCTGAATTTTATCTGAAATTCAAAGGTACTCACCTTTTAAAAATTAAATGAGAAAAAATACAAATATATAAAAACTAAATATATATACTTGTTATTTTATAAAAGTTATAACTTGCTATATTTTAGTTGGAGAACATATGTGTACAACTTTTTATACCTGTATGCCTTTAGTATACTACTTACTTTTCAAGTTACATTTTCCATAACTGGACAGTACTTTAAAATTAGTATTACAAATTATTTAAAAACAAACTCTTTTGATGGGAATCAGGATACTCTCTGAAAAAAATAGAGAGTCTGAAACACAGAATAAAGGAAATAAGGAAGAAGCCTAAAATAAAAAGTTTGAATTGGTGATATCTATATTTTTTTCCTAACATTTTCCCAGTTTTGTCTACTGAACATTCTAGAAGCAATGACACCCTGGTAGTAAACTGTAGTACAGTATACTCAGCATCCAGATCCTGCAACAACATGTATGAATTTCAAAAACTATAAATGAAAGAGTCAGGAGACAGAAGAATTCCATTTACACAAATGTGTACAAATAAAGACTAATCTATCCTGATACAATAAGAAAAGTAGTTTGGGATGGAGCAGAGGGTTGGTAGGGGAGGACTGACTGTGACTGGAAAGACCATTAAATAAGTTTTTAGAGTAATGGGCTATATCCTTTTGGGGGCAGGCTTACACAATTCCAAAACTCAAAATAAATACCTAAGACCTCTGCATTTTACAGCATGCTATTTATACCTGAATTAAAAAACAAAAACAAAAACAAAAACCTTGAGGGGTGCCTGGATGGCTCAGTTAAGCGTCCGACTTCAGCTCAGGTCATGATCTTGTGGTTTGTGAGTTCAAGCCCCGCATCGGGCTCTGTGCTGACAGCTCAGAGCCTGGAGCCTGCCTCAGATTCTGTGTCTCTCCATCTCTCGGCCCCTCCCCTGCTCATGCTCTGTGTCTCTCTGTCTCTCAATAATAAGTAAATGTTAAAAAGAAAATAATTAAAAAAAAACAAACCTTGAAACTTTCTTAATGGTTTAAATTTTTCAAAACAATGTTTGGAAAAAGACTGCCAATAGTGTTGGTAGAATGTGGAACAAGTGAAACTCTCAATGGTGGTAGTTTTAATTGGTTCATTAATTTGGAAAAAATGCTTAGCAGTATCTTCAAAAGCTAAGTGTGTGTGTGTGTGTGTGTGTGTGTGTGTGTGTGTGTGTGTGTGTGTGTATACACCCATCATTTCACAAGAAAGTACATATGTCCATCAAAAAATACATACAATAATGTTCACAACAGTACCACAGATTCAAACTGTAAAGAACCCAGGTATCTACAAACAGGAGCATGGAAAAGTACATTGTATTATATTCATACAAGGAAATACTAACCTAAAATGGATAGTGAACAACCGCTACACACCAACAACATGGATAAATCTCACAGAAATGGTAACTATAAGTCAGATACAAAAAAATATACACACCTCTGATTATGTGAAGTTAAAAAACAAATGAGAGAACTCTAAAGAAGTAATTACCTTCAAGAAGAGCATAGTAGTACAGGTTAGGAGGGGACATAAGGCAGCTGCCTGGTATGTTGAAAATGTTCTATATCTTAATCTGGGTATTGGTTACACAACTATATTCATAGGGAAAAGTAATCTATAATCCTATGATTTATAACATACAGTGTATAAATTATGCCTCAATTCAAAAGAAAAAATCTGAGGGGAAAAAAACCAAAGTTCTTTATATACAACTATTGAGTAATCTTCCAATATATACTGTTTTTAGAAAGAAAGGCATAACTATGCATGTAGTATAACATGAACTATCTCAAGAGAATTAATAAACAGAAAAGAAGTAACAATGATAGAAGTAACAATCACCAAGAAAGATTTAACTAACTCACTGTTGGAGAAACATGGGAAGGAAGAAATTCTTCACTACATAACCTTTGATTCTTGAATCACAGGGAATTTATTCCCTATTGAAAAAAAAGCTCAAGAAGAACATAAAGAGACCAGAAGCTGTGATTTAGATTTAGCATCAGACAAAAATTATGTTTTGCACAAAATTAAGGAAAAGATCTAGACAAGAGTTTTAATAAAGCCAAACCATGTTTATCCTGAACTCCTAAACAATGAGTTAAAGTGTACAGTTAACATTTCTAGACACCTGAAGCTTTTTCTAGTAATGTTGGTGCTTTTTTTTTTTTTAAAGATTATTTATCTTTAGAGAAAGAGAGAACAGGAACATAAGTGGGGGAGGGGCAGAGAGAGGAAGAATCCCAAGCAGGCTCTGCACAGTCAATGCACAGAGCCCAAGGTGGGGCTTGAACTCACAAAACCATGAGATCATAACCTGAGCCAAAATCAAGAGTTGGGACGCTCAACCCACTGAGCCACCTAGGCACCCCTGGTCCTTTTCTTAATGGTATCTATTACTATGAATAACTACCAATGTTAGAATACATAGATAATGTATTCCTAGTTCCTGGTCCTATGCCTGGTATCAAGAGTAAAGATTTTCATGTGTGAAGACTTAGAGATAAGACACCAGCACACATTCTGAGGAACCACAGTCAGCCAATTTTGAAAACAAGGTTTCAGATAAGAGTAGTAGGCATAGATCTAAGGACTTCACAAATACTGTATTAATTACTTCCCTTAAGCCCTTATACTCTATAATACTTTAAGTATTATTTGCCCTCTTTTAACAATGAGAAAACAAGCATGAAGGGGTTAAATAACTTGAATAGAATTACAGAACTGATTAGCTAAAGTTCCAGGATTAATTGGATTAAGGGAAAAAAAAAAAAAAAAAGGAAGACACAAATAGACCTCAGCTGTGGAGCAAGAATCAAGAATGCAGTAAACTGGATCTACCATATGATCCAGTAATTCCAATTACTGGATATACCCCCAAAAAATAAAAACAGGATTCTAAAGAGATATCTGCATGCTCACATTTATTGCAGCATTATTCACAGTAGCTAAGATATGGAAACAATTTAAATACTCATCAATAGATGAACGGATAAAGAGGATGTGATATATATATCTATATATTGATATATACAGATAGATAGATATCAGAATGTTATTCAGCCTAGAGAAAGGACAACCTGCCACTTGCAACAACATGGATGGACCTTGAGCATATTATGCTAAATGAGATAAGTGAGACAGAAAGACAAGTACTACATGATATCACTTATATGTGGAATCTAAAAGCATGAAACTTTAAATAAAAAAAGAATAAAATAGTGTTTACCAGGAAACGGTGGGGGAGATAAGACTGATGTTTAAGGGCACAAACTTGCAATGAGTAGTAAATAATTGACAGAGATTTCATGCACAGTATGAGGACTATAGACAAGAATACTGTACTATAATTATGTACATGATATGTACATTATGATAAATATCACTACAACAGTAATCGTAATATTCATGTATCAAAGTAAAAAAAAAAGTACAGTAAGCTGAAAATGAATGGGAGTAAACAGACTCAGTAAGATAGGCTGTGTAGAAAACTTCAACCAGGGGCGCCTGGATGGCCCAGTCAGTTGAGCCTTGATTTCTGCCCAGGTCACGATCCTGGGGTTGAGGGACACAGCCCTGAATCGGGCTCCACGCAGAGCATGGAGCCTACTTGAGATGTTCTCTCTCTCTCTTTCTCTCTCTCCCTCTCTCTCTGTCCCTCTCCCCTGCTCATGTGCTCTTTATGTCTCTCCAAAATAAAACTAAAAAAACAAAAATAAAAAAACAAAGGAAAACCTCAACTAGGGCAGATAGGGGTGTGAGCTCAAGTATATTTTACCTCTTTTGATCGTTCTTTTCAAGAACGAAAAAATTTGAGCGTATTAAGCTACATATAGCAAAAAGTTGATAGAAAGTAAATGAAAATCCAAAAACAGGAATGAACAGAAGGACATCCTTGAAAACTAACAAGAGCAGTAAATCATTATTTAAGGCTTACTGTTTGTGTCAGATACTGTCATCACACATTTCATCTCTAGGACTACCCTATGAAGTAGGTAGTGTTAGGATTTCCACTTTATAGAAGTCTCAGGACATTACCCAAGGTCACAGAGCTACAAGGATGTACATGCAGATTGTCAAGTCCATGCTCTAAATTACTATGTTTATATTGCAAAACCCAATGAAATCTTACATTCTTAACAGATAAAGGACAATTTTTCCCACTTAACAGATAAAGGACAACTTTTCCATTCATTACAGTGGGAAAGGTGCATAATGAATATTAAATGAATGCAGATCTATACTGTTCTAAATCACTGTGCTTATGTATTTCTGTATTTCAATAATAGCAGTATTTCTTTCTCTATCGATAATTGTAACCATAACAGTAATGCCAAAGTTCTTTTAAATATTCCTTCCCTTCTACTACATCTTCTACTAGAAGATGTAAGGAAGCAGATAATCAATAACTTGAAAATTATGCTTGAGGGTTTATTGGGAATACCAATAGACCAAAAAAACATATAATAAAATTAGAACCAGATTCCTACAAAGTACAGAGAGTCGGGGAAATCAGTCACAACTTCATTGAAAATGACAGCTAGAATAGATCTTTGCTATTAGCACGGACAACGGAAGTACTTAATAAACTCATTCTACTACAAATATTATATTTTTATGAATACTAAGCTTTGCAGGAAAAAACAGTTCTTAAAATTACAAATAAACTTTAAATAGTATTAATAAATGCAACAATGACATTGTTTGAGGTAACTTCTTTCATAAAACAAAGACTCATTAATTACATGTCAACAAATAAATCGCTAGTTTATATTGTTTTGAAATATTGACTCTTCCTGTAACTAGTTTTTAAAACATGGAGCACACATGCTCAAAACAAATTGCTAAAAAAGTCAAAGAAATCTGTTAAGAAAATTAAAAGATGAGGGACCCTTGGGTGGCTCAGTTAAGCATCCAACTTCAGCTCAGGTCATTATCTCATGGTTCATGAGTTCTAGCCCCTCATCAGGCTCGCTGCTGCCAGCACAGAGCCTGCTTCGGATTCTCTGTCTCTCTCTCTACCCCTCCCTGGCTCACGCTCCCTCTCTCTCAAACACAAACATAAAAAAAAAAGAAAAGAAAATGAAAACATGAGCCAAAGACTGGGGAAAAAAAATCTGTAAAATACACACAAAGCACTTGTATCCACAATAAAGAACTCTTACAATAAAAAGAATAAAATAAAAACCCTCCAATAAAAATAGGCAAAATATCTGACGAGACATTTCAACAAATAAGATACACTGATGGTAAATACACACATAAAAAGATGCTCAACATCATTAGTCATTAGGGAAATGCAAATTAAAGCCTCAATAAAAAACCACTACATATCTATTATTCAAAAAACTGACAATATCAAGTCTTTCAAAACTGTAGCCAAAGGGGGCGCCTGGGTGGCGCAGTCGGTTAAGCGTCCGACTTCAGCCAGGTCACGATCTCACGGTCCGTGAGTTCGAGCCCCGCGTCAGGCTCTGGGCTGATGGCTCAGAGCCTGGAGCCTGTTTCCAATTCTGTGTCTCCCTCTCTCTCTGTCCCTCCCCCGTTCATGCTCTGTCTCTCTCTGTCCCAAAAAATAAAATAAACGTTGAAAAAAAAAATTAAAAAAAAAAAAAAAACTGTAGCCAAAGGGCAAATTTGATTACACCTATGTAGGCAACAGAAAAACAAAAATGTTCAAAGCATTTCTAGAGCAGGACACAAAATTTAATAAAAGCATTAAGAATACATCTGGAAAGACTGTTTTAAATTACCCTTTCTATAGCACATGAAAAACTCTCAAAATTTTAATAAATAGAAATACATGCCATTTTGCAGCAACCTGAAGAAGACTTAAAGAACCAAAAACACTCAAGAAGGTCCAAGTTTGAAGGGTCAGGTTAAACACAGGTGGTAACATCATTAGTAAATCTTTGAGGAGTCTCCAAGGTTACAAATTTATTTGGGTCTTATAAAATGAAAAAAAAGCCATGAGATGTAGTCTAATCTTTTGCTTTTTTTTTCCTACGTTTTTTTTTTAATTTTTTTTTTTTAACATTTATTCATTTTTTGAGAGACAGAACACAAGCAAGGAAGGGGCAGAAAGAGAGAGGGAGACACAGAATCCAAAGGAGTCTCTAGGCTCTGAGCTGTCAGCACAGAGCCCAATTCAGGACTCAAACCCACAGACTATGAGTTCATGACCTGAGCTGAAGTCAGATGCTCTACAGACTAAGCCAGCCAGGTGTCCCTCCTTTTTTTTTTTAAATACTTGAGAGAGAGAGAGAGAGAGAGAGAGAGAGAGAGAGAGAGGGAGAGAGAGGGAGTGGGGCAGAGAGAAAGAGAGGAGAGAGAGAATCCCAAGCAGGGAGACTAGATCTAATGACCTTGATATCATAACCTGAATGGAAATCAAAAGTTGGGACGCTTCACCACCTGAGCCACCCAGGCACCCCTTTAAGTTTTTTAATATAATTTTTAGAGGAGAGTTACTTTATAGCATAATTGAATGGAAAGTACAGACTGTTTTGCAACTATTTTTTAAATGAATAATTACCTCTAAAATGAGATTAAGGTTTGTAGTGAGAGCCTGAACACGGTGGAAACCAGCAATCAGGGAAATAGGCAAGAAACCCTGTTCATCCATCTTTCTCCTAAGAAAGAAGTCCCGTTCCAAATTTTCTACACTGAAGTAATATTCACTGAAAAAAAGAAACAAGCAAAAATAAGTAAACATAAGTTTAATTTATTCAATAGGAAACAAAAATATCTATCACTTATATATCAACAGCTTTAAAATTATTTTATTAGTAATATACAGATTTAATACAACATAGAACGTAAATACAAGACCAAAGCCCTACCAAGTTATAATTTCTTATCCATGAGTAGAAAGAAACTTAAAATACTGATTCTCTTCCAAAAAACTAACATTAACTTCTACTTAGATCAACTTTACCTAAGCATAAAGAATTAACCAGCATTTTACTTTAAAACAGTTCAATAACTGATTTTTTTTAATGAGTCAATTAAAGGAAACTTTTTATTAAAAGCTACTTTAACTTGTTTCATTTAAACACTAAATAACAACTAAACACATGTCAACAGATTGCCTTCCAACTTTTCCCACATCACTGAGAACAGCTTTCTTGGAAGTACTCTTTGTGAAGTTTACAGAGTAGATTAGTTTGTTTTGTTTTCTAAATAGACAGGGTAGTGATATTGTTTAATCCTGAATGCTAGCAACCAGTACAAAGCTACTGAGTAAAAACTGAGTGAATACATGAGCACAAGGGTACACACACAATTATATATCTACAAGATCTCCCTGTATCTTTGATGGAGAGAACTATAAAAGACATTTAAGAATGAACAGAATATACAGCTGAACAAGGAATATCTATGATACATGGGGGTACATGGGGTACCATGAGGTACATGGGGAAAAAAATACAGAAAAAGCTAGCTTAGATACCTTAATCTTCTCTAGGAAAGTAGAGAGAAATGTAAATGGATAAACTGTATGATCAATAACTATAAGTTCTAAGATACAAAGATAATATGAGTATATTCAATAGTGGCATTTGAGAAACAAGTTTAAAATTACAGCCTCCATGGGGTGCCTGGGTGTCTCAGTGGGTTGAGCATCTGACTTCGGCTCAGGTCATGATCTCATGGCTCACGAGTTCAAGCCTCAAGTCAAGATCTGGGCCAACAGCTCAGAGCCTGGAGCCTGCTTTGGATTCTGTGTCTCTGTCTCTGTCTCTGCCCCTCCCCACTCACGCTTGCTCTGTCTCTCAAAAATAAACATTAAAAATAATTTTTTTTTTAAATTACAGCCTCCATATAGAAAAACAAAAATAGAATTCTAGAGAGAACAAGAGGACAAATGGGGGAAAATGTAGAAAAGAATACAAAAGAAATACATGACATCAGTGATGATATGGCCTACAAGTTAATAATCCTATACTGTTCCCAAATCAGAGACAGTTATCAAAGATCGGTGGCAAATTATGAGAAAGCACACCAACTCATGTATTTAGTAACACAGGGTTACTAAAGATACCCTTGAAATATTTAGGTCAAAATCTAACTTTGAAGAAATAATCACCCATAAATGAGAAATGGCTTTGAGCTACTTTTCACTAGGAGAAAAAAATCTTATTTTAGAAATGTAAATACTCAAGTTGTTTCTTTATACTCAGATATTTATCCAGTGATCAAAGCGCAAAGCTCCCTTGGATCAGTGAACTACTACTGACATCTCAGTAACACTAGTAAATCATTTACTTGTTTTAAACACTGAAGAAAAAAATCTTAAATCTTGAAGAAACAAAAATTCTGATTTTGTTATACCTCCAAAAGCCCTTTTCATAGTGCCTGGCATGTGGTGGGCACATCATACACTTCAAAAGTCCTTTTCACAGTACTTGACATAGTGGCACATGATACATATGCTTAAATTCTAAATTTTCACACATTAAGACATTTGATTTAGTCACAAGTTAAAACCGTTCTTAGACAAAAACTTCTCTGAATCATTAATAAGATGGTTTTTTATTCTACTACTTCATGAAAATCTTAGTATCTAAATAAATTCATAAATCACCCTATTACCTATGGTATTTATTTTTTAAACTTCTAATGGGCTACAAACTACTCATCTCTAAATGTGAATGTCAAAAGAGACTGTCCTGGCTAGAAATAATCAAGATCTTAAATTTTTAATATTCTGATATAAAAAATGACAATACTTTTTCAGTTAAAATAATTTTAAAAACTCAATCGTCCCTAATACAGTTAAGCCTCTTACTTTCAAAATATATTTAGCATAATTTTCCACAAATGCAAGAAAGTTTTCAGTAACTTCTCAAAGAGAAAAATGTAAACCCTACTCAATGAGCCTATCTATATTAAGTATGAGAAACCTCAAAGAAAACAAAGTCGAAAGCATGACTCCTCCAGAAGTCCACTAATCGAAGAATAACAGTAAAGAGCCATTCTAAACCTGGTACTCTAACATCTGCCAAAAACCCTATTGCTAAAACAGTAACAAGAAAAAAAGGAGTCATGCCCAGTGCTGTGTCTGACATTTTGTTCAGTGTCCTAGGGGACATTATCATGTCCTACCTTAGAAGCTCTGGATTCTACACTGCATGATCAGAAATTTTGTCAACACTGAAGTAGCTCTCTGTTCCTCCCTCACTTGTATGAGCACATTGGAGGCCGATTATCCTGACATGGAGTTGCATATCCACTGTCAGGTCTCAGAAGGGACCTGGCAGCAAGAGTTACAAAAAAGACAGGAATAGTGGTTTGAAGTTGATAGCCACATGCCAGGCACTTTCTGCCCATAAAAAGGCCCTTTTCTTCAGTGTTTGCGTCAACTGTAACAAAAGAAGCAAGAACAAAATAAACAAGTTGCTTCGTATTGTATGTAAGCCAATCAAATCCACCATGAAGACATCCCAGGAAAATGCCTGGATGATGCCGATGAAGAAATTATTTTCTAACAGAGTCAATTTTCTTTCTTAAATATAGATGTTTTCAAGATACTTAAACCCTTTCAAAAATAGTTTTTCTTTTACTTTGTTAAGGATAAAAAAGTAATCAAATTTCAGCAAACTGGTTATGCCAGTCACTTGAGGACATTTTTTCACCACTATATAAACACACTATATAAATAGGCAAAACATTCTATACAACACTAATATGTACAAGGGTTATTTTTTCTCTTAACGACAATAGAATATTCTCCTAACATCAACTTCAGTACTTCAGAGGGCAACTATTATGAAAACTAGAATAAAAAGTTTGAACTAAAAAAGATTAGGTAGTTCCCCTTCAATATGTGCCACAAAGAAAGAGAACTTAAAAGTTAAAAAACAAACTTAGAATTTTGAAATCATTTGCTAAGTAAAAATATATCTATCACCACTTTTTGTCATTTATGTTCATTTGTGAACTTCAATATAACCATTTATTTGCAAATAATAAGCCAGGCTTCACTTGTTCAACATCAAATATCTATATGGCAATTTTATATTCTTATATTTAATCACTCCTAATATACCATGACAATATTCTTTCAACTAACGCCCTTTAAACAGAGAAATACCTGAATAGTAAACAAAGCAGAAGTCTTATGTAACAACATAAACCAAATATAAATTTTTAAAAAATACTTCACTAACATTTCCTAGAAAAATAAAAACATAAAATACTATTAAAAATCTACCAATTTTACTAAGAAACGGCTTTAAAATGTATTATAACATATTCACTATCAACGATGTTAAAGTGTGAGGTTACTATCCCATCTGCTATGTCTGATCAACTTACATTTGGCGTTTAATATACTCTTTAAGCAATGTTTCTTCCACAGGATACACCTGCACACCTGTACCATCATCATAGTAATACATCATACTGGTATTAAGTTCTGTTTGAAATGGCTGATCAGTCCTTTCACCATGTTCTCGATAACCATATGAATAATCGAAGTTCACTTGATGTGAATAAAGAGAAAGAAAAGTGATTACAGATTTTTTTTTTTAAAAAAGAGAAACAGTTACTATAAAGAAAAATCCAAAGTCAAGTATTTGAAGGGGTAACAATTACAAAACCACCTTAATTATCAGACAAAAAATATTAGTTAAAACATTATATGGGATAGTGGGCAAAACTAACAGATGGCTTGCACACTTTTTGAAACTCTATCTAATTTAACAAAATTCATGTCCTACATCGAGGATTTCCTCTGCCTCGTCCTCTTCCCCGTCCTCGGCCTCTTCCTCGCCCTCGAAACGAACCTCGGATATTACCACCCTCACTTCTCACACTGGAAACTTCATCTTGATCGTCTCTCTTTTCTCTATCACGCCTCCAACCTTTTAAAAACAAAAATATTTTTATACATTCCAATTTGCAACAGTAAATAACATGACTATTTTTATGAAAACATGGCAACTACCCCTCCCCATTTTGTAACAAGTTGTTAGTAACCAGGCATTCTTCAGATAGATACTAACTTAAGAGAGCTCACAGGAATTGGTCAAAATGTCCCTGGCATGAAAGAGGGTCCACAAAAGTATTGACATAAAGAAAACATTTTGATAAGGAAAATAATATACTAAAAAAAGAAGAGGTCCTTTGTTAAGATGGTACTATTCAAGATTCAAGACGTTCCAAGACTACTGAATGTGCATTATATAAAACTCCTTAAAAAAAAAACAAAAAACTCCTTAAAAAAGTTTTACAGAATGTTTAAAGAAACATCTCTATTTAAGTAAAACAAATTCCTTTTAAAGAAAAAAAGGAAATGAAAACACAAAACAAACTGGGAGATGATATCTGCAGTACAATATAAGAATTATATCCAGAATACACATAGAATGCACTATCGTGCATGCACACACACACAAACATACACACACACACACACACACACACACACACACACACACACAGTAACTCAGTGGGAAAAATGGCTACAAGATAGGTAGTCAAACAGGAAATGCAAATGGGCAATAAGCAAAAAGTGGTGTTTAGCCTCATTGGTCATGAGAAATGCAAATTAAGACAAAGAATATTTGATCTACCCCAGTCTGACAAATATTTTCAGGTCCTATAATTAATCAAATATTGATCAAGAAGAAAAGGTAGAACATTGTATACAATTAGTGAGAGCAAAGTCAGGCACATCCACTTTGAAAAACAAATTGGAATAATTAAATAAATTTGAAGGTACAAATATCTTAGAGACCAAGGGTTTTGCAAACTTGGTACTACTGACACTTTGAGCCAGCTAACTCCCTAGTGTAGGGGCCTACAGAATGTTTAGCATCAGCCATGACCTCTACCAACTAGATGCCAGTAGCACTCACTCACCACCCCCTCCAAGTTGTGAAAACCAGTATTATCTCCAGACAATGCCAAATGCCCCATTGGGAGTGGGGGAAAATCATCTCTATTGAGAATCACTGGCCTAGATGCTGCAAATCCTCTTCAATGTATACCCTAATACAGTTTTTTTTCAAACACTTCTGCCTCAACCCACAGTAAGCCTTACTGTATATCACACCCTGGAACACACAAATTTTTTGTAATTTAAACACAACTGTCATAAAAATTTTTCTGTGTGAAGAACTCTGAGTCTATCAAGTTTTTTGGAAAAACCTGATCATCACCCAGTACACCAATTTCATAATGCACTCATGGGTTGCAGTCTTAAGAAATTACCCCAAAGGGGGCACCTGGGTGGCTCAGTTGGTTAAGTGTCCAACTTCAGCTCAGGTCACGATCTCCCAGTTTGTGGGTTCAAGCCCTGTGTCAGGCTCTGTGCGGACAGCTTGGAGCCTGCTTAGGATTCTGTCTCTCCCTCTCTTTCTACCCCTCCCCCACTCGTGCTGTCTCTGTCTCTCTCTCAAAAAAAAAGAAAAGAAAAGAAAAGAAATTACCCCTAAAGAACTTCTTGTACATGTTTACTGGAAAACATGCATAAAAATGTAAATATTTATTACACTTTAAAAAAACTGAAACAATCCAAATGTCCACCAACAGAAGAGATTTTATCAAATACTGAAATGCCCTTTAGCAGGGGGAAAAAAAAAAACAAACGTAAGGACTTACAATACACCAACATGTGGGGTGGGGTGCCTGGGTGGCTCAGTCGGTTAAGTGTCCGACTTCAGCTCAGGTCATGATATCACAATTCCTGAGTTCGAGCCCATGTCAGGATCTGTGCTGACAGTGCAGAGCCTGGAGCCCTCTTCAAGTTCTGTGTTTCCCTCTCTCTGCCCCTCCCCTGCCCCTGCTCTCTCTCTCTCAAAAATAAACATTTTAAAAAAATTCTTAAAAAAAGAAAAAAAAACAATACATCAATATGCATTAATCTAAGAAAATTAGACTAAAGTTTAAAAATTACTGCCACGAAAAAAAAAATGTACTGTCACAATATGTTAATGGGAGTCATACTGAATGTCAGCTTCAAATAAAAATATTCAAACAACAAACATTCAGGTCTTTTTTCTTCTGAGAAGGGAAGCAATGGGATGAAATTGCATGGGGCACACAGAAGTTCAAAGGTAATGGTAATATACATTTCTAAACTTGGTCCTGAGTCCCCAGTGTTCATTTTATGTTTGTTCTTTACAACCCTGTTTTCTTATATGCCCAATATTTAATAAGTAAAATATATTATGAATATATATTACTTTTCGAATAAAATATTAAAGTGATACATATGAGAAACTATGATACAAAGGCAAAAAAAGGTCAGTTTTTCTGTAGAAAGTTTCATAATTTTAAAGTCATTTTTGTGGACAATTGAGTAAATATAACTAGGTTTTAGAAGATACTAGGGAATTACTGTGGTTTTTCCTAGGTGCTGCATTTTCTTTGAATATCAGTGCTGAAGTGTCATGATTATCTGCAAGTTACTTTCAAATAATTCAACAAATAGAGGAATTAAATACAGCAAAATTACTAAATCTAGGTTGTGGTTAGACAGGTATTCACTATACAATTCTTTCAACTTCTGTGTCTTTAAAGTATTCCATAACATAATTGGAAACTTTTGAGTGGTATTATGTTTGTAAATTTTCTTAAGCCTTCCCCATTCACAGGACAACATATATGCTTTTAAAATTATCAGACTTAAGGGGTACCTGGGTGGCTCAGCCAGTTAAGTGTCTGACTTCGGCTCAGGTCATGATCAGACGGCTTTGTGAGTCCGAGTCCTACACCAGGCACTGTGCTGACAGCTCAGAGCCTGGAGCCTGCTTTGGATTCTATGTCTCCCTCTCTCTCTGTCCCTTCCCTTTCCCGCTCATGCTCTGTGTGTGTGTGTCTCTCTCTCAAAAATAAACTTAAAAAAATTCTTTTTAATTTTAAATTATCAGACTTAAGATTTCAGAAACCTATAAAACCAAATGCTCATCTAATTGTTGCTACATATTCTCCTCCTGTCCTCCTCGGCTTTCTGAGATGTGAGAAATCCCATTGAAATAATGTATCATATATCTGGGAAATGAAAGACTGATGAGACAGTTTATAATGGATAAGACTAACAATACCTGAACCAACTCAAACTTAATACAACTAAAAGTGAAACACCTAATTTTTTCTTACTGCTGTAAGAAATACACATTCAGAAGTAGTCCTACCAAAACAAAAATAAACCTGAATCTAATCAAACCTTAAAAATTATATCCAGAAAAGACACAAGAATGTGTTAAAAAAAATATAACAAAGCAATCAGCAAGTCCAAAATATGGAAAATTCCAGAAGACATATGACCTAACAAATAGCAAAGGAACGAAACATTACTGATGAAAATACAAAATGGTACAACCAATTTGGAAAACAATTTGACAATTTATTTTAAAGTCAAATATGCGGGGCGCCTGGGTGGCGCAGTCGGTTAAGCGTCCGACTTCAGCCAGGTCACGATCTCGCGGTCCGTGAGTTCGAGCCCCGCGTCAGGCTCTGGGCCGATGGCTCGGAGCCTGGAGCCTGTTTCCGATTCTGTGTCTCCCTCTCTCTCTGCCCCTCCCCCGTTCATGCTCTGTCTCTCTCTGTCCCAAAAATAAATAAAAAATGTTGAAAAAAAAAAAAATTAAAAAAATAAAGTCAAATATGCACTCATCCTACCACCTAATAATCCACTCCTAGGTGTTTACCTGAGAAACTAAAACACATGCCCAAAGACTTGTACACAAATGTTCATAGCAGCATTACTCATAATAGCCAAAAACTAGAAACAAGCCAAATGTCCATGTGTAAATGAATGGATACAGGGGGATATCCATTCAAGAGAAAACTATTCTGAAATAAAGAGGTAGAAACTACTGATAAATGGAACAATACTGACAAGTCTGAAAAACATGCTGAGCAAAAGGAGACATAAGAGTTCATAACGTACATTGTATAGTTCAAAATTTATATAAAACCATAGAAAAGGCAAATCTAACCTGACAGAAAGTAGACTCATAGCTGGGAGAAGTGACAGTAATGTAAATGTATTTTATATGCATATAATTTATAGCTCAGTAAAGCTGGCTTTTTTAAAAGGACACAGATACCACCCGTAAGAGGCTCCCACCAGCCAAATCTGGGATAATCTGAGTATCAAACTAAATAATCATGGTAATGGATTATAATACATTGAAAAAATAAGAAGCCATAAATCCATACCGGTAATAAGGGAAGTCATTCCTTATAGTGGAATGTCAACTAATAAATACAGAAGTAATGATGCAGTAAGAAAAATCAGCAATTGCAATATGGTAATAATTGAATCAGGTAAGAATCATCAATGGAAACTAAAGCTCATGAGAAAAGTCTGATGAGAAGGTATTTTCAAAGTTTCAAAATCTCTCTCACAAATTACATATTAATTACAAAGGAGAAAAAAGCATCTTGACAGTAAAGAAGCCTAGAGTACATCATCTTAACCCAGGGCTCAAAGTTAATATCAGCAATAACATAAACAAGATCATGTGCATTTCCATGCAATGAGAAGAAAATCATTTAACTTCTGCAGTATTCCTGCCAAAAATTCATAACCCAAATCCAATCATGAGGAAACACCAGAAAACCCAAAGTGAGAGATATCTACCACCTGTCACAAAATCTTCAGAAAAAAAAAAATCAGTGTCATCAAAGACAAAAGCAGAAGAACCGTTCCAGATTAATGGAGACTAAAGAGAACAGATGACTAAAAGCAATGTTTGATCTCAGATTAGATCCTGGAAAGGAGGGAGAAAAAAAACTGAAAAAGACATTATGGGGAAAATCTGCCTGTGTACAGTCACACTGCATTACTGTTCTTAAGATATACACTCTGAAGGAACTTAGTGTTAAAAGAAGCACAATGTCTGCAACTTATTTTTAAGTAGTTTATACTATACATGGCTATTAAAATTATAAAAATTAAGACTAAGTTCATTAGTGTCAAAATTTTTTCCTTTAGAATGTAACTTACTTCGTGTATCATTTCTCCTATTGTTATGTGATGATTTACTTGCTTCAGGTTGACATCTTGAGGTGTTTCGGGATCCTGGTCTTTCTTGACTGTCTGGTCTTACATCATCTAAGTGGAGTGGTACCCATTTGTGCTTATTAGCTTGAAAAAAACAAAATAAAATCGTTTAATGACAATGCACAATTTTCATTAAAGCTTTGCAATTCTGAATGGACTCTAAGGTTTAATTAAACAGAAGACTTTGTCCTTAAATGTTCTTGTAGAGAACCAAAATAATTTTCTTCTTCTCACAAAGCTCCTTAATAAACTTGTCTGAGCAAACATTTCTAAAGTTCATGTGAAAAGCCACTTAATGGAGTATCCTTAGAACTTTTACTTTCAAACAAAATGCTCACTCTTCTGTTTAATTCTGATGAAAAAGCTCCTCAAAAATAGTTAAGTGTAATACAATACTCCTAATACTTGACTCTCAGGCTTCAGAATGGGGTATATCCGGTAAGACATTATAATGAACACACTGGAAAGTTTGGCTGGTAATTCAAAACATTCAGTTTCAAGTCACTGTCTAAAATATTGATTTATCTAGATTACTACAAATGAAAGAGGTTTTTCAAAATTAGAGTATAAAATCTGTCTAACTACTTAATAAATCTTTTTATAGCTACTATACATTTTCCTAACCTAAGAGAGGCAATTTAACTTCTCTGGTTGAATACATGATACTGTAATTGTTACACTTTGGTGAAATTCTGAAGATTACCTAATTCATGGAATCCACAGTTAAGGTTTCTAAATGTTTAGTCTTTTGCTCAATATATATTTGTGACTAAACAAGACTCATGTGCAAAGGAAAAACTACCAAGGTAATTAAAGGAAAAGGAATTATCAGTATGCAACTAAAGTACTGATTTCCTATAAATCCTTCAAACTGTGGACAGACAAGGAAGAGGAATATGAAAGATCTTTAAAAAAAAAAAAATCTATCTGAATTCTATACTATAAATTCTATCAGTGAGCCTTCTGGTATAAAAAAGCCCTTCCTCTGAAGATTAAAAAAAACAAAACAAACAAACAAAAAAACACCTGTGTGCTCTAAAGAGAGTCAATTCACGACTTGATTAAACGAATTTAAATATAAAAACCTGGATTTTAGTGTTTGCTGATCAGTTTTAATTGAAGCGATTAACAAGACAATTTTAAAGCAGGATGACAGGTCTGTCATCTGTATGAATTCCAGGAAGTCAAAAAGACTTACCTATCTGAGAAGTATGAAAAAGCTAAGTGATAAACTTGTTTATGAAACTGGGAAATTTTTTCCAAACATGTCTGTCCAGTTGTCAACCACTTTTAAGCAATTAGCCTTGGCTCATCATATCACATAGGCTAATTAATATGCTTACCCTGCAGCTAAGGATTAGATACTCATTTAAAAAAGAATTCAAAAAATAAACAAACTTAAAAAAGCATTCAATGTATGGGAGATTGTTTAATTCATTATTAAAGAAATTGACTGGAAACACTTCATAAAATGTCCCCTCCCATGCCACACTACCACCAAGAATTAAAACGCTTTAATGGCTTCCCATGGCACTCAAAATAAAACACTAATTCCAAGTGACGAAAGCCCTGCACAATGTGGACCAACATCTCCTGCCCCTTTTCCCAATGTTCATCTTGTTTCAGCTACTGACCTTTCAACAGTTTAAAGAACTTTTCTGCCTAAAGCCCTGTGAAGACACTTTTACTTAGGCTCAGAACACTCAATGAGTATATGCTTTTACAAAGCAGTTAAATCATAATCTGTCCCTAGATACAGGAAAAGTTGCATACAAATATGTAAAAGGATACAAGGACAGTATTTTTTCTTCTAAGTGTAATTTAATGGAGAGATGCTATGAAAAAAAAAAAAAAGTTGACCAAAACTGAAAATAGGGAGCAGTTCCAATGCAAATTTAAGAAACAATTATCATACAATTTTTAAGAAATATATCGGAGTGTTCTGGAAGATGGCGGCGTAGGAGGACGCTGGGCTCACCGCGCGTCCTGCTAATCACTTAGATTCCACCTACACCTGCCTAAAGAACCCAGAAAACCGCCAGAGGATTAGCAGAACGGAGTCTCCGGAGCCAAGCGCAGACGAGAGGCCCACGGAAGAGGGTAGGAAGGGCGGCGAGGCGGTGCGCGCTCCACGGACTGGCAGGAGGGAGCCGGGGCGGAGGGGCGGCTCGCCGGCCAAGCAGAGCCCCCGAGTCGGGCTGGCAAAAGCGGAGGGGCCGGACAGACTGTGTTCTGACAGCAAGCGCGACTTAGCGTCTGGGAGGTCATAAGTTAACAGCTCTGCTCAGAAAGCGGGAAGGCTGGAGGACAAAGGGAGGGAGAGCTGCTGAGCCCCCGGACGGACGGCAGAGCTCAGCTTGGCGGGGAACAAAGGCGCTCGCCAGCGCCATCTCCCCCGCCCATCCCCCAGCCAAAATCCCAAAGAGAACCAGTTCCTGCCAGGGAACTTGCTCGCTCCGCGCAAACACCCAACTCTGTGCTTCTGCGGAGCCAAACCTCTGGCAGCGGATCTGACTCCCTCCCGCTGCCACAGGGCCCCTCCTGAAGTGGATCACCTAAGGAGAAGCGAGCTAAGCCTGCCCCTCCCGCCCCCGTGCACCTTGCCTACCCACCCCAGCTAATACGCCAGATCCCCAGCACCACAAGCCTGGCAGTGTGCAAGTAGCCCAGACGGGCCACGCCACCCCACAGTGAATCCCGCCCCTAGGAGAGGGGAAGAGAAGGCACTCACCAGTCTGACTGTGGCCCCAGCGGTGGGCTGGGGGCAGACATCAGGTCGGACTGCGGCCCCGCCCACCAACTCCAGTTATACACCACAGCACGGGGGAAGTGCCCTACAGGTCCTCACCGCTCCAGGGACTATCCAAAATGACCAAACGGAAGAATTCCCCTCAGAAGAATCTCCAGGAAATAACAACAGCTAATGAACTGATCAAAAACGATTTAAATAATATAACAGAAAGTGAATTTAGAATAATAGTCATAAAATTAATCGCTGGGCTTGAAAACAGTATACAGGACAGCAGAGAATCTCTTGCTACAGAGATCAAGGGACTAAGGAACAGTCACGAGGAGCTGAAAAACGCTTTAAACGAAATGCAAAACAAAATGGAAACCACGACGGCTCGGATTGAAGAGGCAGAGGAGAGAATAGGTGAACTAGAAGATAAAGTTATGGAGAAAGAGGAAGCTGAAAGAAAGAGAGATAAAAAAATCCAGGAGTATGAGGGGAAAATTAGAGAACTAAGTGATACACTAAAAAGAAATAATATACGCATAATTGGTATCCCAGAGGAGGAAGAGAGAGGGAAAGGTGCTGAAGGGGTACTGGAAGAAATTATAGCTGAGAACTTCCCTGAACTGGGGAAGGAAAAAGGCATTGAAATCCAAGAGGCACAGAGAACTCCCTTCAGACGTAACTTGAATCGATCTTCTGCACGACATATCATAGTGAAACTGGCAAAATACAAGGATAAAGAGAAAATTCTGAAAGCAGCAAGGGATAAACGTGCCCTCACATATAAAGGGAGACCTATAAGACTCGTGACTGATCTCTCCTTTGAAACTTGGCAGGCCAGAAAGGCTTGGCATGATATCTTCAGTGTGCTAAACAGAAAAAATATGCAGCCGAGAATCCTTTATCCAGCAAGTCTGTCATTTAGAATAGAAGGAGAGATAAAGGTCTTCCCAAACAAACAAAAACTGAAGGAATTTGTCACCACGAAACCAGCCCTACAAGAGATCCTAAGGGGGATCCTGTGAGACAAAGTACCAGAGACATCACTACAAGCATAAAACATACAGACATCACAATGACTCTAAACCCGTATCTTTCTCTAATAACACTGAATGTAAATGGATTAAATGAGCCAACCAAAAGACATAGGGTATCAGAATGGATAAAAAAACAAGACCCATCTATTTGCTGTCTACAAGAGACTCATTTTAGATCTGAGGACACCTTTAGATTGAGAGTGAAGGGATGGAGAACTATTTATCATGCTACTGGAAGCCAAAAGAAAGCTGGAGTAGCCATACTTATATCAGACAAACTAGACTTTAAATTAAAGGCTGTGACAAGAGATGAAGAAGGGCATTATATAATAATTACAGGGTCTATCCATCAGGAAGAGCTAACAATTATAAATGTCTATGCGCCAAATACCGGAGCCCCCAGATATATAAAACAGTTACTCATAAACATAAGCAACCTTATTGATAAGAATGTGGTCATTGCAGGGGACTTTAACACCCCACTTACAGAAGTGGATAGATCATCTAGACACACAGTCAATAAAGAAACAAGGGCCCTGAATGATACATTGGATCAGATGGACTTGACAGATATATTTAGAACTCTGCATCCCAAAGCAACAGAATATACTTTCTTCTCGAGTGCACATGGAACATTCTCCAAGATAGATCATATACTGGGTCACAAAACAGCCCTTCATAAGTTTACAAGAATTGAAATTATACCATGCATACTTTCAGACCACAATGCTATGAAGCTTGAAATCAACCACAGGAAAAAGTCTGGAAAACCTCCAAAAGCATGGAGGTTAAAGAACACCCTACTAACGAATGAGTGGGTCAACCAGGCAATTAGAGAAGAAATTAAAAAATATATGGAAACAAACGAAAATGAAAATACAACAATCCAAACTCTTTGGGACGCAGCGAAGGCAGTCCTGAGAGGAAAATACATTGCAATCCAGGCCTATCTCAAGAAACAAGAAAAATCCCAAATACAAAATCTAACAGCACACCTAAAGGAAATAGAAGCAGAACAGCAAAGGCAGCCTAAACCCAGCAGAAGAAGAGAAATAATAAAGATCAGAGCAGAAATAAACAATATAGAATCTAAAAAAACTGTAGAGCAGATCAACGAAACCAAGAGTTGGTTTTTTGAAAAAATAAACAAAATTGACAAACCTCTAGCCAGGCTTCTCAAAAAGAAAAGGGAGATGACCCAAATAGATAAAATCATGAATGAAAATGGAATTATTACAACCAATCCCTCAGAGATACAAACAATTATCAGGGAATACTATGAAAAATTATATGCCAACAAATTGGACAACCTTGAAGAAATGGACAAATTCCTAAACACCCACACTCTTCCAAAACTCAATCAGGAGGAAATAGAAAGCTTGAACAGACTCATAACCAGTGAAGAAATTGAATCGGTTATCAAAAATCTCCCAACAAATAAGAGTCCAGGACCAGATGGCTTCCCAGGGGAGTTCTACCAGACGTTTAAAGCAGAGATAATACCTATCCTTCTCAAGCTATTCCAAGAAATAGAAAGGGAAGGAAAACTTCCAGACTCATTCTATGAAGCCAGTATTACTTTGATTCCTAAACCAGACAGAGACCCAGTAAAAAAAGAGAACTACAGGCCAATATCCCTGATGAATATGGATGCAAAAATTCTCAATAAGATACTAGCAAATCGAATTCAACGGCATATAAAAAGAATTATTCACCATGAACAAGTGGGATTCATTCCTGGGATGCAGGGCTGGTTCAACATTCGCAAATCGATCAACGTGATACATCACATTAACAAAAAAAAAGAGAAGAACCATATGATCCTGTCAATCGATGCAGAAAAGGCCTTTGACAAAATCCAGCACCCTTTCTTAATAAAAACCCTGGAGAAAGTCGGGATAGAAGGAACATACTTAAAGATCATAAAAGCCATTTATGAAAAGCCCACAGCTAACATCATCCTCAATGGGGAAAAACTGAGAGCTTTTCCCCTGAGATCAGGAACACGACAGGGATGCCCATTCTCACCGCTGTTGTTTAATATAGTGCTGGAAGTTCTAGCATCAGCAATCAGACAACAAAAGGAAATCAAAGGCATCAAAATTGGCAAAGATGAAGTCAAGCTTTCGCTTTTTGCAGATGACATGATATTATACATGGAAAATCCGATAGACTCCACCAAAAGTCTGCTAGAACTGATACATGAATTCAGCAAAGTTGCAGGATACAAAATCAATGTACAGAAATCAGTTGCATTCTTATACACTAACAATGAAGCAACAGAAAGACAAATAAAGAAACTGATCCCATTCACAATTGCACAAAGAAGCATAAAATACCTAGGAATAAATCTAACCAAAGATGTAAAAGATCTGTATGCTGAAAACTATAGAAAGCTTATGCAGGTAATTGAAGAAGATATAAAGAAATGGAAAGACATTCCCTGCTCATGGGTTGGAAGAATAAATATTGTCAAAATGTCAATACTACCCAAAGCTATCTACACATTCAATGCAATCCCAATCAAAATTGCACCAGCATTCTTCTTGAAACTAGAACAAGCAATCCTAAAATTCATATGGAACCACAAAAGGCCCCGAATAGCCAAAGTAATTTTGAAGAAGAAGACCAAAGCAGGAGGCATCACAATCCCAGACTTTAGCCTCTACTACAAAGCTGTCATCATCAAGACAGCATGGTATTGGCATAAAAACAGACACATAGACCAATGGAATCGAATAGAAACCCCAGAACTAGACCCACAAACGTATGGCCAACTCATTTTTGACAAAGCAGGAAAGAACATCCAATGGAAAAAAGACAGTCTCTTTAACAAATGGTGCTGGGAGAACTGGACAGCAACATGCAGAAGGTTGAAACTAGACCACTTTCTCACACCATTCACAAAAATAAACTCAAAATGGATAAAGGACCTGAATGTGAGACAGGAAACCATCAAAACCTTAGAGGAGAAAGCAGGAAAAGACCTCTCTGACCTCAGCCGTAGCAATCTCTTACTCGGCACATCCCCAAAGGCAAGGGAATTAAAAGCAAAAGTGAATTACTGGGACCTTATGAAGATAAAAAGCTTCTGCACAGCAAAGGAAACAACCAACAAAACTAAAAGGCAACCAACGGAATGGGAAAAGATATTTGCAAATGACACATCAGACAAAGGGCTAGTATCCAAAATCTATAAAGAGCTCATCAAACTCCACACCCGAAAAACAAATAACCCAGTGAAGAAATGGGCAGAAAACATGAATAGACACTTCTCTAAAGAAGACATCCGGATGGCCAACAGGCACATGAAAAGATGTTCAACGTCGCTCCTCATCAGGGAAATACAAATCAAAACCACACTCAGATACCACCTCACGCCAGTCAGAGTGGCCAAAATGAAGAAATCAGGAGACTATAGATGCTGGAGAGGATGTGGAGAGACGGGAACCCTCTTGCACTGTTGGTGGGAATGCAAATTGGTGCAGCCGCTCTGGAAAGCAGTGTGGAGGTTCCTCAGAAAATTAAAAATAGACCTACCCTATGACCCAGCAATAGCACTGCTAGGAATTTATCCAAGGGATACAGGAGTACTGATGCATAGGGGCACTTGTACCCCAATGTTTATAGCAGCACTCTCAACAATAGCCAAATTATGGAAAGAGCCTAAATGTCCATCAACTGATGAATGGATAAAGAAATTGTGGTTTATATACACAATGGAATACTACGTGGCAATGAGAAAAAATGAAATATGGCCTTTTGTAGCAACGTGGATGGAACTGGAGAGTGTGATGCTAAGTGAAATAAGCCATACAGAGAAAGACAGATACCATATGGTTTCACTCTTATGTGGATCCTGAGAAACGTAACAGAAACCCATGGGGGAGGGGAAGGGGAAAAAAAAAAAAGAGGTTAGAGTGGGAGAGAGCCAAAGCATAAGAGACTGTTAAAAACTGAGAACAAACTGAGGGTTGATGGGGGGTGGGAGGGAGGGCAGGGTGGGTGATGGGTATTGAGGAGGGCACCTTTTGGGATGAGCACTGGGTGTTGTATGGAAACCAATTTGACAGTAAATTTCATATATTAAAAAATAAATAAAAAAAAAAAAAGAAAAAAAAAAAAAGAAATATATCTTAAAAATATCTATCTATACCCATCTCTATAAGTGCAACTTCATTCTATACCTACATAAAGTACAAGTAAAATGAAAAAAGGAAAGCTTATGTAGCTTTATACCTACATAAAGTACAAGTAAAATGAAAAAAGGAATAGTTTAAGAATATTACAAAAGCAAATCAGTTACCATTGCAGATGGTATCCTGAAGAAATCCAAAATACCTATTGGTGACTACTAGGAATCAACTGATTAAATACAATTCTTCATTATTACAACTTTCCTCACAAAATTAAAATCAAAATGAAGATATGAATTAACCTCTCTTTCATTAACTACTTGAATGAGCCTCATTCTCAGTGAGATCTTCACCAGGACCATCTAACTTAAAATAGTCAGGACATGGAAAAAACGTAAGTGTCCATTGACAGATGAATGGATAAAGGAAATGTGGTGTATAAATATACAACTGAATACTATTCAGTCATGAGAGAGGATATCCTGCCATTTGCAACAACATGGATGGATCTTGCAGGCATTATGCTAAGTGAAATAAGCCAGAAAGACTGACTTACATGTGGAATCTAAAAAAGCTGAATTCACAGAAACAGAACAAATTGGTGGCTACTGGGGATAGGGGAAATGAGTGAAGGTGATCAAAAGTACAAACTTCCAGTTATAAGACAAATAAGTTCTGGAGATATACTATACAGCATGGTGACTATAGTTATTAATGCTGTATTGTATATTTGAAAGTTGCTAAGAGACTAGATCTTAAAAGTTCTCATCATAAGAAAAAAACAAAACAAAACATTGTGACTGGGAGGTGATGGATGTGAACTAAAATTGTGGAGGGGTGCGTGGGTGGCTCAATCAGTTGAGCCTCTGGCTTTAGCTCAGGTCATGATCTTGCAGTTTGTGGGTCAGAGCTCCACTTTGGGCTGACAACGTGGAGCCTGGAGCCTGCTTCGGATTCTGTGTCTCCCTCTCTCTGCGCCCCTCCCGCACTCATGCTCTGTCTCTCTCTCTCTCTCAAAAATAAATAGACATTAAAAAAAATTTTTTTAATAAAATAAAATTGTGGAAATCATTTCACAATATATACATACATCAAATCATCGTGTTATATACCTTAAACTAATACAATGTTATTTTATCAATTATATCTCAATAAAACTGGTGGAAAAAGTGGAAGTTATAGATGAACTAACCTCTCTTTCGTTGATTACTTGACTGAGCCTCATCCTCACTGGCATTTTCACCAGGACCATCTAATTTTGTTTCCCGGCTTTCTTTGCTCTCAGTGTTAATTCTCTTTTCAACCTTGTCTTCTCTTTCTTTTCTATTTTGTAGCTTCTTATTTCCTTGGCTGATGACACTCTGACTCTGCAAAAAGTTTTCTGAATGAAATCATTTTCATGCACATTTTCACTAACATATCTAAAAAACTGTGGTAATAAACCTTTTCTAAATACTGCAAAACAAATGACAATTTTATTGAAAATAAAACTACTTTTCAAAAGACACTGTTAAAAGTCAAGCCACAGATTGGGAAAAAATATTTGCTAAGTATTTGATAAAGCACTTGGATCCAAAATATATAATGACCTCTCAAAATGCTATCATAAGAAAACAACTCAAATTTTCAAAAAATGGGCTACAATTGAACAGACACTCCAACAAAAAGTTATACTGATAGCAAATATAAATGGAAAGGTGCTTGGCATCATTAGTCAAAGAAATGCAAATTAAAACTAGAATGTGATACCACCACACACCTAATAGAAACAGATTAAAAGACTGACTCTATGGAATATTTGTGAAGGTGTGACACAAGTTGAATTCCCATACACTGAGTATTAGGGGAATGAAGTTTGGTAGTTCCTGCAAAGGCTAAACACATTGCAACCATACAATCCAGCTATTCTACCTTGGTATTTACTCAAGAAAAATGAAAGCATATATCCATGCAAAATTTTGTACACAAATGTTTATAGAGCAGCTTTATTTGTAACAGCCCCAAATTGGAATCAACACAAATGTCCATCCATAGACGAATAGACAAGCAGCATTCCATTCATAAAATGAAATACTACTTGGCAATAAAAAGGAATGAACTACAGGTACTCGTTAATGACATAAATAAATCTCAAAATAATTAAGTGAAAACTGGGGGAAAAAGGAGTCCTATTCTAGGACTCTCTATTTATGTAAAATTGTAAGAGATGCAAATTAACTATAAGTGACAAAAAGCATCAGTGGTTGCCAGGAATGATGAGGGGAATGTGACAGGGAGAATTACAAAGGAGTGTGAGGAAGCTTTTGGGGTAATGGTTAAGCCTATTATCTTGATTTTGGTGATGGTTTCACAGGTCAAGACTTATCAAGTTGTATACTTCATGTGCAGTTTATTATATGTCACTCACTAAGCTGTTTAAATTAATGTATATTATCTACAACTGTAAGCTAATACTGCACAAAATACAAATAGCACAGTGTACAGTGTCAAATGAAAACATGTAACCAGATAACCATATATGCTACCACTCCTCTAAAAAGTCCTTTGATAGGGGTGCCTGGGTGGCTCAGTCAGTTGAGTGTCCAACTCCAGCTCAGGTCATGATCTTGCGGTTCGTTGAGTTCAAGCCCTGCATCAGGCTCTGCGCTGACAGCTCAGAGCCTGGAGCCTGCTTCCAAATCTGTGTTTCCCTCTCTCTCTGTCCCTCTCCCCCTCATGCTCTGTGTCTTTCTCTCAAAAATAAACAAACGTTAAAAAAATGTTTTTGAGGCGCCTGGGTGGCTCAGTCGGTTGAGCATCCGACTTCAGCTCAGGTCACGATCTCATGGTCCATGAGTCTGAGCCCCGCGTCGGGCTCTGGGCTGACAGCTCAGAGCCTGGAGCCTGCTTCTGATTCTGTGTCTCCCTCTCTCTCTGCTCCTCCCCTGTTCATGCTCTGTCTCTCTCTCTCTCAAAAATAAATAAATGTTAAAAAATAAAAAAAAATTAAAAAAATGTTTTTAAGTCCTTTGATAAAGTATCTCAGAACCATCTTTTAGAGTTTCTTTCATAGTTTAAATTAAAAATCCATTCACTGAACACTTCCTGATTTGATACAATATATATATATGATGCATATGTGTATATATAATTAGCCCTTCAATACATATTGAATATCATAAATACACATATAGCAAATTCTGAAACAAAATGGGCTTCAATTTAGTCTCATATTAAAAACTAATCTCTTTAATTGTAGTCACTACATAAAAATAACAGCATGGTACCCACCCCTTCTAAATCGAAGATTACCTCCTGAGAATACAATCAAATGAAGGCAATGTGATGAATAAAATCAGGTATCTGAAAAATGGGTTAGACTATAAAAAGGATGGCTGCTAAGTTTTTAGCATTTCTTTATTAATGTAATTCTCCACATTTGAAATAAAATTCTGCATGTTGAAATGAGAATATTTTCCCTTTATGAAGGAAAAAACCTTAAAATAATACTCACTCCAGTGTTCACTAATTCACTTGGCGTTGGCCAATTCGCCATATCGCTGAAATCACTAGCCTAAGAAGTAATAAATAAGTGTTACATCTGCAAATTAGAAATCTTAAGTAGAAAAAATATTCTCTAAAAGTGAAGGCGACTGTAAAAAATCACCTATATACAATTACATGCAGGCATTTGCCAAATTAACTCAAAATCTTCTCCAAACAACAGAACACTGCAATAACAATGCTTGGGTCTTATCCAACTTCTAGCACTATTTAATGACACTGAGACTAGATTGATAAATATAGGATAACAGAATAACAAAAATAGACAGGATTTGCACAAAGGCCACAATTCTCTAATATATTAGCTTTAACCTAACATCAATGATACAACTAGAAGAAAAGTACATAATAATCTAAGAGTTTCTAACATACCAATTTTCAACATCAATATAGCTAAGAACTATTTCATGTAAAAACATACCTTGTTGGATTTCTTTGTCTTGAGTTTTCCTGCTTTTATAATTTTGGGGGAACTGAGCTCTAAAAAAAAATTTTTAAAAATACACAGAATTGTTTTTACAATCACTTCATTTGATATATTTAACAAAATCAGTATCATATCAATTTCAGTAAGCCAGTGTTGTCATCATTTCCAACAAAATCCAAAGTTCTGATACTGAAACTCTTAACAAGAAATCAACTACAGTTCAAGAATAGATTCAAATTTGTTTTCAGTGTTCAAATCAAAAGAAATATCAAGGTTTACTTAACCTGAACTGATAGACCAATCCTTTCACAGAGGAAAACATGAAAAAATTAGAAATATAACATGTTTTCATAAAGTAGTAACTTACTTCCCAAAGGGATGGATACATTTTGCTATACAAGTCATACATTGACATTCATCAAGAAGCATCCAGAAAATAAGTCAGAAGACTTCAAACTATTTGTGCTTGCAAACAAACAAGATTAGCAACCATAATAGGTTGTATGTAGATAAAGTCATAAAAAATAGAACAGGTCTCTGTAAAAGTTTGTATAAGACTATCATGGTACTGGGGCACCTGGGTGGCTGTCAGAGCAGACCCTGCTTGGGATTCTCTCCCTCCCTCTCTCTCTGCCCCTCCCCACTCACACACTCTCTCTCAAAGTAAACAAACAAACTTAAAAAAAAAAAAAAAAAAGACTATCATGGTATCACCACTTGTCCCTATTTTGAATAAGACAGTGGTTGACAATGAAATAAATACATAAATAAAGAGAGACAGAGAAAGACTTACTCTCTAAATGAAGGTTTACAACTGTTTTTTAGTCTGGTTCGTTACTTAGCCAAGATGACCAGATGGCGTATCACCTAGCTAAACATGATCTAAAGTAAATATTGAAAAGTAGAATAAACTTGGTGTGCACAGAAAACACAATAATACAGCAAAACATGAATTCATAAAATCATAGCAATGACCAATTCATAGAATAAAATGAAGCAATCTTTCAGTTAAAACCCAGAAGCAGATTTTAAAAAGATACAGAGTACTTTTCAAAGGAAGAGAGATGAAGGATGAAGATATCGCAAGGGATGAAAATACAGGAATCTTGAATATTAAAGTAATTCTATTCCTAAAGCAGAATAATGAGTACATAGGTACATGTATGTGCATGTATATACATATTTGTAAATGGGCATAAAGATAAAATATTTCATTAAGAAAAATTACAAAAAAATGAGGGCAGGAAAACAAAGAACAATATTTGCCTGAACGCCATCCAGAATTTGGAGTATGTTCTACATATACCATGTATATTTTATGAAAGTTATACAATATCGGGGCAGCTGAGTGGCTCAGTCGGTTAAGATTCCGACTTTGGCTCAGGTCCTGATCTACAGTTTGTGAGTTCAAGCCCTGCATCAGGTTCTGCATTGACAATGTAGAGCCTGCTTAGGGATTCTCCCTCTCTCTCTGCCCCTCCTCAAATTGGGTGCACTCACGTGCGCACATTCTCGCTCAAACTCAAAAACATAAATAAAAGAAAGTTATATAGAACATTTGGGGGACTTCCCTCAACAAAGTGGAAAAAAATGTCCCAAAATATTGCTATATTAAGTAAATTAAGTGCCTGGAAGTTACAAAATAAAGCTTTATATAAAATATTTGATGTAAAGTAGTAAGGGACAGGCCACACAAGAAGGTTTCATTTAGTTTTACTATAAATCAATTAGATATTAATAATCACAAAATTAAGGTCAGAAATTAAAGATAAAAATTATTCTGGAGATGCCTGGGTGGCTCAGTTGGTTAGGCATCCGACTTTGGCTCAGGTCATGATCTCACGGTTAGTGGATTCAAGCCCCATGTCGGGCTCTGTGCTGACAGCTTAGAGCCTGGAGCCTGCTTCAGATTCTGTGTCTACCTCTCTCTCTCTGCCCTCCCCCAGCTCGCACTCTGTCTCTGGTCTCTCAAAAATGAACATTAAAAATAATTTTTTTTAATTATTCTGACTACATAAAAATAAACTTTTTAACTTTAATATTAAATGACACAAATTATTAACAAAATTTTTAAAAATACTTAAACACAACAGAGTTAATAATCTATTGATTTAAAAACCGGGGGGCCTGGGTGGCTCAGTCGGTTGAGCATCTGACTTCGGTTCAGGTCATGATCTCATGCCCTGTGAGTTGGAGTCCCGCGTCGGGCTCTATGCTGACAGCTCAGAACCTGGAGCCTGCTTCGGATTCTGTGTCTCCCTCTCTCTCTGCCCCTCCCCCACTCATACCCTTCTCTCTTTCTTCCTCAAAAATAAACATTAAAAAAAATTTTTTTTATTTAACCATGTATAAATAAAAATAAAAACCAGTACAGTTCCATACTCTACTCAATGATTATAAGCTCTACTTAAAAGTGAGTAAGTTGGGAATATTTATTTCTTTGAACATTGAAAAAATAATTTTTTTTTAATTTTTTTTAACGTTTATTCATTTTTGAGACACAGAGAAAGACAGAGCATGAGCAGAAAAGGGGCAGAGAGAGAGGGAGACACAGAATCTGAAGCAGGCTGCAGGCTCTGAGCTGTCAGAACAGAGCCTAACATGGGGCTCAAACTCACAAACTAGGAGATCATGACCTGAGCCGAAGTCGGACACTCAACCGACTGAGCCACCCAGGCACCCCAGAACATTTAAAAAAATTTTAAGAGATATTGATTTCAGCATATTCTTTTGGACTCAGAATTTTGAATTTTTGTTTAAATTTTAAGCTCTCAACTTTAATTCCTCCTCAGGAAATATAATGGGAAAGCTTACATTTAACCCTGGGGAATTAATAATGCTTACATTTTAATGTTGTACCTTTATGTACACATTGTAATTGGGATGTTTATGTACATGTTATCAATATAATAATTTAATCACAAAGTATCTGACAAACTATGTTAGCCACTCTGGAAAAGGAAACAGTGATTTCTTAACATTTGTTACTAAACAGTCCTTATGAATTAATTTACTTTTCCAAGAGGAAGACTTTCCCAGAACATTCCTGTTCCCAAGTCCTCCCATGGAAATAGTAAGTTTCCTGATTAATGAGTTTAGGAAAATAAACAGAACCTACCAAATCAGTACCTTTCCTCTTTTTCCTTTAGGAACTAGCTGTCCACAAAAAGCAAGTATTGTAGTTTGCTTTTTAAATTTTTTTTAAAATTTATTTTAGAGAGAAAGAGAGAAAGATCACATGAAGGGGGAGAGAGGGAGGGAAAGGGAGACAGACAGAATCCCAAGCAGGCTCCTCGCTCAGAGCGCATCAGGGAAAGGGGGGTGGGGCCTCAATCCTATGACCCCAAGATCACCATCTGAGCAGAAACCAAGAGTCAAAAGCTTAACTGACTGAGCCACCCAGGTGCCCCTGTAGGTTGCTTTTTCGTCTGTCACCTTCACAGGGACAGACTCCCCAACACAGATAGAAGGAGGACCTGCAGTTGCAATGCAACCAACTGTGTGGACACATTTGTCTAATTCCAAGTTCAACATGAGGAAGTTCTTTGTGCTGCTCACTTAAACAACCTCATCAACCCAGACTTTTTAATTTGAAAGGATGATACTAAGCTGCTAAATAAATAATCTGTGTGAAAGATGAATAGATGATTTTAAAAAGAAATACAGGGGGTTTAGGCAAAATACATGAAGTGGGTAGAGAGACAGTTTTCCAGTTATGGAATGAATAAATTACAGGAAAAGGCACAGTCTGATGGATACAGGCAATGACAATGTAACAGTGATGCCAAAGGACAGATGGTAGCTATACTTATGGTGAACACAGCATAACATATAAACTTGAAATCACTAGGTTGTACACCTGAAACTAATGTAACATTGTGTCAACTCTACTCAAAATATCATAATTAAAAATATATATGGGGCGCCTGGGTGGCTGAGGTCATGATCTCACTGTCCGTGGGCTCGAGCCCCATGTCAGGCTCTATGCGGACCGCTCAGAGCCTGGAGCCTGCTTTGAATTCTGTGTCTCCCTCTCTCTCTGCCCCTCCCCCACTCATGCTCTGTCTCTCTCTCTCTCTCTCTCTCTCTCTCTCTCTGTCAAAAATAAACATTAAAAAGAATTTTTTAATAAAATAAATAAATAAATATATATAAACGGCCAAATGTGAAATGGCATTCAATTGCACTAATAAAGAAATGTAAAATAAAACACTTTTTACCTATCGTAATGACATGTGTAATCTATCACTTAAAACATGTATCTTTTAATAAAACAATTCTATTTCTGGGAAATTACCTGGGAAGCAAGACAAGGTACAATGATGTCTGTATGTTTACTGATGAGTTTGCTGATATAATCATATTTAAGTAAACAACCTATACCTACATTAACATGGTATAGTTATATTACAGTACATCTAAACAAAAGAATGTAAAAGTTTTAGAAACAAGATAAATCTATATGCATTAACATGGAAATAGTCCATCATGTCTTAAATATAACTTTATATACACATAGGGAGAACAGGTAAAACAAGCCTACAAAAGGCTGTTTTTAACTAAAATGGAGGAAATTGCCCTTCACGTTTTTAGAGAAAACATAAGACTGAAAAAGCAAGCAACCCTAGAAAATTAAAAAACAAAAAAATTTAAAACATATTTGTACATTTAAATTTGTACATAAAAATTTAAAATACATTTTTTTCCCAAACAGATGAAACCTAACAAATTTAAACTACTAGTGTTTTCAAGTATATATTAACATACATGAATGGTGTGTGATCTTCATATCTCCCATTTTTCAAATATCACTGATGAGACACTATATCAGTGCAACTTTGTGAGTAATATTCCAGTACCTTTAAAATGTTATTCTTTAACTCTGGGAATCTATAAGCTACTAATTCTAAATTAATAAGGAAAACAATTCATTTTAAGAGCTTTAACACTGGAAACGAAAATTGCAACAGTATTACCCAGTCAGGTAAATGCAACATCTTTAATTGTTAACAGATATTTATTATTTATTGTACTTCATTAGGACTAAACTCCCTTGTTATTCAAACTGATCTATCAGCATCACTGAATCAATTAGGAACTTATTAAAAATACAGAAATCTCAGGTCCTACAGAATCAGATGTGCATTTTAAAAAGACCCATGGTGGATTCCTGTGCACATTAAAATGAGAGTTGCTGGTATAATCTGTTCTTTAAAGGCAGACTATGGCTAACCCCAAAAGAAAGATATCTTACACCATGACTGCATTTAATCATAATTTTAAAAGGTCAAAATTTTTTTCAAAATAAAATCCACAAATTGAGTACCATTTAAATGAAAGTCATCGTTATGGACAATAAACAAACATCAAGAAAACACCCTTTGCCTCAAAGAACATTACAGACTAGAACTAGAGATAAAAACATGAATATGGATTCCCATTACAAGACACTTAGGGGTAATTTCTGTAAGAAAGCTGTGGACTATTAAGGAGAGTAGCTCAGTGAGACCAAGGAAGACTACATACAGGAGTCAGCATATGAACTTGTTTTTCAAGGATAAACAGAATTAAAACAGGGTGGGGGGTGGGCTAAATGGGTGATGGGTATTAAGGAAGGCGCTTGTTATGATGAGCACGGGGTGTTATATGTAAGTGATCACTAATTCTACTTCTAAATCACTAATTCTAATTCTACTTTTAGAATTAGAATATTACACTATATGTTAACCAGAATTTAAATAAAAATTGGGGGGGGGGGGAAGAATTAAAGAGATTGAGAATGAGCAAATAGGGCCTTCACCCAAAACACAGGGTACAAAGAAGAGAACATAAACAAAAAGCTAGAATGGTAGGATAAGACCAGATACATTATAGGCTCCCTCCCCATTTAAGTACTCTCTTCTTATGTTAACAACCAATAGAGAGATGTGTAGGATATTTAAGTAGTTTGCAGGGGCAGGGAATGTAACATAATAGGGATAATTTTAGAGTTGCCTGGGTGGCTCAGTTAGTCAAGAGTCCAGAGTCCCAATCCTGGGCACCTGGGTGATTCACAAATTTTTTTTTTTTTCAACGTTTTTTATTTATTTTTGGGACAGAGAGAGACAGAGCATGAACGGGGGAGGGGCAGAGAGAGAAGGAGACACAGAATTGGAAACAGGCTCCAGGCTCCGAGCGGTCAGCACAGAGCCCGACGCGGGGCTCGAACTCACGGACCGCGAGATCATGACCTGGCTGAAGTCGGACGCTTAACCGACTGCGCCACCCAGGCACCCCGACACCTGGGTGATTCAGTCAGTCAAGCATCCAACTCTTGCTTTTGGCTCAGGTCATGATCTTATGGTTCATGGGTTCAAGCCCCAGCATCCAGCTCTGCCCTGACAGTGCAGAGTCTGCTTGGGATTCTCTCTCCTCTTCTCTCTCTGCCCCTCCCCCACTCATGCTCTCTAAGTCTATCTGAAAATAAATAAATAAACTTAAAAACTTTACTCACTTTTCATGACTCTAATCATTAGCAAAGTTTTAATTAAGAAAATGCACTGGGGCGCCTCGGTGGCTCAGTCGGTTAAGCATCCGACTTCAGCCCAGATCATGATGTCGTGGGTGATGAGTTTGAGACCTGCTTTGGGCTCTGTGCTGACAGCTCAGAGCCTGGAGCCTGCTTGGGATTCTGTGTCTCCCTCTCCCTCTGCCCCTCCCTAGCTTGCTCGCGCGCGCTCTCTCTCTCTCTCTCTCTCTGTTAGAAATAAATAAACTTAAAAAAAATAAAGAAAGAAAATGCACTGTTACCAACATTACACTAATTTTAAGGGAAAATTGTAGTAAAATGCCATTTTACTACAGTAAATGAGTGTTTTAAAAAACATTTTTAAAACTATTTAATTCTCATATTCTAAAAGTGGGACTATCAATTTGTAGTCACTTTAGAGAGCAACTTGTCAACAAACAAATATCTTGTTACCTAACAATTCCAGTTCTCATCATCTATCCTACAGAAAATCAGACACGTATACCAGAAATATGTATAAAAATGTTGTTTAAGGGCATTCAACTCTTGATTTCGGCTCAGGTCATGATCCCAGGATCATGGGATTGAGTCAGTGGAGCTGAGTCAGTGGAGGGGGGGCAAGCTCAGTCATGGCTGAGCCTCTCTCTCTCTCTCTCTCTCTTTCTCTCCCTCCCCCAGCTCAAGCTCTCCTTCTAAAAAACTAAAATTAAAATAAATAAAATAAAAATGCTGTTTGAAACAACCAAGATGTCAACCAATAGGTAAATGGCTAAATGAACTATATCAATTATATTTATGGGCTCCTTGCCAGCAATTTTTAAAATTTAATTTTAAAAACTCACTTATTGTATAGTTACTTTTTTTTTTTTTTGGGGGGGGGGGGTAGGCTCCATGCTCAACATGGGGCCTGAACTCACAACCCTAAGATCTACCGACTGAGCCAGCCAGGTGCCTCCCCGCCCATGCCTGGTTGGTGGGCTCAACCAATACTTTAAATGAAAAATGGAGGATGATATGATGTTTTAAAAACATACACAAAACACTATATTTAGAAGGAACTGCATGGAAAGGTCTGAATATCAGTAAACAGGATATGTAAGGAGACATCAAAAGTTGTTTTTATAAAGAGGCTGTGTTTATGTATCATTCATATAACTTACTTAAAATGTTATTACGGTAATAATAAGCTTATTTGAAGTTTCTAGGAAGCAGACATTAAGAGAAAGGACAGTTGATGAGGTCAGAGAAGAATAAGGATAAAAAAGATGGACCAATCAGTATTTTTATATACCATGTTTTCGTTGAGTAAAAGAACTGCAATTATATTAGAAAGCTGATTTTTGATATGCAAAATACAGTGATAGCAGCAGGTAAGAGATTAATAAAACCCACAATGTAATTTTAATAAAGGTCTCCAAAAGAAACCAATTACTTTAAAAAACAAAACAATTACTTTAAACAAGAATTGGAGACAATTCTTTCGGGTCTGCTTACTGAATTCAAGACTGCAATGACACTATTCTAGGTGTCTCAGGTGGGCCAGGCTTTTGTTGAAAAGGCCTCACCTAGATTAAGAAAAACAGCAATACACAGGCCAAAATCATCCTACAAGTGGAATAAAGTGCCTCACAAGGGCTGAAGAAGCAAGAATGATTCACTTGCAGTTTCAACAGAAAAAATTCATGATTATCTGTCCCCTTCATTTCCTATAATGTTTCTATCCCTGATGATAAACTTTCCGGCAAAATTTTGTGGATGGAATTCCTGTACCTCATTAAGAGGGTAACAGTAAATCCAGGTTTGGCCAGGACAAGTATGGCTTAAGTCTGTTATTCCAGCATAATTAATATCCTTCTCTTTCCCTCTCTACAGTATCCTGGTTTGTAGGATAAATTACACAGGCTCCCTACCAATAGATTATCCCTAGTTTGCACCTACTCTAAACCTTAAAGGTCCTCTGCTATTTCATTGTTCTTTAAGTTGCAAATATGCTTAGGAAAATAGGAAGCCAAGGCACCCAGATTTTAGATGACACTCTTATATTAACTGGAAGAGATGAATACACTCATTTCATTCATTTACAACGCCCAGTAAAATCGCCAGAAGTAGAACCCAAGTCTCTCAAAACAGTGCAATTTTTCTACACCATAATCTTTACACTATGACTACAAACAGAAGTTGTGGTAGAACAGCTTAGAGTCAGTATTGGGAAGTTTATAAAATTATTGCTCCAAATAGTAAAGAATGGTATTCCTGCAGGCACAGAAGGATTCCAAGAATAGGAAGAGTTGCCTACAGAGAGACATCAGCAAAATCAAAATTGCCATGAACCACAACATACCTCAAGCATTACCTTGTTCTTAACCTCCAATAAAGATTAAGATCCCCAATGAAGGCACCTGAAGTTAATTAAACTCTTAAATAGTTTTCAAAAGGACATTTCCAATTAAAATTCCTAAGTCTTACCTTAAAAGTTTAAAAACCTATCAAAATAATTTACAACCAAAAGACAGTTCATTTTTTGGTTAATTCACTGATTATAAATTACAATTATAAGTCTAGAAGTAGGGAGGTTGAACAGTCCATTAAGATTCATTAAGGCTTTCTTTCCCTTCGCTAAATTTATGGACATTATGCTTTAAGATGTGTTTCCTTCAGTTAGTGATAGTGAATAAATAGATGTTTACAGCTAGAAGAGAATGATGGTAATATTAAATTTAGAGCAAATTTTTAAGTAGTTTTTTTCTGCAAGTGTCAAAATTTATCAAGAATGAGGAGTATTACCATGCAAAGGCTAAAAAAAATCAATTAACATCTCACTCTATTGGAGTTCCTCTGAAGAAATGTTTATACCTGCAATATAAATGTAATTAAAACATTTTAATTACCTTATAATTATGCCATATTCTTGAACTCACTTGATTCTCACAACCCTGTAAACACACTCACATTTTCCCCATTGTATTGTTAACCTTTAATTTTAAGAAAAAGTGAAGATTTCCCAGTAAACAGCTGTAATTTCTATATTAAAAGGTCTATTGATTTACTAAGACTTAATTTACAAAATAAAACTAGGAGACACTGCTTTTTGTGTTGTTTTATTTTTTCCACTTAAACTTAAAACAAAACAAAACAAAACTACAACCAAAATAAAGCACCTAGGGCCCTACTGTACTGATCAGCTTTCAAATGCTGAGGCTTAATCTAACCTCCTCTGAAGAGGAGGGCTGCCAACCGAAGACTCCCATTTACCTAACATGCAACCCACTCTCATGTCAACTGTCCTATTCAATTATTTCCCACCACAATTTTGTTGGCAATTACTGTATAGTCTCATACTTAATATCACTATTTCTTGTTTTGAAAACGGAGATTTTCAGCTTATCAATTATTTCGCAATGAAAAAAACTACAATGGCGCTTCCACTGCTTATAAATAAATCCCCTGGCTCTGACTTGCTTCACCCCTTTTTTTTTCACAAGTCCAAAAGTCCACAAAAACTTTTCTATAGGATGAACTGCATTATCTACCTAGATTCCCCAAGTCACTAACACGTGGGGGGGAGGGGAGGGGGGACGGGGGCGAACTCAATCGAGGCCGCGCCAGGCGAGCGGCTCAGCTACTTTACTCCCGCTGTGCCCCCACCAGTCAAGGAGAAGCTGAGGTCCCACCTCTTCCTGCCGCTCCCTTCCCAGATGTCCATTTATGTAAATAGGCAAAGTGAATGACACCTTGGAACGAAATACCTCCGACTGACAGGGAAAGGCGGCCTGCCCTTCCCCCAGTCCCTCAACAGCCAAACAAATCATCCCTGCACACACCATCCCAGCGCCCACCGCAAAAACCACAGACCTGCCTCCAGGGTTTCCAGGGGGGACGGCGGCAGTCCCGTCCCGGCAGTGGACAGGTGCTGAGGAGGCTTTTTGGTCCAGGGGTTCTCCTTAGGCGGCGGCGGCGGCGGCGGCGGCTGCAGCTTTTCCTCAGGGCCGGCCGCCGCCTCAATCTCCAGGACGTCCTCGGCCAGCAGGTCCCTCGGCAAGGGTGGCGGGGGTTCCCCACCGAAGGGGCCCCCGGGCCCGCGCGCCTTGTGCGCCAGGTGCAGCGCCAGGGGTCTCACGGGCACGGCCGCCTGGGGCACGCTGTACCCCAGCACCAGCGCCGGCGACGGCTCTCCCCGAGCCCCCGCGCTGATGGCTGTCGCGGCCCTCTCTTCACTCGCCGCCTCCTTGCCCTCCCGTTCGGGCGGGGACAGCTGCTCGGCCTGCCGACTCGCCGCTACCAACAGCGACTCCTTCTCAGCAGTCACCGTGGGTGGCTCCTCCCCAGAGTGAGCGCCGGGCACCGGGGCGCGAGCAGACATCGTCCCTTTGCCCCAGTCACCCCAGCCAGGGGGAGCCCGGGGCCAGGGAGCCCGACTGCCCGTCTTTCCGCCGGGGAACCGACTGGCTCCGGCCTGGGGCAGAAAACCCGAGAACCCGGCCGCCACCGCCGCCCGTGTCGGCCGACGCCGTACAGCGCCCGGCGTGCCGCCGCCCCTCCCCGCGCGGAACGGAGCGCTAACCGCCCGCCGGCCCAGTTCGCCTCAGAGGCACACGCCCCGAGCCAGCCAACAAGCGCCAGGCGCCGCAGCCGGGAGCCGCGAGCCTTCACCTGGCGTGGGCAGCGGTGGACGCGCTACAAGCAGGGGTGGAGGACCTCTAGCGGAGTCAAGGAGGCGCGTGCCCCTAGAGCCGGTAACTGCACAAGGGGGCGGAGGCGGGGGCGTGAAGGGGGCGGTCCCAGAGGGCAGGGCGGGGGCGGGGCCTCCCGAAGGAGCGTGACGTGGCTACTCACCGGCTCCTGCCCTCGCAAGGCAGCCGCCCACGGTGGTTGACGGACTAGCCCGTCCGGGTAACGCCCGGCCTAAGGGCCGGCCCCGCCCCAGCGGCCAGCCGAGGGGGAGGGAAGGCAAACTGGACGATTCTTCTGCTCGCGGGCTACCGCAGCCCCGACTGTGGGCGCAGGGGCGGGGCGCGCCCAGGGCCTCGGTGACTAGCCGCGCACTGGCGCCGCCCTCTGCAGAGTGCGGGCGAGGGGCGGGGCGGGCTACGCACGTGGCGCCGGAGGGGGGGGGGGGCGGGGCGGTCGCTTGTGCCCCAGGCCCTGACGGAGAATTGACCCGAGGCGGGAGAGAATGGTAGGTAGTCTCCGCCAACTACCCTGGGGTGATTTTCTTGCGGACCGGGGTCCCGGACTCTGCGTTAGACCCTTCACCTCGTGAAAGTTTCCCCCTGAGGATTTGGGGAGCTGCGATCCCTTTTAATCCCGAGCCACGTCCAGAATGGAAATTGTGTAATTTGTAGGTAACTGTTTATGAAACCTTTGCCCAGGGAGTCGGTTTAGTGCACTTCCCCACCCTTATTTCCAACCCTCGAACTGAAATACATTTAAAATGCTCTTGAGGAAAACAAATGGTTAGTATTTCGCCGGCTTTTTGTTGTTGTTACAAGTTCCTTTGATTTGTAGAGATAACACTTGTTTACAAAGTAACCATGTTTCCTAATATTTTTTCCTGGAATGGACATACTTTAAAAGGTACAAATATGTATTGATTAAATCCAATAAGAGCTTTCTACTTGGCAGTCACATTCAGTGAATGATATTGGTTTCATAGGCATGCATTTATAAGTTAATTAATGTTTATGTTCCTGTGCAAGGTCGCTGAAAATGGGTTTGACCCAGTGAAAATTTTTTCACCAAGGAACACCCCTCCCTCAAAAAAAAAAAAAAAAAAAGCAAAACAAAACTGTACCTGGCCATTTGTATGCACTTTGGCAATGGGTCCCTCCTAGCTTCCTTGAGAGCTGACAAGCTAGGCAGAAAGCTTGTACGGGATTCCTTTCCCAGGGGTCTCCCTTCAGTCACATTAATTTCCAATTTATCTGACCCTGAGCAACCTTCAGGACCCATTACCAGTTGAATAAGGGTTGTACTTATATTTCCAAGGAGGCCCCATCTTCACTAGCTCCATTATTGGTAAAGCCTTGTTTTGTTAACTATCAACTAGCTGCTCTTCCTGTTAGAATCAGCCTTTTGGAGTCCTGCCAGGTAATACTTGGCTTTGTTTACAAAAGGTCAGCAACAAGTTCACACCGGAAGTGACTGAGAGAACACATTCTATTTTACTATCTGTTTCAATACAGGTGGATTAAAGACTGATTCTGTTGAGGAAAAGGTTATGTGGAATGGTGTCTGAAGTTAGATTCATATGGGCTACCTAACCATGGTTGGTAGTTTTGTTTGCTGCTGTTTTGTTTTTGTTTTGTTTTGTTTTGTTTTTAAGTGAATTATAAAGGTGCTTTATTGAAGAAACACAGGAGGACTTTTTTGGAACTAGATTGTGGTTGCAGGAAGAGACGAACTGGAGGGTAAATGTGTACTCAAAAGGTCTCTAAAGATTCAGTAGGTGGTGTTTGAGATCTTCACTGTAATACAGTGCCACTAATGTCAGTGAAGGGAGTTGTCAATTTGTTGTCCCTCTTTTAAACACACATTAATAACTCCTATTTCCACATAGCTGCCTCTTGGAAACAACTTTACCTGTCTTCTGTTTGCCTCTCCACCCTTTGCCTCCTTTTGTGCCAGGCAGAGCTGATCTGTCCAGATTGCACTAATGAATTCCCTCACAGTCCTTGGTATCTCGATGGGTTCAGGCAGTAGGAAGTATATGCAAGAGATTGGAGGCCAGAAGATAGTGGGGTCATAGTCCATATTCCCCAGGCTGGTCAATTCCATATTCACCAAGGGTTAACTGCACTCTCTCTATTCAGTTATCTTTCCAGTTCTTTCCTTTGTCCCTTCAAGCCTACTAATAACTGGTAGTCCTTGGGGCACTGCATTATCTCTCATTGGTTTCCCTGACTCTTATGCTGTACCTCTGTAAGTCATCCTTTTAATAACTCTATTCAAATTATGCAGTTTAACCTTTCCATCTGATCTTTATTTTAAGATTTTATTTTTAAGTAATCTCTGCACCCAACATGGGACTCAAACTTACAACCCCAAGATCAAGAGTTGCACACTCCACCAAACCAGCCAGGTACCTCCATCTGATTTTTTTTTTTTTAAATGTTTACTTTGTGAGAGAGAGAGAGAGCATGCATGCAACCTAGGGGTTGGGGCTGGGGGCAGAGAGAGAGGAAGACAGAGAATCCCAAGCAGGCTCCACACTGTAAGCACAGAGCCCGATGGGGAGTTGGATTCTATTAACCATGAGATCATGACCAGAACCGAAATCAAGAGTCAGACACAACTGACTGAGCCACCCAGGTGCCCCATCATCTGATTTTTTTTTTTAAGTTTATTAATTTTGAGAGAGAAAGAGCACAGGAGGGGCAGAGAGAGAGAGAGAGAGATGGAGAGAGAATCCCAAACAGGCTCCTTACTGTCACTGCAGAGCCTAATGTGGAGCTCTGTCCCATGAACCATGAAATCATGACCTGAGTCAAAATCAAGAGTCAAATGTTTAACCTACTGACCTACCCAGGCGACTCCCATCTGATTTTGATGGGACCTTGACTGACCCAATTTGTCTTTGCTGAAACTCCATTATGTTAAGTCATTTGGCCTCTGTTGCTAATTGCCAGATTCTTCCTCTGCTTCTTAGTTGAAAATCAAGGAAGAAAGATTGGCTCAGTTAATTTTTTGTAGCCAAATTATTATCCATTCTGTGGATTATTTTCTCGTGAGTAGAGTCCCCATTTAGCCTGGAGGAACAAAGCTGTTTGGTTCAAAACACTGCCATCAAGGCAATTAAGGTGGGAGAGCCAGTTAGTAAGAAGGTGAAAGACTACATATTTTAACCAAGTTGAAGTATCTTTTCCCTATTTTAGTGAATGGCACCACCTTCCAGTCTATATAATCTAGGAGTTATCCTTTAACCTCTCCTTTCCCTCACTCTCCATAATTCACTAGTTTACAAGTATTTCTCAAGCTTCTGCCAGGCAGTGTTCTAGGCTCTCACCAAGACCAGTACCTCCTAAATGTCAAGTTCTGCTTTCTCCACTGTCACCATCCTACTCCAAGATGCCACCATGCTAATATGATACTGTCATACCCTCTTAATTGGCCTCTCTGCCTTCACTTAGACCTAATTGATAAAATTGTAGTAAAGGTTGCATGAGCTACCTTGTAAAGTGCTTACCATGTAAAGCTACATGTAAAGTGCTTACCAAAAAACCTTGGCTCAATAATACTATTTTTTTTTTTAACGTTCATTTATTTTTGAGACAGAGAGAGACAGAGCATGAACGGGGGAGGGGCAGAGAGAGAGGGAGACACAGAATCGGAAGCAGGCTCCAGGCTCTGAGCCATCAGCCCAGAGCCCGATGCCCGCGCTCGAACTCATGGACCGCGAGATCCTGACCTGAGCTGAAGTTGGACACTTAACCGACTGGGCCACCCCGGCGCCCCAATACTACCTATTTTTATTGCTTTTAAAGCCAGACTTAACCAGGATAAATGACCCTAATTTTACCCAACTACTGAGATTAGAAGCCCTATTTATGTATGTATGTATGTATTTATTTATTTATTTTTCTGGTGGAAAACTGGAATCAAGAGCAGGTTATAGGGTTATCTTTTCAAAGAAGGGAGACTGGTTCTCTGGGCCCTCATAAGTTATGAAACACCTAAAGTAATTATCCTTATACAAACTTGATGATCCCATTGTTCAAATGAGCCTTTAAAAGACGATTCTTGTTTTTCCTGTTTAGACTATGCTTATGTATTGTCAGATGACTGAACCCACTCTTTCTCCCCCTCCCTCTGGTGCCTTAGGAAATTAAAATCCCATGAGAACATCAAGATCTTTATTATTATTACCAGTGCAATTTAGGTTCAAGCTGGTAAAAACACAATGTACAAATAGCTGTAGTGTATGCTAGAGAAGTTTCAAAGAATGCATTAGATATAAATTATTTCAAAGTCAGGAAGTCCAAGGAGAAGATAAAACTTGTGAGAAGTGAGATGATTCATTTTCAGAAATACTTATTTAGTGCTGTGCTGTCTAGTTAACAATAGGCTTACAACCTATTGGAAATATGTATAAACTTACCCCCCCCTCCACAATGGAGTCCCAAACCCTTAGACACTTCACTTCCTGGTTCTTCTTCCCCTCTCCATTTCACAGCCTGATTTTTCTCATGCTTTGCAATGAGTAAGCGCTAAAGAACTGAAGTCTCTGCATCACCTCAAGGAATGTACATTTGTTCCAATCAGACTATTTTTTGCCTTATATGGGCATAGGCGACTTCCCCATAAGGCTGTAACCTCTTAGTACTCAGCCAATGAGGAATCGAGGGGGGGTACTTCACACTAGGAGATAAATTGCCTGCTGTAACTGCCCCAAGTATGCCAAGCATCAGACATATGCTCTTGCAAGAACATTGATTAAAGCTTCGTTTCACTGTGCTCCCAGTGTCTGTGCCTTTGATTGGGTCAGTGGGATTGTTTCTCACAAAACTGAACCCAGAGATTTTTTTTAACTTCTTATAAAATAGCCACTTTTGAAAAGACTGATTTTTTAGCAAGATGTACTGAGCCATCCTTACCTTCAACTCATAGAGCTTTGGGCCCTGTTTATCGGAATAATAGCTTTCCTTATGAGCTGAATGCTCAGATAAATATTGCATACTTCCAATTATCTTTAACCTTCAAGGCAGGATCAATGCTAATGTACGTTTGAAAGGCTTTGCACCCTTTTTTCAGTAAATAAATATCAATCCTAGACACAGCATAAAAGCACCTTTAGAAATTTTTACTCTATTATACAAACAGGTAAAAACACTGTGCTTGCTGGGGCGCCTGGGTGGTGCAGTCGGTTAAGCGTCTGACTTCAGCCAGGTCACGATCTCGCGGTCTGTGAGTTCGAGCCCCGCGTCGGGCTCTGGGCTGATGGCTCTGAGCCTGGAGCCTGTTTCCGATTCTGTGTCTCCCTCGCTCTGACTCTCCCCCGTTCATGCTCTGTCTCTCTCTGTCCCAAAAATAAAAAACGTTGAAAAAAAATTTAAAAAAAAAAACAAAAACACTGTGCTTGCTATGCAAAAATAGGTTCAAAACAAATCTAGGGTACTTTTCAACCAGATTGTTGTTCCAAAGTGGATGCTCTCTTTACTTTTTAGGTATGTTTTAATAGACTAGTTTAATACAAGTAGGAACTCTAAATAAAGTTTAAGTGCCTAGGGGCTCCTGGGTGGCTAAGTCGGTTGAGCATCTGACTTCAGTTCAGGTCATGATCTCAGGGTTCACGAGTTTGAGCTCTGCGTCGGGCTCTGTGATGACAGCTCAGAGCCTGGAGCCTACTTTGGGTTCTGTCTCCCTCTCTCTGCCCCTCCCCCACTCTCAAAAATAAATAAAAACAATAAAAACATTAAAAAAAAAAAAAAAAAAAAAGAACTCTCAGCCAGGGGCACTTGGGTGGCTCAGTCTGTTAAGTGCCTGACTTCGGCTCAGATCATGATCTCACGGGTTTGTCAGCCCCACATCCCGCTTCACATCATCTCTCTACCTCTCTCTGCTCCTCCTCTACCACACACATTCTCTCTCCCTCTCAAAAATAAACATTTAAAAAAAAAGAACTCTCAGCCAATAATAGCTAAGATTGATACTCAAAACTGTCTTTCCTATCATACTATTTAGTCTTCTTTCTTTTATAATAACTTGCAATAAGACAAATAATAGGAAGTAATAGTTAATATTTTTTAAAAAGACAAACTATAAGCTCAAGATAATATAACTTTTTCTCTTCCAATTTTCAAATAACAGGACTTTCAAACAATAGGGTTAGTAATCTGTCTGAATTCTTTCTACTATCCAATTATATTTAATATTTGTATAGCATCATAAGTACTAGTGCAACAAAGATGAGACCTTGTTTTTTTTTAACGTTTATTTTTGAGAGACAGAGACAGTGTGCTCAGGGGAGGGGCAGAGAAAGAGGGAGACACAGAATCGGAAGCAGGCTCCAGGCTCTGAGCTGTCAGCACAGAGCCTGACGCAGGGCTCGAACCCGTGAACCGTGAGATCATGACCTGAGCCAAAGTCAGACACTTAACTGACTAAGCTACCCAGGTGCCCCCAAAAGACAAGATCTTTAAATTAAAGTTTGGATGAACTTCAGTGGTTGACATCAGAAAATATAAGCTTTGTAGAGAAACTGGAAAAGTTCTTATCAGTTTTTTAATACTTATGGTTTATTTTAATCAATTCAATAAATATTCACTGAAAGCTTACTGTAGTTCAGTAACTAGGCTAGACCCTGGGGATATACTAGTGAACTGTCAGTTCCAGAACTTACACAGAGATGTTGAATGCATTGTGCAGTGGCTTTCATACCTCATGAATTGATATGTACAATTAAATCAGAAGTTTCACAAACCACTACTTATCTTTACTAAGTGAACACACTCTTATGTGATCTATTCTCTTCCATTTCACTTTTTTTAAAAAGCACAAAATTAATTAATTTCATGGTATAGGTACAGATCATAATGTACAGTTTGAAAAATGACAGTGGCACAGTGATTAAACTGAAACTAGATTATCTGGGTTCAAATGATAGCTTTGCCACTTCCTAGCAATAAAACGGCAATTTACTTAACCTCTCTGATTTTGTTTCTCCATCTGTAAAACATGAAAAATAATTGTATCTACTGGACTTCAAGCTGTACTACAAAGCTGTAATCATCAAGAAAGTATGATACCGGCACAATAACAGACACTCAGATCAATGGAACAGAATAGAGAACCCAGAAATGGACCCACAAACGTATGGCCAACTAACCTTTGACAAAGCAGAAAAGAATATCCAATGGAATAAAGACAGTCTCTTCAGCAAATGGTGCTGGGAAAACTGGACAGTGACATGCACAAAAATAAACTTGGACCACTCTCTTACACCATACACAAAAATAAACTCAAAATGGATGAAAGACCGAAATGTAAGATAGGAAGCCATCAAAATCCTCGAGGAGAAAGCAGGCAAAAACCTCTTTGACCTCAGCCACAGCAACTTCTTACTCAACAGTGTCTGGAGGCAAGGGAAACAAAAGCAAAAATGAACTACTGGGACCTCATCAAAATAAAAAGCTTCTGCACAGTGAAGGAAACAATCAGCAAAACTAAAAGGTAACCGATGGAATGGGAGAAGATATTTGCAAACAATATATCAGATAAAGTGTTAGTATCCAAAATCTATAAAGAACTCCTCAATCTCAACACCCAAAAACCAAATAATCCCGTGAAGAAATGGAAAAAAGACATGAATCAACAACTCTCCAAAGAAGACATCCAGATGGCTAACAGACACATGAAAAAATGCTCATCATCACTCATCATCAGGGAAATACAAGTCAAAACCACAATGAGATACCACCTCACACCTGTCAGAATGGCTAACATTGAAACTCAGGCAACAACAGATGTTAGGGAAGATGTGGAGAAAGAGGATCTCTTTTGCATTGTTGGTGGGAATGCAACCTGGTGCAGCCACTCTGGAGAACAGTATGGAAGTTCCTCAAAAAATTAAAAATGGAACTACCCTATGACTCAGGACTTGCACTACTAGGTATTTATCTAAGGGATACAGGTATTCTGTTTCAAAGGGGGCACATGCACCCCAATGTTTATAGCAGCACTATCAACAATAGCCAAAGTATGGAAAGAGCTCAAATGTCTATCGATGGATGAATGGATAAAGAAGATGTGGTATATCTATACAATGGAGTATTACTTGGCAATCAAAAAGAATTAAATCTTGCCATTTGTAGCAATGTGTATGGAACTAGAGAGTATTATACTAAGTGAAATTAGCTGGAGAAAGATAAATATCATAAGACTCAACTCATATGATGACTTTAAGATACAAAACAGATGAACATAAGGGAAGGGAGGCAAAAATAGTATAGAAACAGGAAGGGGGACAAAACATAAAAGACTCTTAAATATGGAGAACAAACAGGGTTACTGGAGGAGTTGTGGGAGGGGAGATGGGCTAAATGGGTACGGGACACTAAGGAATCTACTCCTGAAATCATTGTTGCACTATATGCCAACTCAGTTGGATGTAAATTTAAAAAATAAAAATAAAAATAAATCATTTAAAAAAATAAATGAAATGGTAAAGAAAGCATAAAAATAAAAAATATGGCCAAGGTAGATATTATATAACTTTAATAGGCACAATTCAAAAGAAGATATGTAAAAAAAAAAAAAAGAAGGAGATATGTATCACATCACATATGCATAAAACTACATAGAAACCAAATGCATAAAGGGGGATAAGAGATATGTAAAATGTTAATAAATTATAATTATAGTCAGATATTTCAAGCTTTCAGAATTGAAAAAAAATAATTGTATCTACTTTACATGGTTATTGTGAGAATTTAAAAATGTTGATTTATTTAAAACTCATTGAGTCGTGCCTGGCAAATAGTAAGGGCTAATAACTACAAGTCATCGTTGTTATTAGTATTACTATTATTTTTATTTTATCGGAGACTAACAAAAAGTAAACTCAGTAACTACAGATTGTTAGCAACAGTTAATGAAGAAAAATATGGGAGGTAAAATTTAAAGTGAGAATTAAAGTATGAGAAGGAACACGCCACGGGACAAGTATTCTTTTAAGATGAATGGAGCTTCCTGTTAAGGATTGAAAGATGAAGCTGGAGTTGTGTGGCTACCAAGGCCTCGGAAAGAGACTGGTATCTAGCATATAATAAAGCATGGCTAGAGAGAAGGCTAAAGCGATAGCCTAAGGCAGACCTGCAGGGGACTCTAGATTATGGCAGAGTTTGAATTTTATTCTTTGAGCAATAGGAAGCCACTATAAAATATGAGGATTTAGCAAACCTACTTGAGCCCATCCACCATTCTCCTATTTATTATTTATTTATTTATTTATTTATTTTTAAGTTTATTTATTTTGAGAGAGAGACAGAGAGAAAGCACAAATAGGGGAGGGGCAGAGAAAGAAGGAGAGAGAGAATCCCAAGCAGGTTCCACACTGTCAGCACAGAGCCCGATACAGGGCTCGATCCCACAAACTGCAAGATCATGACCTGAGCTGAAATCAAGAGTTGGATGCTTACGTGACTAAACCACCAGGCACCCCAAATGTTCTATGCAATTTTAGACAGAATCTCTTACATCCTCACTGTGAAAAGTGAGAATATATGACCCAACCCTTTGCTCTTCCAATTTTTTTTCTTTATATTAACATCTTAACCTTCTTTATTTTTAAATATAGCATACACAGAAAAGTGCTCCCACATAACTTAAAAACCCACACATGTACCAATTAATGGGTAGAGTGAACAACCATGTAATGGCTACCCCAGTTAAGAATTAGAACCCCATGTGTTTCTATTTACAACACTTTCCTCCCCTTAAGGAGGAAATCACTTTCTTACTTTTCTTTATGGGTTATCACCTAATAATTTATCCCACAGATTTGCCTAGTTTTTTAAACTATATGTAAATGAAATCTTCCTATAAGTACTGTATCATTTTGGGAGTAGAATTTCTGAATTATAGAGTATGCATATCTTTAATCTATTACAGATATTGCCAAACCATTTTCCAAACTTTTGTATCAATTTACATTCCCCGTGGCAGTGTTTGAGAGTATGCCATATCATGGACAACATTTCTTCCTTTTTTAAAAAATTTTTTTGAATATTTATTTTTGAGAGAGAGAAAGAGACAGAGTGCAAGTGGGGGAGGGACAGAAAAACAGGGAGACACAGAATCCAGAGCAGGCTCCAGGCTGCTGTCAGCTGACAGAGCCCACTTGGGGCTCGAACCTGCGAACTGTGAGATCATGACCTCAGCCAAAGTCAGACACTTAACCGACTGAGTCATCCAGGTGCAACATTTCTTCCTTTCATATACATTGTCAAGAGTGATCATTTGTATTCTATTGTACAACCATAATGTGCTTCTTTATGCTTTGTTCATAGACTGGTTCTAAATTTTAAGAATCTATAAACAGCTTTATTTTATGAGTGTGTAGATATTCCTCACTGCAGAACAGTGTTATGTGCTAGGATTGCATTTCCTTCTCTATGGTTTCAGTGTCATGATAACCTAGAAACAAGACCAACTGTATTCATATTTTATACTTCATCAGTATGAAATAATCAACAAATTCCCACTACATTTGAGTGAAATCCATATATACATAGCTACTGATTTTTCTGGTACAGTTGCTGTTTTTTCCAGGAGTTCCTGATTGTTCCTGTTTTCCCTGCTTCCATGATTTCACATTCTCATTGTTTACCTCCTACCTTTCTAGCCACTTCTCAGTCTATCTCTTTAATTCTTCATTGTCTAAACATTAATTGTTGGTGGCAGTACCCAAGACTATGTCTTAGGTTAGCAGATTTTCAAATTGTGCTCCTAAATCCTTTTTAGAGAATATTTAGGGACACTTTTTTTTTTTTTAATGTTTATTTCTTTTGTGAGAGAGAGCATGAGGAGGGGGAAGGGACAGAGAAAGAGGGAGAGAATCCTAAGCAGGCTCTGTATTGTCAGTGCAGGGCCCAACACGGGGCTCTCATGATCGTGAGATCATGACCTGAGCCGAAATCAAGAGTCAGGTGCTTAACCCACAAAGCCACCCAGGTGTCCCTTAGGACACTTTTTTAGGGAATCTTTAAGGTTGAGGTCAAAACTGTTTTCATAATATTAAGATATTATTTTGCCTTTTCCCCTTGTCGATATCTGTACTGATGGTGCAAAAGCAATGGTGGATAAATCTGCTGGTGACTCACCACGAATCAAGGCAGTGGAACCAAACTGTACTAGCACTCATTGTATTCTTCAGCCACACATTCATAGTCAAAACAACAAAAATTCTTGAGGCAACTGGGTGGCCCAGTCAATTGAGCATCTGACTCTTGATTTGGGCTCAGGTCATGATCTCAGGGTTGTGGGATGGAGCCCCCACATTGGCTGAGCGCGGGGCCTGCTTAGGATTCTCTTGATCTCTCCTTCTGCCCCTCTCCCCTTTGCTCCCTCCCTCTCAAAAAAACAAAAAACAAAAAACAAAAATTTCAAGCTTCACCTAAGAATGTCCTTGATGTCAAAATTATTAATGTGATTAAAACTTAACCCTATAACTGCTTCTTTTAAAAGTTTATTTATTTTGAGAGAGCACGGGGGAGAGAAAGAAGGAGAGAGAGAATCCCAAGCAGGCTCCATGCCATCAGCATAGAGCCTGATGATACACCGTGAGATTATGACCTGAAAGCAAGAGTTGGATGCCTAACTGACTGAGTCACCCAGGCGCCCCTTAAGAGAGTCTTTTAATATTCTGTGTGATGAAATAGGAAGGGTACATAACTCACTTCTGTGGTATATCAAAGTATGATGGTTGTCTTGAAGAAAAGGACTAGATTGACTTGTACACAGACTAGCTCCTTTCTTCATGGAACCCATTTGTACTTGAAAGAACACCTGACAACAGACTAGGTTTACTCATGCTTAGATAATTTGGCAGACATTTTCCCAAAAGTGAATGAAGTGAATCCGTCATGTCAATGGAAACAACTGATGATACCAGTGATAATATTCAAGCTATCAAGAGAAAATTAGAATTTGGAAATCTTGTAACTACAGCATGAGCTCAACAGCTTCCTAATGCTTGAAGACTCTTTTCTGATGAGATCAGTAGTGATTTTAATAATATAACTTTTTGATACTGTGTAATGAAGTGTGTCAACATTTGGAAGGGCTGCATAACGAAGCTAATATTTTTTCAAATGACTAAAAACATTACCAAATCATACATTGGTACGACAAAGGGTAAGAAAGGCTATTGGCTTTCTTTTTCTGACTTAAAATGTTTTTACTATTATTACATAGTACTTCAATATGAACAATCATATTTATTACAATTTAACCATTTGATTCCAAGGCAATCATAAGCACTAGTGAAAATATGTTACTTAGAAAATGATTCAGCATTATATGGATTTTCTGGATCAGGACGTGGTAAACTATGGCCCATGGGCCAAATCCTGACCACCACCTATTTTTACACAGGTGCAAGCTAAGAATGGTTTTTACGTTTTTTTAATGGTTGAAAAAAGAGTTTTGGGGACACATAAATACTGTATGAAGTTTGAATTTCAGTTCCATAAATAAATTTTATTGGAATACAGCATGCTTATTCGTTTACATATTGTCTGTGGCTGCTTTCGCACCACGAAGGCAGAGTTGAGTAGTTGTGAGAGGAACCATATGTGGTGCTGTCATCACTCTGTCCTATTGCTAAAAGGCAAATATCAAGAGAGAAATCCAATAGAATTCCATAAGTACTCCAAATGATGATGAATATGTTTAATTAAATGCATTTGCTTATAAATGGGTATCAGTTTTTGGCAATACTTATCTGTATGAAAAGACATTTTCAAAGTTGAAATACAGTACATAAAATCTAGTTACAGGTCAACATTAACAAATGAGAATTTGGAACAGATTTTGAGGAGAGGTCTAGACACCAGCCACCAATTCTTTAGTTCTCTATTATCCTACACCAACTGAGTTTCCAAAAATTCAATTCAGTTCTGACCTACCTAGAGTTAGTGTCCAACCTCACAAATTAAAGGACTCATTCCCACAAGTCTGCCCTCACTTCAGATATCAGCCACAAATAGGGTACCCAGGCCACCCAACACTTTTGCCCATCCAACTACAAATCAGTTCCCACAAACCCCTCCTTAGGTTGGATAATTTGCTAGACTGGTTCACAGAACTCAGGGAAACACTTTATTTACACTTACTAGTTTGTTATAAAGGATGTAATTCAGGAACAGCCAGATGAAAAAGATAAGGTTATAGGGGAGGAGGTATTCAGAACTTCCATGCCCTCTCTGGGCATGTCACCCTCAATGTATTCGTGGAAGCTCCCTGAATCTCACCATTTAGGGGTTTTTCTGGAGGTTTCATCACTTAGACTTGGTTGATTAAACCATTGGTCATTGTGATTAACTGAACTTTCAGCCCCTCTCCCCTATTTTACTGACTATACAATAAAAGCTAAAAAAGCAGTGTATATGTTGCCAAGGTAATTTGCAAGGCCACCATGTTTATTAGTGAAAACAGAATCCTTGATGTCCCTGCAGACTCCAACTTGCTCACCAATTTCAGAGGGAGAATGGAAGACATGGGGTGACAGAGGTTCTTGGGGTGTTTGAGCCTGGAGATGAGAAAAGGACTCAAACAGAGAGCAAAGAGACAGACTTAACAGGAACAACAGCTGCATAAAATCTTACCCCCTCTTCTTGAAGGATTTCTCAGGGCAACAAGCAAGAATTTGACCAGGCCAGGGCACCTGGGTGGCTCAGTCGGTTAAGAGTCTGACTTTGGCTTGGGTCATGATCTCATGGTTTGTGGGTTCGAGCCCCATGCTGGGCTCTGTGCTGACAGCTCAGAGCCTGGAGCCTGCTTCGGATTCTGTGTCTCCCTCTCTCTCTCTGTGCCTCCCCACTTGTGCTGTGTGTCTTTCTCTCAAAGATAAACATTAAAAAAATAATAAAATTTTTAAAAAGGGGGGGGGGGCAGGGTACGACCAGGCCACCAGTCTGGTCCTAGGTCATCTGTGAAAGGAAAAATGTGCACCCAGTCTGGGGCCACACTGCTACCTGGAGCCTTGCTTGCCCCTGCTGGCTTTGCAGCTGAATCAACTCTTTTTTCAGTAACATGAGCTTTCTATCCAGAAAACTGGAAGACATATTTATAGGCATAACCTTAAACCAACAACACTTGTGCAGCCAACACTTCTTCAGACTTCAGAGGAAATGTCTCAGTCGCTGTCTTCTAAGCCTGTCCCTGAGAGGGATTTCTTTCCTACTGATCCTCCTTTGGCTAGAATAGTGACAAAACGGAGTTGCATGGGATATAAGTTACAGGGGGCAAGAGCTTCAGTGCCTTGCTTAGCAGGAGGAGTTGGGAGCTAGAGCAGCTTCCAGCTGCAACCATGGAAGTGGGATCTGCTGGGCATGAGAACCTGTGCCTGAGGGAGCAGAACCTTATCCTCATCCATGGGGGGTGACCTGCACCACGTGGAAGGCAGTGACAGCATTCTTCTGGGGGGCCTGAATTGCCTCAGGGTGGCCTAGGCCAGGGGGCCAGCACAGCAGTGGCCGTGATTCCTTGGCATGGATTTGCATCTCCACCCATCGCTAGTCATCCCACTCCTAGAAATTTATCATAAGCCATTAATCTCAAAGAAAAAACAAAAATGACAGCATTTAGGGCACCTGGGTGGCTCAGTTGGTTAAGCATCCGACTTCAGCTCAGGGCATGATCTCACAGTTTGTGAGTTCGAGCCCCGCGTCGGGCTCTGTGTCTGACAGCTCAGAGCCTGGAGTCTGTTCTGTATCTTCCCCTCTCTCTACCCCTCCCCTGCTTAAGCTCTGTGTCTCTCTGTCTCTGTATAATAAATAAACGTTAAAAAAATTTTTTTTAATGACAGCATTTGTTTTTTTATGTTTGTTTGAAATAATACATTCTATGGTAAAGTTTTTTTAACAGTAAAGGTCATTGATAAGTTTGAGTTGTTGTCCCTTCTATTCTTACTTCCCTGATACTCTATATCCTTCCAATTTTTTTCTCTGCATATATATAGATCCATTTTTCCATACTGTATATGATTTCAATTAATAACTCTTTGACATCTTTATGTAAGTGTAAAGGTAAAACTACTGATAAAAAGCTGAAGATTTCTACACCCTACTAAGTGGTTTTGAATAATCTAAGTTCTGCCCAGGTTTTTCTTTGTGTGAGGTGAATTCATATGTACTTACCTCCAAATGGAAGTACCAAAACATTCTAAGTAAGAATCATTTGTTCTTTTGGTGCCATTGCTCTTCTTCATGATTGATAATAGAATATAACCTCTCTGATTAGGGGAGTATGCAGATAATGTTATTGTTCTTGTGCAGCAGTCAGATCATTTAGTAATTGGCAAATGGCAGGGTGCCTGGCTGGCTCAGTGGGTAGAGCATGTCACTTTTGATCTCATGGTCCTGAATTCAAGCCCCATGTTGGGCGTGGAGCCTACTTAAAGATACATTTGCAAATGGCTACTGTTGATAAGTCATTCAAAGCCATATAAATTTCTATCACTAACAATATCTTTTTTAGTGATTCACAAACTTTTTAATTACTAAATCATATTTTATAGTGGAATTAACATCAATCTGTTTTTTTGTGTTGCAGCACTTGGAGTTTCATGGGAATGAATAATATTCATAGTAAATAAATGGGTTTCTAAAAGAAAAGCAAAGCTGGAGGAATCATAGTTCCAAACTTCAAGTTATATTATAATCCTGTAGTAATCAAAACAGTGTGGTGCTGGCACAAAAATCTGGCATATGGTACTTGCATAGGCCATTAAAACAGAATAAAAAGCCCAGAAATGAACCCACACCTATATGATCAATTAATCTTCCACAAAGCAGAAAAGAATATCCAATGGGAAAAAGACTGTCTCCTCAACAAATGGTGTTTGGAAAACGGGACAGCAACATACTATACAGAAGAATGAAACTGGACCACTTCAACACCATATACAAAAATAAATTCAAAAGGGATTAAAGACCAAAATATGAGACTTGAAACCATAAAAATCATAGAGGAGAACACAAGCAGTAATCTCTTTGACATTAGTTGTAGTAACTTCTTTCTAGATATATCTCTGGAGGCATGGGAAACAAAAGCAAAAATAAACTATTGGGACATCATCAAAATAAAAAGCTTCTGCACAGCCAAGGAGAAAGGACACAACAAAACTCAAAGGGAAGATATTTGCAAATGACGTTTCTGATTAAGTGTTAGTATCCAAAATATATAAAGAACTTATAAAACTGAGCACCCAAAAAATGAATAATCCAATTAAAAATGGGCAGAAGAGGGGCGCCTGGGTGGCTCAGTCGGTTAAGCGGCCGACTTCGGCTCAGGTCATGATCTCGCCGTCTGTGAGTTCGAGCCCCGCATCGGGCTCTGTGCTGACAGCTCAGAGCCTGGAGCCTGTTTCAGATTCTGTGTCTCCCTCTCTCTGACCCTCCCCCGTTCATGCTCTGTCTCTGTCTCAAAAATAAATAAACATTAAAAAAAATTAAAAAAAAAATGGGCAGAAGACATGAATAGTCATTTTTCCAAAGAAGATGTACAGATGGCCAACAGACACGTGAAAAGATGCTCAACATCACTCATCATCAGGGAAATACAATTCAAAACTATGATGAGATATCACCTCACACATGTCAGAATGGTTAAAATCAACAGTACAAGAAACAATAGTGCTGATGAGAATGTAGTGAAGGGGAACCCTCTTGCACTGCTGGTGGTAATGCAAACTGGTGCAGCCACTCTGTAAAGCAGTATGGAGGTTCTTCCAAAGTTGAAAATACCCTACTATCCAGCGATCACACTAGTAGGTATTTATGCAAAGAATACAAAAATACTGACTCAAAGGGATACATGTACTCTGATGTTTACAGCAGCATTATCTACAGTAGCCAAATTATGGAAGCAGCCCAAGCGTCCATTAATTGATGAATGGATAAAGATTTCCTGTTTCTTGGCTCTCTCTCTCTCTCTATATATATATACACACACACATATATATGTAATATAGATATCTATATATCTATTATATCTATAGACATATATATAGATACAATCTCCTTACCTTTTCACCTGACATTATATATAACCTTAGGAAATCTTGAAGGAAACTCTTCTTGGTCATTATCATTGATTGATAGGTTAAAAGTCCATTTTTTTAATTTCCTTTAATTTATGTATGTATTTATTTGTTTATAAAGTTTATTTATTTATTTTTGAGAGAGAGGGAAAGTCCAAGTGGGGGAGGGCAGAGAGAGAGAGGGAGAGAGAGAGAATCCCAAGCAGGCTCCACACTGTCAGCACAGAGCTCAATGTGGGGCTGGAATCAGCAAACCACAAGCTCATGACCTAAGCCAAACTCAAACGCTTAATCAACTGAGCCATCCAGGTGCCCAAAAATTTCCTTTTATTTTGAACAACTTAGAAATAAAGTTTCAAGATTTTTAGTTTCTCATTTGTCAGTTAAAATCTAAGTAAGAAAATATAGGAAGATCAGAGATAAGTCCTGACTCAACCAAGGTACAAAATATGGGGTGAAATCATAACATTTTAGAGTATCTTTTTAAGTATGTATGATTAGATAATGTTACTTTGAGTATTTTGTCCAAGGACAGTAGTAGTTAATTTAAAAACCTCAGTAAAAGTATGGGTGTTTACTATGAAATACCAGATATTACTGTAATTTAACTGGACACTTGGAAAAATATATACTTCATAGGAGGCTATGTATTATGTTGATATCTATGTCTTAAAAAGATGAACTACTTAGAACACTTAATGCCTAATTTAAAAAATATAATTCCAAGACTGAAAATTCAATAATAAAATAATAAAAATACTCCTATTTTTTTGTTTAACAATGTTCAAACAAGGTTATCAATCAGAAAAATTAAAGACAATTATGAAATCTTTCAGGTTTACAGTAAGTTTTGAAATTTTTCTTTCCTATTGAAGGAATTTGTTCTGTGATCCCTTTCCCGAATGAATAGTTTTTTTCTCCTGGATCATTCTCATCAATATATAGACAAAATTTAATTTGTCTAAGTTTTAATTTCCCCATCTAGTCACTGCTGGCCTTTCTAGCAGTTTCCCAAAGAGAAGCTTATAGTTGGTTGCTATCTTTGCATCCTGGTCCCTCCCCTATTCACTATTTTTTTTTCCCCTTTAGAGATTTTTCAATAGTACATTTATAACATTTTTCTGTGATCATTTTACCATTTTAACCATTTTTAAGTGTACAGTTCAGTGGCATTATGTGCATTCACATTGTACAATCATCACTACCATCCATCTCCAGAAATTTTTAATCTTCCCAAATTCTGTATTCAATCAATATTGATCAATAAGTTCCTATTCCCCTCTCCTCTCATCCCCTGGCAACCAACATTCTACTTGTTGTCTCTGAATTGACTACTCTAGATACCTCATGTTAGTGGAATAATATATTATTTGTCTTTTTGTGTCTGGCTTATTTCACTTAGCTTAATTTTTTCCCAAGGTTCATCCATGTTGTAGGGTTTGTCAGAATTCCATTGCTTTTTAAGACTGAATCATATTCCGTTACATATATGTTTTGTTTTTTCATTCATATCCCAATGAACATTTGCATTGTTTCCACCTTTTGGATATTGGGAATAATGCTGCTCTGAATAGTGGTGTATAAGTGTCTGTTTGAGTTCCTGCTTTCAATTATTTTGGGTAGATACTCAGAAGTGGCATTGCTGGATCATATGATAATTCTATGTTTAATTTTATGAGGAAATGCTATACCATTTTACATAGTGGCTGTACCATTTTACATTCATACCATCAAAACATAAGTGTTCCAGTTTCTCTACATCCTCACCAACAGTTGTTATTTTTCATTTGTTGAAGCCATCCTAATGGATGTGAAATGGTATATCACTGTGGGGTGTGTGTGTATGTGTGTGTGTGTGTGTGTGTGTGTGTGTGTGTGTGTGTGTGTGTGTGTTTAGAAGGAGAGAGTGTAAGCAAGGGAGAGGGGCAGAGGGAGAAAGAGAGAATCTTAAGCAGCCTTAGCCCTTAGACAGAGGCAGGGCTCAATCTCACGACCCTGGGATCATGACCTGAACTGAAATCAAGTGTCAGTCACTCAACCAACAGGGCCACCCACGTGCTCCTCACTGTGGTTTTGATTTGCATTTCCCTGGTGATCTTGTTATGTATGTACTTAAAAAAAATTTTTTTTAACATTTATTCATTTTTGAGAGTGAAAGAGACAGAGCATGAGTGGGGGAGGGACAGAGAGAGAGGGAGACACAGAATCCAAAGCAGGCTCCAGGGTCTGAGCTGTCAGCACAGAGCCTGATGTGGGGCTCGAACTCACAGACTGCGAGATCGTGACCTGAGCTGAAGTTGGATGCCCAACCGACTGAGCCACCCAGCCGCCCCAGTCTTGTTATGTATCATTGGCTATTTGCATCTCTCCTCTGGAGAAATGTCTATTCCAGTCCTTTGCTCATTTTTAAATTGGGGTTTTTGTTGTTGTTGAGTTGTAGTTCTTTAAATGCTCTGAATATTAATCCCTTATCAGATATATGGTTTGTAGATATTTTCTCCCATTCTAGTTGCCTTTCTTTCTTGATAGAGTTCTTTGATGCCCAAAAGTTTTTAAATTTTGATGAAGTCCAATTTTTCTTTTGTTGCTTGTGCCTTTGATGTCATATACAAGAAATCATTGCCAAATCCAATGTCATGAATCTTTTCCCTCTGTGTTTTCTCCTATGACTTATATATATGTTTTTTTAATGTTTATTTTTGAGAGAGAAGGAGAGAAAGAGTACGCACGTGCATGAGTGGGGGAAGGGCAGAGAGAGAGAGAGAGAGAGAGAGAGAGAGAGAGAGAGAGAGAGAGAGAATCCAAAGAGGGCTCTGTGCTGTGCAGGGCTCAAACTCATGAACTATGAGATCATGACCTGAGCCAAAGTCAGACGCTGAACTAACTGACTGAGTCACACAGGCATCCCTTGACTTTTCTGGTTTTATCTTTGAAAAGTTTTTTATCCATTTTGAGTTAATTTTTTACATATGGTGTGAATTAAGGGTCCAAATTCATTCTTTTGCATCTGGATAACCAGTTTTCCCAGTATCATTTATTGAAAAGACTGTCTTTTTTTTCTGAGAGAGAAAGAGAGAGAGAGAGAGAGGGAGAACACTCTTGGGGAAGAGGCAGATAGAGAGGGAGAGAAAGAATCTTAACCTGGCTCCATGTCCAGCATGGAACCTGATGCAGAGCTTCATCTCACAACCGTGAGATCATGACTTGAGCTGAAATCAAGTCTCAGACACTCAACTGAGCCACCAGGTACCTCTGGGTGGTTCAGGGGTACTCTGTATTTTTATAGAGGATATTGCAGGGGCACCTGGGTGGCTCAGTCAGCTGGGCATCAGACTCTTCACTTCAGAGCTCAGTTTAATGATCTCATGGTTCCTAAGATAAAGTCCTGCGTCCAGCTCTGCATTGATGGCACAGAGCCTGCTTGGGATTCTCTCTCTCCCTCTGTCTCTGCATCCACCCCCCTATGCTCATGCTCTTCCACTCTCAAAATAAATAAACATTTAAAAAAGTGAAGGGGACATTATAGTCATTCTGAGAAAAGATAACACAATCCTGAACTAAGACTGTGATAGTGGGTTTGGAAAGGAGCGGGTTATTGAGGTTTTTGAGAAATAACAAGACTGAGGAATTGAATGGGTATAAGAGGAGTATAAGTGAAGGGTAAAGGATGTTCCTTTTTGTTTGAATAACGGGGTAGGTGGTGGCTACCAAAAACCAAGAAGATTAATAAAGAACAAATTGGGAGAAGCTTGGGAAATTCCTGGGTGACAGGGATAATGAGTTCAATTTTGGATATTTTGAGTTTTCAGATACCTCCAAGTTGAATTTAGAGGTTATTGAATTAAGTTATCGATGGAAGTTAAGACAACAAAGTTAAGCTTAAAAGATAAAGTATAGCTTTGTGGTGTGCATCTCTGTTCTAAACGTTGTAATTAATGAGTGTTTTAGAAATTGAGGAATTTATTTATGGATAACAAGGGTTAGGACTGACACAAATTCCATTGAAAGTTAGGACGAAGAACACTTTGGGTTGTTCAAAATATGTAGGGGCAATATGTCCAGTGGTATAAGAGGAGAAGAGTCAGACTTTTACATCAATTTAAAAGAACTATTTAAAAATCATTTTATGTAGGCTGGTAAAAAAGTTTGGGAAATAGATAGTGGTGATGGTTTCACAATATTGTGAATGTAATCAGTGCCACTGATGTGTACAGTTAAAAGTGGTTAAAATTCTAAGTTTTATGTCTTATAATTTTACCACAGTTAAAAATAATTAATAATGTAATATACCCGGGGTGCCTGGGTGTCTCAGTTGGTTAAGAATTCAACTCTTGATTTTGGCACAGGTCATGATCTCACAGTTTGTGAGTTCAAGCCCCAAGTTGGGCTCTGTACTAACAGCGAGGAGCCTGCTTGGGATTCTCTGTCTTCCTCTCTCTTTGCCCCTCCCCCATGTGTACATGAGCTCTCTCTCTCTTTCTCTCAAAAATAAATACACATTAAAAAAAACCACTTTAGTTTTAAAAATATATACCCCAAACTATTGTATACTTTAAATCAGCAAGTTTTATGTTGTGTAAATTATATATATATATATATATATATATATATACACACACATACATATGTATATATATATTTTTTAATGTGTATTTTTGAGACACAGAGTGAGCGAGAAAGAGAGAGAGAGAGAGAGAGATAATGGGGGAGGAGCAGAGACAGATAAAGAATCCGAAGCAGGCTCCAGACATCCAGTTGTGAGCACAGAGCCAGATGCGGGGTTCCAACCCAGGAACGGTGAGATCATGACCAGAGCTGAAGTTGGACACTCAACCGACTGAGCCACCCAGGCGCCCCGTAAATTATATTTTAATAAAGCTATTTGAAAAATAATCTGTGGGGGTGCCTGGGTGGCTCAGTCGGTTAAGTGTCTGACTTCAGCTCAGGTCATGATCTCACAGTTCATGAGCTCGAGCCCCGCCTTGGGCTCTGTGGAGCCTGGAGCCTGCCTCAGATTGTGTCTCCCCTCTCTATGCCCTTCCCATTTCACACTCTGTCTCTATCTCTCTCAAATATAAATAAATATTAAAAAATAAAAATAAATAAAAATTAAAAAAATAATCTGTGTATAGAGCTAAGCCAGAAATTGCTATGGAATTCAAATCAAAAGGAACTCGTCTAGTCCTTGAAAATTAGTTTAAGCATCTTGTTTGACCATTTTACGTCTGGTACTCAGTAAATATATTTTAAGTGAATGAATAAACAAATAAGTGGACTTAAATGCAGTATAAGTAAATCTGTCTATCTGGCTATGAGGTTGCAAGTTTGAGTTTGGGAATGTGATAATCATTGTGATCCCTGTCCTCTTGAAATATAGTCAGAACTGTCACATACAGTTCTTTGTTTTACAAATACATTTAAAAAGAAATGTGCATTTGGTGAATCTTTTACTCGTCTATTCTCATGAATTCGGTCCCAGGAGAGATGTGATTGCCTACCTTCTGATATGAAAACTTGAAGAACTGGTTGGTGTCAGGACATCGGAAAATTACTAGACCAGCCCCCAGAATCTGCATTCATTTTGGAAATACAAAAGAGTGAATTAAAGACATGAAATAAGAGCAGAAACAAGAGCAGAAATAAGAGCAAACCCCAGATAGTCCTGATGGTACAGTTCTGCAAGTGACAGCAAACATATCTCCTCTCAAGGTAGATTTTATTACTCAAAAGGGCTTACCAGTGCATCTTGCAGAATGCCAATTTATTTTCTCCTACTTTATAATCTAAAGCAATATTGGTATAAAATGACATCTAGAAGGAATCCAGTGAAGTAATAAATGTATAAACACATTTATATTTCCAAATAAAACATAAATTTCATATTCCATATTGTCACTGTCTATCAACAGTCCAATTGTTTTGTTGAGTTGTGACTTCGGAAAAGAATGCTTAGCAGGTGAAGTTGTTGGTGTAGGTTTACAGTTGAATGTGAGTAAAAACTCAGCAGAATCAGTAATTGTCTTTTCCTTAAGTGTTAGAACATAAAATCAGAGTCATCTACAGGGCAAGGGAAATGTATCAAGTCTTCAAGTCGAGTAGCAAGTGTCTCTAAAACATACAATAATGAAGGCAACGATTTTGTCAACTGAGATGGATAGAAAAGTTGAGGATTAACTGCTCTAGAAATGAATGATTTCTAAAGACATGCTTTAACTTTTCAAAGAGGCATCATATCTCCATTTTTATTTTATTTTCTTCTATTTTTAATCTTATGAGAGAGAGAGAGGGAGAGAGCACAGAGCATGTGAGCAGTGGGGAGGGGCAGAGGGAGGCTCCACACCCAGTGCGGAGCCTGATGGGAGGCTCAATCCCATAACCCTGGAATCATGACCTGAGCCAAAATCAAGAGTTGGATACTCAACCGACCAAGCCACCGAGGCACCCCAGTATCTGCATTTTTTAAAGCAATTTCATAAGGTTAAGAAGGGAAGATGTAGTCTTTATGGTTGAAGAAAAGAAAGCAAAGAGGTTAGCATTTCTTCTTTGCCTATACTTGTCTGCTTTAAGTTGCCTAGATGAGTTAAAGTTTATGATTTAAAGAAGCTTTGCTGCACATAAGTGCCCAAATCCACCCCCAGCTCATCCTACTCTAATGCACTTCTACCTGTAACAAAATAGGAGAAGCAAAAGGAACACAGGCCCTCTGGGCTATTTTAATACTTCTGAGGTGCTGGTAACACCCAGAAAATCAGTAATTCCTTTCCAAAATCTATGTTGATTTAATGACTTTACATCCTTTTCTTCAGGAGCTATTCCTCTTCCCTTGCATCCTTTAAAAGCACATGGTTCTTAAACCTGGCTGCACATCAGAATCACCTAGGGAGCTTTAAAAATGCCAACTGCAAGCCAATTGAATCTGAATCTCTGTGTGAAGAGATCCAGCATAGGTAAGGACACCTACTTACCTATGCTTTTAAAACACCCCAGGTGATTTTGGTATGTTCCAGGCCTGAGATCCAATTAGAGCCATGGCTCTTTGATTCTTAAAGTGTAACCCTTAGACAGATAGCAATCAACATCCTAGGAAACTTGTTAGAAATACAAATTCAGGAGGCCTTTCCCTCTTACTGAATCAGAAACTCAGGGTAATGGGATCTAAAAATCTGTTTTAACAAGGTTCCAGGTGATTTCAATGCAAGCTAAAATTTGAGAACCACTGACTCAAAGTGGGTGTTTTTGAAAATTTAACGTGTATTTGAACTATCTTGTCCAAATGTAAATTCTGACTCAGTATGTTTGAATACTGCTTGAGATTGTGAGTTTCTAACAAGCTCCCTGAGCATGCTACCAATCTACTGACCACACTTTCAGCAGCAAAGTGTCAGGATACAGCTTTCTTTCTATGGAATTATCCAGGTACGTTATATAGGAAAACAGTTATACCTCAGTTAGTCACAAGTTTATACACAGATTAGACTTTTCATGGTAAGTTTACATTTTCTTTTAATACAATCTGGTGAATGTGCACATTAGCTCTAACGGTCCTGAAGAAAATCTTTTTAGGTTTTGGTCCAACATTTTCTAAACTGTTTTCAAAGTTCTTCATGAAATCATTGGTTTCCTAGGATTCTGCCTATAAGAATATTCCTAGAATTAAGTTTTTCTACTCCTGCAAAACAGTCCAAATGTGCTTCTATTCCCTTTATCTGCCAAAATCTTTCATTTCCAAACCCAATTTCTATAGCAGCCTCTGACCAGCATCCCCATTCTGAGTCCTATAATTAAATTCTTATCTCTAGATTTAATTGCTTGTACATGTAATAGTATAAATCTAATTATGTCCAAGAGTGAGTTATACAACATTCAGGTAAGTATGGTCTGTCAGGGATGGCTGGGTGCCTCAAGCAGTTAAGTGTCTCACTCTTGATTTTGGCTCAGGTCATTATCTCAGGGCTGGTTGTGAGATCTAGCCCAGAATTGGCTAGGTGCTGGGTGTGGAGACTGCCCAAGACTCTCTCTCTGTCCCTCCCCCCTTCAAAAAAAAAAATAATACAGTTTGTCAGAATGCTGGTTTTGTTGCATTTTTTTTTTACCACAATACCCGGGATTCATTGTCTTGCTGCTTCAATGAATGAAGAGGTGGACACTAAATGAGCAGCAGGCAAAAGTTTATTAGAATATAAGATTAGAAAGGAAGAATAGAAGGAAAGCTCTTGTATAGAGAGAGTACATTTGAAAGTGAATGCCCAAGGACTATAGGCAAGGGTCCTTGTTTTATAAGGTTCTGGTCAGCCCTCCCCCCTCCATTTCCCCTTGTTCCTTCTCAGTTTCTATCCTTATTGGCTTGATAGTTCTACATGCTGGGTTGTCCATTTCTGATTGGCTCATTTCCATTGTATGAGGGGTGGTCTATGGCCATACTTAAGTCTTCTGTCAAATTCCAGAGGGGAAACCTGAGGAGGAGTAGGTGGGGTCTGTTACATTCTTAAGAGGAACCTCATGACTGAGGGGACTTCCTGTGGTTAGACACTCCCAGCATTGTTCCAAAATAGGTGTTTTTCCCCATCCAGGGACCTCAGGCCCTAATCTTTCCCTCTGCCTACACAATCCTATCTTCTATCATAGTTTCCCTGAGATCACACAACTTGGGGGTAAATTTGACTCTTGTTGCAGTTACTGAATACTATTCTGATAGAGCCTCCCTTGCTTATTTCTGCCTTACCTTGTTTGGTTTACAATAGAACTAAGAAGGAACACACAGTCAATTCAAGTTTGGACACAATCAAATGTGCACATGTTTTTTGTATTTAGAATAAATCCTCTTGAATATATGAAATAATTAATTTTAAGAGACTTTTATTGTGAAGTATAAAATATTCAGAAATTATTAAAAATTTTTTCAGTTACAGTATTAATTTAATAATCTTTCCAAGAGAAAGCACCACATTAAAAAATGACATTCATAACAAACAATCTAAAATGCTATGATAAAATAATTAATAGTAATTACAACAGCAAATCATGAAATTCAGAAATTTCTAACCACAGATCTAAATCAGGGGTCTCAAACTCAGATGTGTTCAGGGCTAAGTAGGAAACACAAAGAGTAGTGAAGCAGCCTTATATAAGGAGTCTAGTAGGCTGTGGCAAACTAGGGAATGCATGCCCAGTTGAAAGACTTCAAATTACAACAATTTTAAAACATTATGCACACTGAATAAAACAGCTGTGGGCCAAGCTGCCTGAATACCAATACTGCCAGTTTGCAACTGTGGCCTAAATGAATTTCTAGTAGTTTATATACCCAATTCTCAAAATGGCAGACTGCACTTTTAAAAATATATATGTTGTCTATATATGTATGTGTGTGTGTGTGTGTGTGTGTGTGTGTATATATATATATACACACACACACACACACACACACACACACTATATATATAGTGTGTGTGTGTGTGTGTGTGTTTTCTACACAGATATATGAAGCTTGAGTCACTATTTTGGGATGTATGGATAAAAAAAACTTTAGGATAAGGTATTTTGCACCTTGAATTAATCAATTTAGGAAGTTGCATGGATATATTCTTTAAAACATCTGCTTAAGAGATGAAATTTTTAAAATACCTCCTTTCACATTTGGGAAAAATTAGTTATGCCTAAGAGTTAATTAAAATGAAATGAAATTTCATTCTTTTACCAATAGAAAGTTATATACCACAGTACATTACTGCTTAGTAAGAAATATTTAGGTGAAAAATAAATTTCTAAATTTATTTAGTAATAAATTACTAAAGCCATAGTTCAGAAAGCATTCAATCATATTGCCTCACTATATATGAAGAAAATGCTTGTAATTCAGTTAACAATAAATTTTACTTTATCTTTAAAGGGTATTTTGTTTAAAAATTTTAGTATATTTTATATTTTCAGTTAAAAGTAAAGGTTCTAATCTGAAGATATAAAACTGCTAAAGACCAAATGGCTGTAACCAAGTTGGTTTGGTTTCCTATGCCAAAGCAGTTTCACAGAATTTACGATTTTGTATACCATTAATGACTTCACATTAGTGACTTTTAAATAGCTTTTAAAAGTTAAGGTGATGAGAACATTAGAGTAACAAAATATTTTAAAAGGCTATGAAGGCACATTATAATTCAAATATCCTTGCTACACTAGGAATACATATTTTAAAATAATCCACAGACAAAACAGATTTCAAACAAATAAAACTCAAGTACATTTATTCCAAACCTTGATACAATACTCAAAAATACTTTCTACTTTTTTCAAACATTTTAGATCTTAGCTTGAGAAGCTTAACATAAAACGAAAGCACAGCACCAAATCTAGCCATATAATCTTTCCCTTAAAAAAGTTAGTAGTTACTATAACTTTTCTGTAAAATAAACTCATATGGAACAAATCAATTTCATATATGGCCTTTAATTTCTGAAATTAAAAGCCAAAGCTGTTTAAGTGTATCTAACTAAAGTTAGATATTTAGGAAACCCAGAGTAGGTATACAAGAAAATGTTAAGACACAGTATCAAGTAATGCAGTAAGTCTTTCATTATTTCCATTTTTGATGAACTGACACTTTTTAATTAGGGGAAATAGGTTTGGCATTGTTTTCTAACCTAGTATTTGGCAAAGTCTCAAAGTACAGCCAAGTCATATGCATCTTATTTGCATTCCCAATTTGTTTTAATTATTAAAACCACTTATGTATGACGCCATTAGGAATTTTTTAGAATTCAAAGTTAACACTGCGTTTTACACACCATGAAGTATTTCCATGGCAGAGATTAAATTGAAAATAAGATTATAAATTCACTATGAATCATAAAAGGAAAGAAACATGTTCTCAAATCAAGTCAATAGTAGAACTATCACATAAGGGTATACAATACAGGCTGATGTTATTACAAACTTAGTTTGATTTAGCAGTTCTTTAAAAACCAATAGGGCTTCAATGAATAAATTTATCTTAATTAATAAATTATTCACAATTAAAAAGTTAAAGTTTTCATAAATAGCAACAACAGACTAGACATTGAGTATATGGGATTCCCACAAAACAGTAACAAAATATTTCAACATTATTTCATCCAAATATTGGTTTAAAATTATTTAAATGTATTTAAAGATTGTTAATGACTGATTTATATGAGTTCCAGACTAAATTAATACAAATTAGATATTTAGTGCTGTCTGCTTGTTCTTCACATCATCAAAGGATGAAACTCCTTTTGTAAACAATATGATGGCCATACTGGTTATATACAGTGATCCAATTAGTTAGCATATTTATGGAGGAAGCGTTCAAATGCATCATAGATGGCACGTCTAAATTAAATATGAAAGAAGAACTATAAGTAATGAACAAAAAAGGAAGACAGTACTTTTATTGTTAGTTATTTCCAAAATCACCTGTGGCTTGCAACCTGACTTCCTCTCCAAATAGGTCTGAAAGAGGCAGGTATCTGAGGATAGGTGTTTGGGTCCACGTAACTTCACCACTACTAGAAAACCTCAAATGTGCTTTCAACTGATGATGAATTCGAACTTATATAATATCTATGTATTTATATACTATGTATGTGAAAAATATAAAGTATATATGTAAGTCACTTGTTGAAAATTAATTGGCTACACTACACTTTTCATAATGTAGTATTCAATTTACTTCATAAATTAAGATAAGGATATTTTTTGTCCAGAAAAACACATGTGCCTAGCAACTGAACTTAAAAGCAAAAGCCTTAAAAAAAAAAAGAAAAGAAAAAGAAAAAGAAAAAGCCTTTGTTTCCTATAGTACTTTCACAAGGTATCTTAATTGGACATTTAAGGTGACATCTAAAAGTTGAAGTAAATGAGTGACAACATACAAAATTACTTCTTGGATTAAAAAGAGCTAAAACATGTCAAACATATAGTACACACAATTCTTCTATTATATAGCTATAAAGCTGGCAGTTTTATTTTGTTTTTTTAATGGTTTTATTTATTTTTGAGAGAGAAAGAGAGAGAGAGAGAGCGCGCGCAGGGGAGAGGCAGAGAGAGAGGGACACACAGAAACTGAAGCAGGCTCCAGGCTCCAAGCTATCAGCACAGAGCCTGATGCAGGGCTCGAACCCATGAACTGTTGAGATCATGACCTGAGCTGAAGTCGGATGCTTAACTGATTGAGCCACCCAGACAGCCCTGCAGCTGGCAGTTTTGAAACATATCATGGACAGGGTACTAAGCACTTTATGTGAACTAATACACTTAACCATTAATGATAAATATATTCCAATGATAACCTTTTGCCATTAAATCTGAATAGAAGTAGAAATAATAAAGGCTGTAAAATACTAGAGATACAGAATCAAAGGTTTTTGTAAGTTCTAATAAATACTGGAGTCATATAAGGTTATTAGCATTAAAACCAATATTTCACTTCTCACTTAAGATTCCATATTCACTTGCTACGGAAAAACATTGCTCAATTATTCCACAGATACTTATGCCATCTTGAGAGAAGAAAAGAGTGGAGTGAAAAACTCATAATGAACCAAAGCAAGTTTTGCAAACTGTGTTCCTCCCTATACCCTAAAATACCTGGCTATTAATATTTGAAGAGTGTAAAAACACACAATAAAATATGCCTATCATACAACTTCTCCAGTTCTTTAGAAGAAACAAGAAGAGGATGAGATAGGTAAGAATACCACAAGGTGAGAACTGAGTGGGGAAGGAAAAAAAGGAAAGTGGACTAAAACGTACAATAAAAATACCCAATCCTCTAAGTTTTTTGAGGCAAAAAAATTATGAAACCAAATAAATAGATGTTAGACCAATCATCTTACCTGAAGAGTCCTTGTTTAAAAAGATAAGCACTAATATGACCCCCTTCTAGATACCGGATTTCACAACCGGGCCAGATTTCTTGTAGACTTCGAACTCCTGTTCGTGGAATGTAGGCATCTTCTTTGGCTTGAACCACTATAATGAGGCTTGGGTCAACTGGAACTAGGTATGGAATTTTAAAAGATGCAACATATATACTTTTAAAAAGTTCTAAGATTTTTATATAAATACTATCATATTAGAAAATAAAACATACTTGATAGTACAGTAAGTCAAGTTGGTCAAATTACAACTTTTTGATTAAAAATCAACTATAATATTACATAATATCATAATATTCATCTCTAATACAATGAGATGAACATTCTAAAGAAGGTATGAAATCCAATATATTTTTAGTTAATTAAGATGGATTTTTTTTTAAGTTTACTCATTTATTTTTTAGGAGAGAGTGAGTGCACGAGTGCACACTAGCAGGGCAGGGACTCAGAGAGAGAGAGAGAGAGAGAGAGAGGGAGAGAGAGAATCCCAAGCAGGCCCCATGCTGTCAGCACAGAGCCCGACGTAGGGCTTGCACAAACTGTGAGATCATGACTTGAGCTGAAATCAAGAGCTGGATGCTTAACCAACTGAGCCACCCAGGCACCCCTAATTAGATGGATTTAGATTTTCATGGATAAAATATATTTAAATAATCAACTTATCCTGTGAAATACATTTTGGAGCCAACAATAAACATACTCTTGAAAATATGAAATTATTTTGTAAACATCCTTAAAATGTAAAGCATCCTTAAAAATATTTCACAAATATTTACTATCAGCAAACATTCTCCATTTCATATAAAATTGGTACCTGAGAAATTTGCCACATGAGTACATTCATCCATGACTCCTTTCATGAATATTAAAGATTCTTTCTGAAGATTATTTCTTCTTTGTTCTTTACTGAGTAGGTGATATGACTGAGGGCCACAGCTTGTATAACTACTTTTATTGGGTGAAAGTGTTTGATTGAAGCACTCCATCTTAGAGGTATCTTGCAACAAGAGTCCTTCTGATGTGGCACTGATAGATGTTTTATTAGATTGATGGTAGTCACTAGGTTTTTGGGATACAACTTGGTCTGTCATATCTAAATTTAAAGTTCTAGACACCAGATTAAGGTTAGTTAGCTTGTCTGCACCAATAGGGAAGCGTTTCACAAACTCTTGTCCCATTTTGAAAGAATCTGTCTAAATATACAAAAGAAGACATCATTTAGTATAAAATACATTTTATTTAACAACCTTGTTAAAATAAAAAGAAAACACAAATGTCCATCAATGAATAAATAAACCAAATGTGCTATAGACATACAATGGATTATCATTTAGTCTTAAAAGGGAACAAAATTCTGATACATACGACAATGGATGAACTTTGAAGACATTACACTAAATGAATAAGCCAGAAACAAAGACCAAATACTGTATGATTTTAAGTTTTATGAGGTACCTAGAGTAGTCAAATTTATAGAGACAGAAAATAGAGTGGGGATTGCCAGGGGCTGGAAGGAGGGGGTAATGAAGAGTTACTGTTTAATGGGTACAGAGCTTCAGTTCAGTAAAATGAAAAAGTTCTGGAGATGGATGGTGGTGATGGACAAAGGTGATGGCTGCACAACAATGTGAATGCATTTATTAACACCATTGAACTGTACACTTAAAAATGGTTGAAATAGTAAATTTTATGTTGCATATATTTGATAACTTAAAAAATAACAGAGAAAAAAGAGATTTCAGAATTTATCTGAGGACTAAGATAAATGACTTATACTACATTGCTTAATGTTTCCTATTAAACAATAAAGGGTATCATTTAGTCTGCATCATGTTTTTATTGCTAAAGTTTTGAAATTCATGATCTGCCTTAATCTTAGAACTTCCAAAAGCCTTATGAGTGTATCCTGGCAGTAACACATCAGCTACCTCAAATCCCTTTCTTAGGCTGAATTAAGAAGAATTAAAAATTATCAAGGAAAAAATATTACCTATTAAAATCTCAAAAGGATGTACTAAGTTTAAAGACTTGTAAGTACAATGTAATTTAAGTAAAAATAAACGTTGTTAAATACTAAAGACAAAGTCAAAAGAAAAAAAATGACAGCCTGGGAAAATATATTTGCAACTTATATGACAAAGAGCTAACTGCTTTAATTTATTAAAAGCTAGAAATGAATATAAAGTCCAAAACCACAATAGAAAAAGTGAGCAAAGGATATGCACATAAAGGTCACAGAAAATGAAATATAAATTACCCTTAAACTTATAAACATGTTCAATTTCACTTAAATAAACTAAGTAAAAACAATACCAATTTTCACCATTAGGTTGACAAAAAAAAAAATGAAACCCATAAGTTTGCTAACACACTGAATTTGTGAAATTATGGGAAAACAGATACACATGTTCCTGCTGGTAGTAAAAATTGAAACAACTAGAATTAGACAAAATCTAACCACATTACAAATGGAACAACATTTCTAGGAATTTATACTTGTGAAATTTATTCATGGCGGCAGTGTTTGTTACTAGTGAAAAATAAGAAACAACATTAATACCCATCAACAGGGAACTAGTTAATGAATCATGGTATGTCCATCCATATACTCTCATGCAGCAGTAAAAAAGAAAAAGGAAACATTTGTGTATAGTCCATAAAAAAAGGTAAGAAAAAAGGTCATATTTCTATTGGTTTGAAAAATCCCTTGAAACATTAATAAATAGTGGGTTATTTGTTGAGGGAGATAGGACCTAGGCAAATTGGGAGTACGGGTAGGAACTGTTTCATTATATGCCTTTTTATACTTTTTGATGCTTGAACATATGACCTATAAGCTATTTAAAAAATTAAAGAATGAAAAATTGACTGAAGGCAGGAAAAAAAATCCAACAACTTGGTTAACAGAAAAAATCACTAGAGTCATCTGGACCAAAGAACTGTACACCTAAAAACATTGAGAAATGTAAGATCAAGCACCCCAGAATTACTCAGAGGGGTACACCAACAACTTTAACTGCTTTTGATTAGAAAAACACAGTTTTTATAACAAAAAAGGAAGCCATCTTGACATTCCCTGAATATGTATTGCTGTGAACAAGTTCTGAGACAAAAAGAGCTGTATACAACCACCAAGAGTCAGAGACATAAAAAAAGTGCTGGGTAAGACTACACTGCTGTTTCAGACAACCAAAGTTTTTGACATCCCTTTCAAAAGATGCATATTGAGTTTTATCATAAGTTCTGAAATATAGGCATTTTTTTATTATATGTATGGCGGAACACAAGGAACTAACCAGCAGGTAGAGATATTTTGTTACAAAGTTCTTAGGCAAGTAAATACCCTTTGAGGTTATGCAAGATAGATTTCCTTTACAAGAGTGAGATTTATATGTAATCATAAATAAAAAGTCCTAATTGATAGTATAGATGTTTTTTCTTTCTGAGATTTCTTGAGATCCTTGGTAACTTCCAAACTGAATGTATAAAATTTAAAAATTCATAAAAAGAAAAAAACCATGAAAGGAATTGGTCACCTTAGGAGACTAAGAGGGAACCAATTCATTATCTTGAAAACTAGTAAATTAAGGGAAAGATATCAAGCATTTATCCTGCCTTTCATATATGAACTGAGCCAAATAATAGGTAACCAATAAGTGCCTTTTTATACAAGTGTTAAAATTAATAAATAAAAAAATGACAGATTTAGAATATCAGTATTTTGCAGTCCTCCACTAATAGACATAGGCATTAAACATCAATGAAGGCTTACACCACAAAATAGAGACAACCGGACATTATGTGCTTCCAACACTCCTACCAAAGAAATAAAAACTGAGTTTAATCAAGCCTCTAGACCCAGCTGCCAACTTTCAGGCAATACAGAGCATGAGTGAACATGCTAAACTATACCATGAGAATGCAATAAAAAATATCTAGATGGTGAGAAACTCTAAAGGTAAATAGTCTAAATTCTTCAACAGATAAATTATAAGGAAAAGGAAAGGAATGGAAGGGAACTTACAGATTAAAAGACACAGAAAAGCACATCAAAAAAAAGAATTGTAGTATATAAGGATACATATTTGGACAATAAAATTATTTTAAAAACAGAAGGAAGTAATTACTATAAAAATAAGGGTAATGATTAGCAGTGCGGGGAGAAGAGCTTTTTAATTAGGACACATGGGAGTGGTTTCTGTGTTGGGTGGTCAATTTCTATTCTTGGCCTATTACAAACAGGTTTTCTGTTTAATAAATGTTGTAAGCCATACATTTGCTTTGCACGATTTTTTATATCTATATTTTCTTTTATTTATTTTTAAAATGTTTATTTATTTTTGAGAGAGAGAGAGAGTGAGTGCAAGCAGGGGAGGGGCAGAGAGAGAGATGGAGAGAGAAAATCCCAAGCAGGCTCCATGCTGTTAGCACAGAGCCTGACGTGGGGCTTGATGTCACAACTGTGAGATCATAACCTGAGCTGAAATCGAGAGTCAGAGGCTTAACTGAGCCACCCAGGTGCCCCTATTTATATTTTATTTTAAAATGAAGAATCTTAAAAACTAAAAAACAGTACTGCCTTTTAACAAATTTGCAATTCTTTTTAAAAATTGAAAACGTGAAACACAATCAACTTTTGCCCCCCTCCAATGTTACGCAGAAATTAAAAATACTTACTCCACAATATTCAAGCATGTGAATAATTTCTTCTTCATAAACTGTCTGTGTATAATACTGCTTTTCCAGCTCCCTCCAATTAATCGATTTACTTAGCACACCCTGAAATAACAAACTAAATTAAGATCAAACCACACTATCAAACATTTTGTCCAATAATTTTATTATTAATGTGCAGAAAAGAGTAAACATAGCAGGCTTGAGATTTCCTATCTTTAGAAAGCTCTACTTGCAATGTTGGCCCTTGATTAGAGTCTGGGAACTGGACTAATAAACAGTTCTTTGCCCCAATATATATCTTTCTAAATGATAAAGTGATAAATCATAAAGTCATTGTGACAAACAGTGTAGTTTCTGCTGAACACATACTTTCCCTCTGGAGTTTTGGTACATGAGGCAGAGACTGCCTAAGTGATTGACCCCTGATAAAAACCCTGGACTCCCAGGCTCAATCAACCTTCACTGATGGACATTTTGTACATAGTGTCATAACGCATTGCTAGAGGAATTAAACACAGCCTGTGAGCTTCCAGTGGAAGGTTGTGCTTGATTTCCTCTGGACTTTGCCTCATGTGCCTTTTCCCTTTGCTAATTCTGTATTGTATCCTTTTGATATAATAAGTCTTAGTTGTGAGTAATACTAGGTGGTATGTCCTGTGATTTCTTCTAGAGAACCACCAAATCTGGAGGGGATTTTAGGAACCCCCAAAACAATTACCTTTCATTACATATAGCTATTTAAGTATTAATTGCAATTAAATTACCGTAGTGAAGACTCCAGATGCTGTGGACCAAGACAGGCATGGGATCAATGGCATGGGCTTAGGCCAGTTGGATACTGCTAAGGAAGCCATCTGAAATATGTTTAACAGTCAGAGAGCTTCTGTTTAAATTTCTATTCATTAAAATGAAAACTATTTACTATGAAGAAAGTAGTCTGGTAAGACTTCATTTACTATGAAGAAAGTAGTAATTGGTAAGATAAGACATAAACACAAAATCTCTAAATACTTGGAGTGCCTGGCTGGCTCAGTTGGTAGAGCATGCGACTCTTGATCTCAGGGTTGTAAGTTTGAGCCCCACATTGGGTAAAGAGATTACTTAAAAATAAAATCTTAAAAAATCTCTAAATACTCATGAGAATGTCTAGCAACCTTGTGAAACCCCAAATCATAAATTCAACAACAACATATAACTTCTCCCTTAGAAAGTAATAAAGTACATTGGAAAATTTTAAGTAATCTCAAGACCTTCCACAGAGAACTACTTTCTACTGGGTAAATATAGAGCAAACATGCTGAAATGTAGACGCTAGGCAGGAGGCTAATCACACTCCGTACTTAAGTGACCTGCTCAGTGACAACAAAATCACAACTATAAAATCTCAGACCTTTGAGGCTGACTGTAAAAAAGCTGGTGAACTACAAAACAAATTATATAACTTATATAATGTAATGTGTGTGTTTAGAGAAAGGAAAAGTTATTTTTTGGCTAGGGGAATCAGAGAAGGCTTCATGAAATGGCTGTCCTTTAGGGGAAATGAAAGATGGGGTCTTGTCTTCTATATAAAGAAGACAACATGATCAAAGGCAAGATGGTGAAAAAGTGCAAAGTCTGCTAGGAAAATAGCCAATATAACTTACTTTGGCTGGTCAATAGGGCATATATGGTGAATGGGGTGAGGGAGATAGGTAGGCTGGAAAGACTGAATAGCAACAGATGAGAGGTCCCTTTTGCTCTGTATATAATGGGAAATTAATAAAGAGGCCTGAACAAAAGAGTGGCAATGTCAAAGAAGTGATTCAAGGAAGCTAAAATGATAGCAGTTCATAAGACTGATTGGAAAGAGTAAGATCTGAGGTAGGAAACCAACCAGTATAGGCAGTAGTTCAGGTGAAAGTTCTAAGATCCTAATCTAGGTCATAACAATGCAAACATTACTAGTTAGGGAAAATAAATAATTGTCCACCCTTCAATTTCACTAATAATATTTCTGAATTTTAGCCAGTTTTTAAACTTAATTTTATAATTCAAATTACTTACAGAAAACTATATATATTTTGTTGTTGTTTCTTTTAAAATGTATGGAGTGACTAATATGTTCAGGAAACAATTAGAGCATATCAATAGCCCTTACTGAACCTACTGCTTCATGGAGAAAAACTGCTAAACAAGTAATCAAAATGCAGTGAAAAAAGTACTAATAAGAGATGAAGTACAGTCTAGGGTTTAGGCTGTGAGTGGAGGAACTTCTCATTGGAAGTAAGCTCTAGACTGAAACCAGAAGGGCAAACTGTTATTTGGTTAGGTGAAAAGGCATGAGAAGGCACTAGGAGAATGCTAGCACCCAGCATATCTAAAGCCCACTGGAATAGCAAGCCTTTGGCAGGTTTTAAGCAGGAGAGAGGACAGATGAGATTTAGGAAAATCACTCTAGTTATGGTGTGGAGAAAAACTAAGAAGTTTAATGAAAGAAAAGACTAGAGAAAGAGAAACCAATTAGGAGGCTGTTTCAGTATATTCTAGAAGACAAAGGTATAACAGGTACCTCTTTATCACTGGGGACAGCAATAAGAGATAAATGAAAAGTATTTTCTACATTTGCTATCTTCACCAATTTAACAGCAAAGTAAGTCACTTATATTTCAGATGTGAAAAGTTAAATTTTATAAAAATTAACTTTTAATACAATATTAAATTAAAGTCAATACCTGAGCTATGACTATGAAGTACAATCATTGTCTATATAAATCATACAAAAAAAAATCATTATAATGGGAAAAGTTTAAAACCTGTTCCTGCTTTTGCCAAGACTAAAATTAATTCTACATCTTAAGTAAATTTTTAAAATAACTACATTCTCTAGATCTTACAAACATAATCACAATTAAGTATCAGTTGAAATTAAAAGGCTTACATGTCCTCCCATGGATATTCCGGTCATTCCTAGAGGTCCATAACCCTCTCTCTCTAGCCAGTGCAAGAGAGCTGCAGATTCTAAAACAAGAGCTCCTCCCATCACAAAAAGGTCAGACACGTTTTTTAGGCTGGACCTTCTAGCCTCACAAGACAAAAGAGAAAATTATTTATGTATTTACATTTTAATATATGCAAAATTACAACAGGCAGCCAGACTTCATGTTTTTCTTTTAAAGGACCAGACAGCTAATGGAACAAACTGATGGAATTAAGAGTGCTAACATTATTCTACATATTAATCAGCTAATACTTATTTTTTTAAAAGTTATATCTGCTCTTTATTGAAATTCAATTAACTACTTTGAAGCCCAGGAAATATATTTATTTGATAGCACTTAAACAAACTGTTAAAAAAAATTCGTGGTTGTCCCGTATGAATTTACACAGGGGTAAATTATTACAATAGAACTTAAAGCATAAAAATTTTAAAAGCAATGTAAAAGAATTTAACCTAATACGAGGCTCATGTATTACCAAAATCTTAAATATGTTGCTTATTTTCAAAAAATACACAATTTATGAATATAATCAACTGGAAAATCTTTTATTTTTTAAATAGTAGTATAATTAACATACAATGTTATATCAGTTTCGGCTGTATAACATGGTGATTTGACAGTTTTATACATTACTCAATGCTCACCATGGCAACTGCAATCACCATGTCACTATATAAATGTTACTAAAATATTCTTGACTATATTCCCTATGCTTTACTTTTAATAATTAAAAGTTGGTTGAAAAAGTAATTTTTCATAAAAATACATGTTTTTTTATTAACTTAAATAGGGGTGTCTGGAGGGCTAAGTCAGTTGTGTTTCACTCTTGATTTTGGCTCAGGTCATGATCCCAGGGTGGTAGGATCCACTCCAAGTGTGGAGCCTACTTGGGATTCTCTCTCTCACCCCCTCCCCTGCTCTCTCTGAAATAAAAACAAAACCAATTCAACTAGAATTTTCTGTCTTTAGAAACTAATTTTACATGTAAGTACATTTCCTTATTAGAAGCATTTAAATCTTTTTAGATTCCAAACCATTCTTATATAGGCATACTTCATCTTATTGCACTTTGGATTGCACTGCATTTCTTACAAACTGAAGGTTTATGGGGTGCCTGGGTGCCTTAATCAGTTAAGTGTCCGACTCCTGATTTTAGCTCAGGTCATGATCTCACAGTTTGTGAGACTGAGCCCTGTGTGAGCCCTGAGATTCTCTCTTTCCATCTATCTCTGCTCCCACCCCACTTGTACACGCACGTGTACATAAATAAATGAACATTAAAAAAAGAACAAATTGAAGGTTTATGGCAACCCTGTATCAATTAAGTCTACGGATGCTACTTTTCCAAAAGCATTTGCTAACTTCATGTCTCTGTCACAATTTAGTAATTTTCATACTATCGAGAAACCTTTTCATTGTATTTGTTATGGTGATCTGTGATGTTACTGTTGTAATTGTTCTGGGGCACCATGGAACTGCATGCATATAAGATGGCAAATTTAATGGATAAATGTTATGTGTGTTCTGACAGCTCCACCGACCAGCTGTTCTCCACCTCTTTCCCTCTCTCCCACCTTCCTGTTCCCTAAGATATAAAAATCTTGAAAGTAGGCCAGTTGATAACCCTACAATGGCCTCTGTGTTCAAGTAAAAAGAGGAGTCACACATTTCTCACTTTAAGTCAAAAGCTAAAAATGATCAAGCTTAGTGAGGAAGGGATGTCAAAAGTGGAGATAGGCCAAAAGCTAGGCCTCTTGCAGCAAACAGTTAGCCAAGTTGTGAATGCAAAAGTAAAAGTTCTTGAAGGAAATTAAAAGTGCTACTCCAGCGACCACACAAAATAGAAAGCAAAACGGTTTTCAATTTTGGAGAAGACTGGTCTGGATAGAAATCAAACCAGCCACAACATTGCCTTAAGCCAAAGCCTATTACAGAGAAAAGCCCTACCTCTCTTCAATTCTATGAAGGCTGAGAGAGGTGAAGAAGATGCAGAAGAACAGTTTGAAGCTAGAAGTTAGTTCATGAGGTTTAAGGAAGGAGGCCATCTCTATAACATAAATGTGCAAGAAGGTAAAGCAGCAACTACTGATATGGAAGCTGCAGTAAGTTATCCAGAAGATCTAGTGAAGATAACTAACAAAGGCAGCTACAAATAACAGATTTTCAATGTTGAAAAACAGCATTCTGTTGGAAGAAGATGCCATCTAGGACTTTCATAGCTAGAGAAGAGATGATAATGGCTAGCTTCAAAGGAGGGGTTGACACTCTTGTTAGGGGCTAATGCAGCTGGTGAAATATCGCCAAGGTATGCCTATTTAGTGGTAAAAAAGAATACTATCTTATTATTGAAGTGTCCAAGTTAGAATCTGTTTTCAAATTTTAGTTCATATAGGGGCGCCTGGGTGGCGCAGTCGGTTAAGCGTCCGACTTCAGCCAGGTCACGATCTCGCAGTCCGTGAGTTCGAGCCCCGCGTCAGGCTCTGGGCTGATGGCTCGGAGCCTGGAGCCTGTTTCCGATTCTGTGTCTCCCTCTCTCTCTGCCCCTCCCCCGTTCATGCTCTGTCTCTCTCTGTCCCAAAAATAAATTAAAAAAAAAAAATGTTGAAAAATTTTAGTTCATATAAAGACATACATGATTGGCCACTGGATGAAACCTTGTCGAGGTGTACAAAATTCACTTTATCAATGGTTGTTTACTGTATGTCTATGTAGGGTAATTATGCACAAAGAACTAGCAGCCGTAGGAATGCCAAGTTGTGAAAAACACATTTCTGGCCCCCAAAGAGCTTATGTCCACTGTCCTACCACATCTCCTCAGAGCTCTAAGTCAGAATTTGTCTTTATGGAAACTATGCTATCCTCTGTCAAAATAGATCATAGATGTGCTTCCTCATAAAACAGCCCATGTATCCTTACATTTGTTTCTTATTCTCATTCCAATTTTCTATTGATGATCATGTAATTCCCCTGATTATGTATTTTGGCCTCGTACGGAAGTCTGAATTATCAAACTCACTTCAGTTTGCTCTTTTAATAGAAGTTACTAACGTAGGGTTCTGGGACAGTGGTTATTTATTTATAACAGTGGACCGAGTCTCACACTTTTGATGAAAACAAGCTTTTTAAGATGGCTTTTAACAAGAGAGATAAAAATAAATTTACTATTTAAATTGCAAACCATCTCTTACAATGAATTATTTGAGAAAAATAAATATACTGGTGTATTATTATATTTCTTGGGTTGATGATACATGATAGGATATTTTATAGACATGATTCTCACAACAATTCTGTTTGGAAGAAATTATAGAGTATTCCCACCTTATAAATGAGATAACAGATACTTAGCCCAAGGTAATACAATTATTAAATGACAAATTACAATTGCAACCTATGTCTCTATGACTCCAAAGTCAACATCTTTCTGTTAAACCCATGCTGCCTCTAACTATAACTCAATAAACTCTTTTGGGTTTTTAACCACCAATAGAACAGAGTAAAAATGACACACTTAGTTCTGAATACAGAGCTTGGTTCCAGAGTAAGAATTCTTGAACTACTTAGCTTGGACATTAATTTTTCACATTTCACAAAGTTTATTCTAAACTATCCTTCATAGGATACAGGTTTGCTTCCAACCCACCCCAATTTCATCTATATCTCTTCCATGTCACGACCACATAGAACATGTGACCTCTAAATCTACCTCTCCAGGACTTTCCAACTCCCTACTTAACTTCTCCACCTGCAGTTCTAACAGACATCACACATTTAACATATGCAAGTCAGAACTTTTGATTTCTTACCAACAATATCCAATTTTTCAATGAGTCTTATCATTTCAACTTCTAATTACCCATGAGAGCTTCTTTCCATCTCCACTGCCACTACCTTAAAGTCACTTTTTTTTTTCTCCTGCATTACTGCTATCGCTTCCTATTTGATTTTTCTGTTGCTACACTAGCCCGACTAAGCCAAAATAAGCTTTTAATAACACAAATCAGATCATTCCTCTCCTTAAGGTCCTCCAAAGGTTTCCCACTGCACTTATAGTAAAATTCAAAGCACATGGCTCTTCATAAATCTGACCCTTGCCTACATTTCTGACCTTGTCTTATACTACTCTCCCATGCTTATATTAGGTTTTTCATTCTTCCTTCTCTGAGGCTGATCTTCCTCTGGGTTTTCACCTTGGTGGCTCCTCATTATATTATTTTTATCTATCTCTCATCCTAGAATATAAGCTCTATGACAGTAAGGACCTTATCTTTTTGTTGTTATATTCCCAATGTTTTGAATCAAATATTTACTGAATGAATCAAAACCTAACATGACATAGCTTATGGAAATGCAAAAAAAGTTGCCTTCAAAGTTCATCATTTCTAAACACCAAGAAGAGATTATCTTCAGATTACCTATACTCTATATTGCAAAAATAAAAAGGAGTGGTGTTAATTTCATGAAGTAAGTAAATGTACTTTAAGAAGGAAAATGTTTTAACATTTCTTCAGTTACAGTTTTATAAATAAAATATATCTTCCATCAGCCTATTAAAAACTTTATTTTAAGTTTATTTTGAGAGAGAGAGAGAGCAAGCATGAGTGGAGAAAGGACAGAGAAAAAGGGAGAGAGAATCCCAAGCAGGCTCTGCATCACCAGCATGGAGCCCAAGACAGGGCTCGAAACCACAAACCATGAGATCATGACCTAAGCTGAAATCAACAGTAGGACACTTAACCAAATAAGCCACTCAGGTGCCCCTAAAATTAAAAAAAAAATTTTTTTAATATTTATTTTTGAGAGAGAAGAGAGAGACAGAGTGTGAGCAGGGGAGGGGCAGAGAGAGAGGGAGACACAGAATCTGAAGCAGGATCCAGGCTCTGAGCTGTCAGCACAGAGCCCCATGTGGGGCTTGAACCCACAAACTGTGAGATCATGACCTGAGCCGAAGTCGGATGCTCAAATGACTGAGCCACCCAGGCACCACTAAAATTTCTTATTTATCTCTTTATCAAACATTTTAAGTGCAAAAAGCTTAAGATAAAAATTTAACTCAACATGCCTACTACAGTTTTATAACAGAACTTTTCCCCAAATAACATTTGCATGTTAAACTTAGAAATGATTAACCAAAGACTAACAAAAATTTTAATACCACTAAAAATTTGGCATAAAGATTACAAAAACGAAGGTGATGTATACTTACATTTGGTCCTTGGGTTTCCTGCAGCCATTTAAGAATGTGGGTCAAAGAGAAAGTTTTAAAATAATTAAATACAGTTTGTGTCTCAAAACATATTTACTTAAGCAAAATAGTTACATTTGAACACTATTACTGAAAAAACTATTTTCTAATTATCTCAAATAGGCTGTTGAGGAGTTCTCAGGATTTTCAATGTGATTATTTTTTTTCTTTTTTAAAACAGCTTTATTGACATTGCATACCACATAATTCACCCATTTTAAGTGCACAATTTAATGTCTTTAGTATATCCAAAGGGCTGTGCAATCTTCAACTTAATTTTAAAATTAAGGTTGTTTTTTTTCATTTATATGTTGACTATATAAAATCTAGAAAATACAGAAAAGTATATTAGAAGAAAAACTACTTCATGTACAGACAACCATATTAATATTTTGGTGTATGTCCAGTATTTTTTCCTTACACACAGTTTTTAATGGATTTTCTGTTTTTAGGTTTTCTGCCTATCTATGTCACACCACAGTTTTGTATCCTATTTTTGCATTATACTTTTCATATATTACTGTAAACTTTTTAACAATAACCATTAAAATTTACTGAATGTCATTTACCAGGCACTGTTCTAGACAGTATTAACTAGTTAATACTCTGAATAACCTAAGAGATTATTCCCATTTACCAATGAAAAATCTGAGGTACTAAAAGGTTACATAACAGGTCCAAGGTCATACAGGTAGTAAATGGTAGAGCAATATACATAACCAATCACATAATATTCTAATATTATGAACCACAAATTACTCAACCATTTTTCTATTGTGAGACATTTAAGCTATTTCTAATGCTTTACTTTTATAAATAAAATTATATAAATCTCTTTTGAATCAACTTTCTCTTTTCTTCGTATTTTATCCTTAGAATAAATTTCCAAGAATCAAAATCACTGTCAAGGGACGTAAGATTTTTTAATGCTCCTGATACATACAGTAGAAATGCTTTCCCCAAGGATTAAACCAATTTTCACAGCCATTAGTAAAAAGAGTGCCTTTTTTTTTTTTTTTTTTTTTTTTTACAATAGCCTCACAACTACTGGGTTTTATTTTTTAAATCTTTGGTAATGTTGCTTTAACTTTACATTTCTCTTATTACCAGCAACGTTGAACATTTCTTTTAAATTAAAATTTTTTTTTTACAGTTTATTTATTTTTGAGAGAGAAAGAGAGAGTACATGAATGGGGTAGGAACAGAAAGAGAGGGGAGAGAGAATCCCAAGCAGGCTCTGCAGGCTCTGCGCTGTTGGCACAGAGACCTATGTGGGGCTTGAACTCACGAACCGTGAGATCATGACCTGAGCCGAAACCAAGAGTCAGATGCTTAACCAACTGAGCCACCCAGGTGCCCCGAACATTTCTTTATATCTGTGCATCAGTTTCGTTTCTTCTTCTGGGAATAGTCTGACGTCATCTTGAAAGTCAAGTTAAGAACTGTTCTAAACCTCAACTGATGACTTAAATGTAAATGAATTTAAAACATGAAGGTTTCCTTAATAGCAAACATTTGACTTAATAATATTAAAATCCAGCATAAGTTTTATAAGAAAAAAGTACAATTTATCTTCATTACACAGTGGAAGCACAATCCTTAACATTGGTTGTTTAAAGACATGAAATAATTTTTCACTTCTTTTCATTCTTGCTTCTTAAATATTTTCTGAACTGACACTAAATTTAACTGGTTTAGAAAAGCTGGTTACTATCTATCATTCTTTTTGAAGACTAAATCTATAAATAAGAGAAAAGATTTCTAGGTATCACAAAAGGATATAATAAGGGTTTTCTAGCAACAAAGAAGCCATTCGGGCTTCTTTAATCATAGGACGAGCCATTAGTGTTCGTCGTCTCCAGTAATGCTAAGGAAAGAAAAGATGACATACTTAAAGAATGTAATAACCACATCTGTGTTACAAAGAGTATGTTAACAAATTAGGGATTAAGGCGTCATAAGAAAGTCTTACATGATCTCCTGTTCCAGCAAGATGAATGCATACAGGTTTATATTTGCTGTTCCACTCCTTAGGAACAATAAGTTGGAACCTATTTAAAATAAAACACGTAAGTAGAATTCTCTTTAGAAGGTTTTCAATACAAACTTTCAATTTGTAAATAATTAAATTATTTGGGAGAAGAGATCATTCAGAATTTTGACATTCAAATTATGATGAATAATTCATGTTTGCATAAAGGTAAATAAGATATTATAAATTTGTTATATTAGGATATTATATTAGGATATTAAAATATGCGGTACAATATAAATGCAGAATTCATTGTAATCATTTTTACCTTATTCAGTATCACTTTATAAATGCATAATGAAATTTTCTTATTTTGTTGAGACATCAATATATATGAGTAAGTCTTAGAAACAACAACTCTCTATATAGCTCTACTTTTTCTCCTTGCAGGAATAATGCTTGGTTGTACAAGCTGTTGATGTATCAGTAAAATACTTTATGTTATCTCTTTTGCTTTCCAACTTGGAGAAAAAGCAATCCATGCCAGATGACAAAAAACAAAAAACAAAAAAGTTTTCCCTATGTGTCATCTTCTTTTTGTAGTAATTTGCTTTTCATTTAATGTTTTTTCCCTATAGGACTTTTACTTTAATTGTGGTAAAATACATGTAACATAAAATTTACCATTTTAACTATATTTAAGTTGTACAGTTCAGCAGCATTAAGTACATTTACATTGCTGGGGTGACACCTGGGTGGCTCAGTTAAGCTTCCGACTCCTGGTTTTGGCTGAAGTCATGATCTCATGGTTCGTGGGCTTGAGTCCCGCATCAGGCTCTGCACTACCAGCATAAAGCCTGCTTGGGATTCTCTCTCTCATCCTCTTTCTCTTCCCCTCTCCCACTCACTCTCTCAAAATTAATAAACTCAAAAAATTTTTTTAAAAAGCATATTTACAGTGTCATGCAACAATCACCACCATTCATCTTCAGAACTTTATCTTCCTAAACTGGTTTACTTGCCTTTTTAATTTCCTTAGCAATTGATATTTTAGAATTATTATCTAGTATAATACTGCATTCTGTCAACTCAAGGTTTGACCTTAGGTAGCTGCATTCTCAGGCAACATAAACCTCAATTTTGAGCTTATTTTGCTTGTGCAGGGGACAATATCACTAGTTATCTATTATCAATAAATTGTTGAATAGAGAATACACACAAGTACATTTAGGAGGGTTCAGTGGTTCTTTCTGTTTTGTGCTCATGGGAACTAACTCTTAATTTTTAATCTCTTCATCAAAACTGCCAATGTTAACAACTCTACTTCATTTTGCATTCTCAGAACTGTCCTGCTTCTTGATATTTTGATGATTTGGGGTAAATAAAAACATTTAAAAATGCTTTCTGTGAAATGCTGGATATCTCTGCTATTATTTTTTTCCTTCTGTTTCATAGCATTCCATGTAGAGACTTCATTATTGGAGAATAGCTTTAAATTAATAAGAATATTTTATTACAGTAATAACTGACCACTCATCTAATAGAGGCTCATTAATTAGTCTGTCTGCTCATATTATAGTACCTTCTCACAAGAGTATTTTCCAATGCCCTGTGATGAATAGGTAGAGTTCATGTGAGCTCCTCAGCTACAGTTGAATGGGCCTGGGGTAGTACAAATTAGGGCAGTAAAGATTTGTTCTTTTGGTAGTCTGTAATTAGAACAGACTCTAGATTCTGTTGAGCTTTCAACATGAAGGCTCTGTGGAGCTGTGGTAGCTATTTTTTGTCACTGCATGAGAAGCAGAGAAAGATAAACTACCCACAGAGAAATGGCATGGGTCATAAAGCAGGGATAAGAGACCAGGAAGCATACAGGAAAGGGAGGTAGGGAAAGTATCTATATAGATCTTAATGGCTTCCCATTTTCAGCTTCCAAAATCTCTTTTTAAATACTGAGATAATTGACATATATTATTAGTTTCAGGTATATAATTCAATGATTTGATATATGTATGTATTGTGAAATGATCATCACAATAGTCAGCATCCATTACCACACATAGCTACAAAAATCCTTTTTCTTGTGATAAGAACTTTTAAGATCTACTGTCTTAGCAATTTTCAAATATACAATACAGTATTAACTACAGTCACCATGCTGTACATTATATCCTCAAGACTTATTTTATAACAATGTTTGTACCTTTTGACCGCTTTCACCCAATTCACCCAGCCCCCACTCCCAACTCTGGCAACTACCAGTCTGTTCTTTGTATCTCTGAGTTCCAAGTTGTTGTCATCGTTGTTTTAGATTCCACATATAAGTGAGAACATATGGTATCTGTCCTTGTCTGACTTATTTCACTTAGCATAATGTTCTCAAGGTCCATGTAGTTGCAAATGGGAGAATTTCCTTTTTTGTTGCTGTTGTTATTTAATTTACTTTGAAAAGAGAGGATGGAGGGGTAGAGAGAGGGAGAGGGAGAGAGAGAATCCCAAGAAGGCTCTGCTGTCAGTGCAGAGCCCAACATGGGGCTCAATCCCACCAACCACGAGATCATGACCTGAGCCAAAATCAAGAGTCAGACACTTAACCGTTCAACCAACTGAGCCATGCACATGCCCCTGGAGAATTTCCTTCTTTCTTATGTCTGAATAACACTGCACTCCTTTTATATACCACTTCCTTATCCTTTCATCCACTGATGGACATTTAGGTTGGATCCATGTCTTGGCTATTGTAAATAATGCTGCAATGAACACGGGGGTGCAGATATTTTCTCAAATCAATGTTCTTGTTTCCCTCAAATATATACCCAGAAGTGGAGTTGCTGGATCATACATGGTAGTTCTATTTTTAATTTTTAAAAAAAAATTTTAATGTTTATTTTCTTGAGAGAGTACAAGCGGGGGAGAAGCAGAGAGAGAGGGAGCCGAAGTAGGCTCCAGGCTCTGAACTGTTAGCATAGAGCCCGATGTGGGCCTCAAACTCATGAACTGTGAGATCACAACCTGAGGCAAAGTAGGATGCTTAACTGACTGAGCCACCCAGGTGCCCCGCCCTGTGTATTTTAAAAGAATGTGTATTCAGATGCTGCTGGATATAATATTTTGTGAATATCTAGGTTAAGTCCACTTGATCTAATGGGTAGTTTGAGTCCAATGTTTTCTTACTGATTTTCTGTCTGGATCATCTATCCATTGCTGCAAGTCAGGTATTAAAGCTCCCGACTATTATTCTATTGCTGCCTTCAAGTTTGTTAATTTTTTTAAAAGGTTTTTTTTAATTTTTTTTTATTTTTTATGTTTATTTATTTTTGAGAGAGAGAGAGAGAGACAGGGCATGAGCAGGGGAGGGGCACAGTGTGAGGGAGACGCAGAATCCGAAACAGGCTCCAGGCTCTGAGCCATCAGCACAGAGCCCGATGCGGGGCTCGAACCCACGAACCGCGAGATCGTGACCTGAGCCGAAGTCGGACGCTCAACCGACTGAGCCACCCAGGCGCCCCGTTAATTTTTTTAAATATATATTTAGCTCCTATATTGGGTACATAAATATTTACAAATGTTATATCCTCTTGTTAGACTGATCCCTTTATCATTATATAATGACCTTCTTTAACCCTTATCCAATATTTGTTTTTAATGTTTATTTTTGAGAAAGAGGGAGGGAGGGGCAGAGAGAGGGGGGGACAGAGAATCTGAAGCAGGCTCTGTGCTGACAGCAGACAGCTCGATTCAGGGCTCAAACTCATGAACCATTAGATCATGACCTGAACCCAAGTCAGATGCTTAACTGACTGAGCCACCCAGGTGCCCCTCCAATCTTCGTCTTTTTTGTATGATATAATATAGCTACCTTTATTTTCTTTTGACTTTCATTTGCATGGAGTATCTTTTTCCATCCCTTTACTTTTAGTCTATGTATCTCCTTCATCTGAAGTGAATCTTTTTTTCTTAAACAGTTTTCTTTTAAAGCTGATTTATTTATTTAAGTAATCTTTACACTCAAACCCCGAGATCAAGAGTTGAATGATCTTCCAACTGAGCCAGCCAGGTGCCCTGGAAGTGAGTCTTTTATAGGCAGCACATACTTGAGTCCTGTTTTTTCTTTTTTTTCAATCCATTCAGCCAGTCTAAGTCTTTTGATTAAAGAATTCAGTTGGTTTACATTTAAAGCGATATTGACAGTTATAAATTTATTATTGCCATTTTGTTTATTGTTTTCTGGCTGTTGTGTTATTCTTTTTATTATTTTATTATTCTTTTGTTCCTTTCTTCTTTTTGTCTCTTTGTGATTTGATGATTTTCTGTAGTGGAATGCTTAGATTTCTTTCTCTTTGTCTTTTGTTTATTTAATAGGTTTTATCTTTGTGGTTCCATTAGGCTTATATAAATTATTTATAACAGTCTCTTTTCTATAGTTTTATTCTGCTTCACCCCACATTTACTGGGAGCAATGCTAAATAATTATTGCAATTAATGCTAGCCAATTGAAAATAGTATGCCATTGATATTATAATTGTAAGTAAAAAATAACTTACTACTTTAAACTTTCTGAATAAAAATTCTTACCTTGCAATAACAGATTCAATTGGCATTATATCAGGCACATAGTGGGCCATGGGGGAAACAAAGTGTCCATCTAGGATCTTACAGTCTGACTGCTCTTCAATCTAAAAGAAAAGCAAGACCAAAATGTATACATACATATAGACTAAGGTCTATCATGCATGTTTTAATATAAAAACGTTCCATTCAATTAAAAATTTTTTCACTGACTACCATGTATTCTTTTGCCCCAGTCAGTTTTCTGAAGCATGGCTCCTCACACACATTTCTTTTCCTTTTACATCCTTTACTACAGGCTAGTTGGAAAAGTAAACTATAAATAAATTGCATTTGTACAAAAGCATGAAATAAGTCAATAAAATACTAGTTGGAAGAATTCAGAAATATCAAAATAAACATAAGAACAATTTACAAAGAAACTGTAAAAATAATTTACCGCAATCAAATAAGGGTTGACTTGATGTTTAAGCAATCCATTGAGACAATGAGTCATGTAAACATTAAATAAGGAGAAATGTATATTTATATTTATAGCAAAGGCGGGGCGCCTGGGTGGCGCAGTCGGTTAAGCGTCCGACTTCAGCCAGGTCACGATCTCGCGGTCCGTGAGTTCGAGCCCCGCGTCAGGCTCTGGGCTGATGGCTCGGAGCCTGGAGCCTGTTTCCGATTCTGTGTCTCCCTCTCTCTCTGCCCCTCCCCCGTTCATGCTCTGTCTCTCTCTGTCCCAAAAATAAATTAAAAAAAAAAAAAAAACGTTGAAAAAAAAAAAAAATTTATAGCAAAGGCATTTGCTAATGTCTGACACCTAAACTTTCCCTTCATCAGTTATTTTTTATAAATAAAAAATCTTTATCAGGTCAGTAATCAAAATTAAATTAGCAGTAAAGCACCACATATTTTCATTAAAATTGTAAACAAAAAATTTTATCTGTGGATACCATATATAACCATCTTATTTTAAAACAAAATTTCTAGCCAGTAATGTCTTATTAAATAATCCACATTTTGTTTTGCATGTGACTTAAAATGCTACTTTATCATGAAGTAAGTTTTAATAAGTTATAACATTATTTTCAATCCTTTATTGGGTCTTGTAAGTCTATCTTTTTCCCCCCCACTCGTTTAAAAGGTTTTTTCTGGTTTTTGGCTTCCAAGTTTTTATTTAAATTCTAGCTAGTTAACATACAGTGCAATATTAGTTTCAGATGTAGAATTCAGTGGTTCATCACTTAACATCAAATACCCAGTGCACATCACAGCAAGTGCCCTCCTTAATCCCCATCACCTGTTTAACCCATTCCTCCATCTGCCTCCCCTCTGGTAGCCATCAATTTGTGTTCTATAGTTAAGAATCTGTTTCTTGGTTTGCCTCCCTCTCTCTCTTTTTTCCCCTTTGGTTCATTTGTTTCTTAAATTCCACATATGAGTGAAATCACACAGTATTTTTTTCACTGAGCTTAATACTAACTCCATCCACATCATTGCAAATGGCAAGATTTCATTCTTTTTTATGGTTGAGTAATATTCCAGTGTGTGTGTGTGTGTGTGTGTGTGTGTGTGTGTGTGTGTTGTGTGTGTGTGTGTGTGTTGTGTGTGTGTGTGTGTTGTGTGTGTGTGTGTGTGTGTGTGTGTGTGTGTGTGTGTGTATACCACATCTTCTTCATCCATTCATCAGGTGATGGCCACTTGGGCTGTCTCCATAATCTGGCTATTGTAGATAATGCTTATTAGCCTACCTTTCATTTATACCAATATCATGCTGTTTGATCATGCTGCAGCTTTATAATATCTATTGACAAATGACTGAAGTAGGTTTTCCTTATCACTCTTCTTTTTTAGGTGTTCCTGATCTGATTGTACTTTCATGATTCTTCCCAAAATAATTTTAAGATCATTTTACAGACTTTAGTTCTAAATTGAGTATTTTAATTAGGATTGCACTGCATTTTTTCAAAATGGTAAGGAGACCTGATGTGTACAATATGAATTTATATGATTTAGAATAATAAACTATTTGATAAAGGAGGCAGCACAGATTAATGTGAAAGGGAGTAATAATCCCACAAATAGTGTTGGGACAAATGGCAACTTGGTAAGAAAAAAAAGCAATTTAGAACCATAAGTAATATAGACTTAAAAATTAAACCAGCTATAACTCAACAATAAAAAGATGAGTAACCTGGTTAAAAATAGGCAATGATTTCATAGATGTCTCCAAAGAAGATATACAAATGGCCACTAAGCACATGAAAAGATGCTCAACATCACAGTTATAAGGGAAAGGCATATTGAAAACCACAATAAAATACTTCACACCCATTAGGATGGCTATTTAATACAAATTTTAGTGTGAATGTGGACAAATTGGAACTACTATACACTACTGGTGGGAAAAGTAAAATGGTGCACTTTTGGAAAACAGTTCTTAGTTTGTCAAAAAGTTAAGTACAGAATTACCATACGACCCAGAAATTCCACTACTAGATTAATATCAAAAAAATTCAAAACATATATACACAAAAACAATTGAACATGAATGTTCACAGCCATATTGATAATAGTCAAAGAACAGAAACAATCCATATGGTCATTAGCTGATAAATGGATAAACAAAATGTCACATATCTATACAATGGAATATTATTTAGCAATAAAAAAGAAGGTAATGTTACATAACATGGATGAACCAAGAAAATTTGCTAAGTGAAATAAGCCAGACACAAAGACCTCATATTATATGATTCCATTTATATGAAAAGTCTAGAATAGGTCCATTGAGATAGCAGATTAGTGGCTGCTAACAGGTGGGAGGCTGGGGAAGTAGGAAGTAACAGCTAATGGGTACACAGTTTCTTTTTGAGGAGATAAAAATGTTCTGGAATTGGCTAATGATAGTGGTGATGTTTGCACATCTTAGGAAGAATAATAAAAAAACAACAACACTTAACTGCACACCTTAAAAAAGGTGAATTTCATGGCAGGTGAATTTTACCTCAATTTTTAAAAACCAAAAGAGACAGTAATGGGAACAATAGGGGAAGAGGAATGGATGCATCCCCAAATCTTAACAGTAATTTTTCCTTGGGATACAAATAGAATTAAGCAGTGGAAAGTGACAGAAAGTTAGCTTTTTGATTTTTTACTTGGTATGCTTTTAATTTATTTTAAGCCTGTGATTTATAATAGAATAAAAAAAACCAGGTAAATAGTAACATTTAGCAAAATTTGAGGGAGAAATGTTCTAAATCCAGAAGCTATAGAGAGAAGAGCTATATGGTATGGATGAGGGATTTCCAATTTATAAAATTTTGTTTTTAGCAGTGGAACTGTTTTGAAAAATGAAATCCTCTAAGGATATCCAATACATATAAGAGATGAAAATAGAGTTACTTTGGTTGAAGGGCAATGAGAGATATGAAGGCTATGCATTTGTACCCCTTCCCCAACAATACTTCAATTATCCAATTATATAATCCTAGAACTGTTTTACAGAAAAACATGGTTGCTAAAAAGCAACACTATTTCAAATATATTCTCTAATTTTCTCTAATATTACTGCGTTTTCTTTCTACCATTCTTTCACCAATTAGTTCTCATAACATTTCCCTGATGTTATTTAATAGGCGTTTTGGTTAACAACTTCTCATGTGCTGATTCTCCAAGTAGAATACTTCCCTGTATTACTCATAATTCTTCTTAAATATTTTAATCCTTCTGATCCTAAAGATACAAAATGAGGCTCAAAAAGATGAAGCCTTAAATATTTTCTTCTGTTCAAGCAAGTACTAAATATATGCTCTCATATACATGATTACAATTATCATAAGCATCCTATTAGGATACATATGGTATTTATTTTAATCATATTAAATGAAAAGTCTATACTGTACTCATGTTTTAGTGTTTGTTATTATACTCCAATATTCAACTTATTCTTTTTTTAAGCTTTATTTTATTATTATTATTTAAGATTTTATTTTCAAGAATGTCTACACCCAACATGGGCTTGAACTCACTCCACTGACTGAGCCAGCCAGACATCTCTCAACCTATTCTTGACACATATTTATGTTAAACCAGAATTTCTGTAATTGCATTTCTTTCATTTAAATACCTTATCAATGTGTACTGGGTAATCACTTGAAACCAGATTCTGACATCTTTCTCGATTTCCAATCATCTTTCTGAATTCGAAGAGTCTATTAGGATAAGGGGGGAAAAAGGGAAAATTCAATATGCCCATTATACAGGGAGTGATGTATAATGCTGAAAAATTTGCAAGTCCAGTTCATAAGCTATGTTAAAATTTAATTCAAATCATTAGAGAAAAAGATGAGGCTACTGGTTTTTATTCAAGCTGGACATCTTATCCATAAAACATTTAAGAAATATGGTTCAGAAAGCAATTAACATATGCAATACTCAAAATTAAAGGCATAAATCCTGAAAATTCATTTTCTTAAGTCCAGATACTTCTATGACCTATAGTATATCCCAGCTTTATAGTCATTACAAATTCAATATACATGAGGAAGCTCTATCCCTGGAAACTATAAGCAACTTAAAAATAATTAAAGTTCAAAATCTACTTTGTATTTGAGAGCTCTTTATTTTTAATTTTAAAATTACTTTTAAAATAATTTATGATTATATAAGATAAAACAGAAATAATTAAAAAGACAGAAGAGAAAAAGAAGCAATTTAATATTTTATATACTTTAATGCTTAATTTGTCAATCACTTCATATTTATAACAAAGGATTGTATCACTGAAAAAAATTTTTTAATTTTTTTTACTAAAACAAATTTAGAATAAACATTAAGAAAAAAATGGTTACCTTTTGAGATCCTCTGGCCTCCCCCATCCTCTGATAAAAAGTTTTGTGAGGAGAAGTCTCCGGTATAGAATATCTAACTTGCTGACACCCATTAGTAACAAACAAACATCTATGAAACAAAATTTAAAATAACTTTAAAATATTTTATTTTAGGCACTAGGTCAATTTCCTAGCCATCTCTTTAAATATCAGGTAAAAATTACAGATTGATCTACTCTCCTTGGAACTTTGCAACTTTCAAACATACTATCCATCTATCTGTGTATATTTATTTTATTTTAGGAAGAGTGTGCATGTGCGAGTGGGGGAGGGGCATAGGGGGGAGGGGTAAAGGGAGGGAGAGGGAGAGAGAGAGAGAGGCAGGGGGAGGGAGAGAGACAGACAGACAGACAGACAAAGAATCTTAATCTCTGTTCAGCATGGAGCCTGATGCTGGGCTCCACCCCACGACCCTGGGATCATAACCTCAGCCAAAATAAAGAGTCCAACGCTCAAGCAACTAAGCCACCCAGGTGCCACATATATATGCGTGTGTGCGTGCGTGCGTGTGTGTGTGTGTGTGTGTGTGTGTTTAATGTATTTATTTTGAGAGAGAGCAAGTGAGCAAGTGAGCATGAGCAGGGCCGGGGCAGAGGGAGGGAGACAGAGAATCCCAAGCAGGCTCTCTGCTGTTAGTTCAGAGGCCGACGTGGGGCTCACATTCGTAAACCAAACAGTGAGATCATGACCTTAGCCCAAACCAAGAGTTAGATGCCTAACCAACTGAGCCAGCAGGTGCCAATATACTGTATATTTTTAACTATAGTTACCATAATGTACATTACACCCCCAGAACTATTTATCTTACAGATCTTAAAAATATTCATTGCAAGAAAAAAATGTGTAACTATATTTGGTGATGGATGTTAAACTTATTGTGATAATCATTTCACAATATATACGTAAGTCAAATCATTATGCTGTAAGTTTTAAATTAATACAATGTTACATATTAATTATATGTCAATAAAACTGGAGAAAAAATTTAAGATTGAGATTAAACTATGTACCTTAAATTTATTCTCTCAGATATAAGATGTGAAATATAGACAAAAGGAACTGGGATGAAAGTAGAGAAGATAAACTGTGTATTCTTTTAGGGTAAGGTCTTCCCACCTTCAGCACAGCAACTAACACTCAATATTTATTGGATAACACTAGCTGTAGCTATTACTTATGTAGTACTGTACAATCTGCCACACATCATTTTGTAAAAATACAAACACATACACATACACATTCTTGTTTAAACCTCCCAACAACTTTATGAAGAAGGATCTACTATCCCAACTGAAGCACAGAGAAAATAGGTGATTTATTTAAGATCACAGAGCTAGTGGTAGGTAGAGCTAAAACCGAATCCCAGGCACACAGCAAGATCTAACTACTATTCTACATTGCCTGTCTACTAAACTATGACTCGTGAAAACTTTGTACCACTTATTTAACTTTCCCAAATATTTCTAAAGTGTTTTTTTTATTTTATTTTATTTTTAAATACCTGCCTGTCTTTTCAAATGGAATGGTGTAGTTTTGATTTGTAGGCAAAATGTGATTCATTTTCAGGGTTTATTCTACCTAGAAAAATGGAAAATAGAAATGTGCATTTCTATCAGTGAGCTTTAGTAAGTACTTACCTATTATTTTGAATGTTTTAATGGAACCACCACTTATGTTTTATACTTTTGCTCTTTGATTTGTAACAAAATACAAGTTTAACTTAATGTTCCTCTTTGTTTACATAGGTATACAACCCAAACTACCATTAACTGGGCTGGTACTTTATTGTTTTTACAACTGGACCAGCAAAACCAAATCATTCATAATGCCTTTCACAATTCTTAGGACCAAGAACAAACAATTACTAGATAATGTACTTGTTAAGCAATACAGTATAAAGACAGAGAGTACAGTATTTAGTACTTCTTAATACCACTCTCTTTTTGCTGATTTTCATGTGTTAATCAATTTTTATTCCTTTTTTAAATTTTTTTTAAAAAATTTTATCCACCTTTGAGAGAGAGACACACACACACAGAGTGCAAGTGGGGGAGGAGCAGAGAGAGAGAGGGAGACACAGAATCCAAAGCAGGCTCCAGGCTCTGAGGTGTCAGTGCAGAGCCTGACATGGGGCTTGAACTCGCGAGCTGAGAGATCATAACCGAGCTGAAGTCTGATGATTAGCCGACTGAGACACCCAGGTGCCCCAATTAATTTTTAACCTTGATTAAAATTTGGTTTTGGCATAATAATGTTATGGAAAAGAAACCATAATGCATATCCAGCTTTGTTTATTATACTACTTGTATCTACCACTATAAATAAATAAACGCATTCTGGTTACCAGAGTCCAGTAAATTATCATCATTTAGTTTCCCAAAAATGCAAGTTTCTGAACTTTTAAGAATATTACTTTTTTCATTTAAGCAACAAATATTAAGTGCTTACTATATGTAAGCATTATTTTAGGTCCTGTGCTATAAGATGATCAAGGCACATTCTTCCTTTCACAGATCTTGTATTTTCATGTAGGAAAAATATTTTTTTTAAAAAGCAAAGAATAGATGATGACAACACTATAAAGATAATATAACAAGAGAGTGTGATAAAGAAGACTCCTTTGATTGTCAAAAAAAAAGCCCCACTTAACCAAAGAGGTAACATTTAAGCCAAGACCTACATAAGAAGAAGCAGCAGCCAAAACTTTAAACTGCAAATCTCATTAAAATTATATACTTCCTGAAGTCTACTCATGGACAATGTTCCAATAAAATTTGTAAAAACTATCTAGTCGGTTGGTAAAGCACAGGGATAGATAATTTATGTAAGAGGAAAGGCAAAAGAAAATGATCACATGCTCTCTTCTTTGCTATTTCACAGATTCTCACTGCAACTTTTTTAAGTAGGCTTCATGCCCATCACTGAGCCCAATGTGGAGCTTGAACTCATGACCCTGAGATCAAGACCTGAGATGAGTCAGATGCTTAACTGACTGAGCCTCCCAGGCACTCACTCATTTAACATTTTTAAATTCAAACAATAGAGAAGGAGATACAGTAAAAAGAGGAAGAATAGTCTTGTTCCCATTACTTCCTTCTACTTTTCAGAGATACTTAGTGCTAACAGTCTGGAATTTGTTTTCCTTGATATTATTTACTTACCTACACAAACTCAAAACTTAGGAGGGGCACCTGGATGGCTGAGTCAGTTAAGTGTCCGACTTCAGCTCAGGTCATTATCTCCCAGTTCGTGAGTTTGAGCCATGGAAAGGGCTCTGTGCTGACAGCTTATAGCCTGGAGTCTGTTTCAGATTCCTTGTCTCCCTCTTTCTCTGCCCCTCCCCCACTTGTACTCTGTCTCTGAGTCTCTCAAAAATAAACGTTAAAAAAATTTTTTTTAATTAAAAAACTTAGTTTTGGCAGGATTCAAACAACATAAAAATATATAGAGCAAAGCTGAGAAGTCTCTCTACTCTGTGAAGCTTCCTCTCTTCCCAAATGGTGACCATTGTTTTTAATGTTATATACCTGTGAGCCCTATCCATTTATACATGTACACATATTTTAGGAGTTTTTGGTGTTTGTTTTTTTTTTTTTTAAGACAGAAGGGACCAACTTCATATTTGTCTTTTTCCAATGTTCTTCCTCACCATGCTGATTTATAGGACCGCCTCATTTTTTTCTAATAATAGGTGAGTTCAGCCCATTTATATTTATTATGATACCTTTTGGGTTTAGTTTTTGTTCCATTTTTGGTTTTATTGATTTTTTTGGTTTTTAAAAATTATTCACATTTAATTGTTTTACATTTGAGTATATATAAATTTGAAAGAGAGATATTTAAGGTTCAGTACGTCAAAATGGCTAAGAGCATACACTTTTCCCTTGGTTGAATCCTCTACCATGTGACTGCGCAAGTTGCTTATCCTTTCTGTCATATATCTGTGAGTCATCTGTAAAATGGGGACAATGACAGTACTTACCTGTAAGGATTGGTATGAGAAGTAAGTGAGTTACTTGGGCTCCTGGGTGGCTCAGTTGGTTAAGCATCCCACTTCCGCCCAGGTCATGATCTCATGGTTTATGAGTTTGAGCCCCCCCTCAGGCTCTCTGCTGTCAGCACAGAGCCCGCTCCAAATCCTCTGATCCCCTCTCTCTGCCTCTCCTCTGCTTATATGTTCATGCATCCTTTCTCTCTCTCAAAAATAAACATTTAAGGAATAGAAATAAAAATAAATAAAATGAGTTACTATTTATGAAGCACTTAAACAGTACTTTGAAATTTAAGTGCTATACCTGCCAATACCAACAATATTAATGATTATCACCTATTGCTAATAGCAACAATATTACTGATTATCCTTATTGTGGGGTCTCCCAAATGGATGGTGGGGGGCACCAATATGGGGCAACCCGACTGGGTGGAAGCCAGCAGTGCAAAAGGTGAAAGAATTCATCCAAGGCAGAACAATGGAGACAGACATTTATGAATACACTCACTGCAAGGAAGCTGCAGGCAGGATAGCAAAACAGAGACTGTCTGCCATGAGGCTGTGGTGGGGAGCCATAGTTTTAGGGCAGAGTGAGGGAGCCTGGGAACATATGTAATTTTCCCATTTTTGGTAATCTTAGGAACTGTGCCTGGTTGTAATTGGTCAGTTAGAGTCTAAGGCTATTACAAGGTGGTCTAATGGGCCTATGTGTTCAGCCAGGGGTCACTGTGGGCCCTTCTACCTTACTCAGGTTTCCATTATTTAAGTTGGTTGCCCAAAAGTGGTCTCTACCCTTATAACTTTATTTAATACTTAAACCTATACTTCCATGTTCTACACAGTATTTGTTAATTCCAGATATAAATAATGGTGGATATATTTACTCCCTTCTCTCCACCACTCAATTTTTGTTGATATTTTTTCATATGCTTATCTAAGAACCTTTAGGTATATTAGTATCTCTAGCCTGATATATTTGCTTTAAAAGATATCTCTGACACTAACTGTGAAACTTGATTCACAGCAAAAAAGCTTTTACCATTCTATTAATTTTAAAAATTAGCTTTACATGCATTCTACAAATTTTCTAAAATGTTTATATAATCAAACCAATCCATCTCACCACATCCTTAACACACTGGAAGAAGGGTATGATTCAATTTTTTTAATGTTACATCCCCCCCCCCTTTTTTGGTAGTTTTAAGTTTATATTTAAATTCCAGTTAGTTAACATACAGTGTAATATTAATTTCAGGTGTAGAATTTAGTGATTCATTACTTACATACAGCACTCACTACTCATCACAAGTGCCCTCCTCACTACCTATCACTCATTTTCCTGTCATTGGAGAACACTATAAAATATTTTTTTATTAACCAGATTTCTAGAAACATTATTTTTTTCTCTACTGCTAATTGCTATTTTTTAAACCTAGAATTCTTTTTTTTTTTTTTTTTTTAAATTTTTTTTTTTTTTAACGTTTTTATTTTTGAGACAGAGAGAGACAAAGCATGAACGGGGGAGGGTCAGAGAGAGGGAGACACAGAATCCGAAACAGGCTCCAGGCTCCGAGCTGTCAGCACAGAGCCCGACGCGGGGCTCGAACTCACGGACCGCGAGATCATGACCTGAGCCGAAGTCGGCCGCTTAACCGACTGAGCCACCCAGGCACCCCTAGAATTCTTTTATAAACATAGATCTAGTTCTAAAACCTACATTCCATTTTTACTTTTTTTATTAAAAAATTTTTTTTAATGTTTACTTATTTTTGAGAGCGAGTGAGTGGGGGAGGGACAGAGAGAGAGGGAGACACAGAAACTGAAGCAGGCTCCAGGCTCTGAGCTGCCAGCACAGAGCCCAAAGTAGGGCTTGAACCCATGAACCGTGAGATCATGACCTGAACCGAAGTCTGGCACTTAACCAACCGAGCCACCCAGTTGCCCTACATTCCATTTTTAAAACCCCTTTTAAGTAGCTTTTACAAACTGTTGTTTTACTGTTTATACGTCTACAATGAACTTTTCATTTACATTCCAATTATGTTTGTCATAACTTATACGATACCCTATTTGTAATGTAACCAATAGTGTGTTTAATTCACATATTAACTTAGTAACACTGTTATTATTTTTTTAGCCTTTTCATCCAGTTTTCTTTATTTCCTCCATTAATATTTTATTCTGTCCTTTAAGTATTTTTATTAAACATGTTACATGACTAATAAATTATTTAGTATTTGTGATAACTACTATGAATATGATTCCTTTTTCTTTTTTCTTAAACAGGATTTTTTGTAGATTTTTTTAAAATTAGAATTTATTTATTTAATTCAATTTAGTTAACATACTGTGCAGTATTGGTTTCAGGAGTAGAACCCAGTGATTCATCACTTATATACAACACCCAGCGCTCATCCCACAAGTGCCCTCCTTAATGCCCATCATCCACTTAGCCCAATCCCCCAACTACCTCTCCTTCAGCAACCCTGTTTATTCTCTGTATTTAAGAGTCTCTTGGGGAGTCTGGGTGGCTCAGTCAGTTGGGCATCCAGCTCCGGCATAGGTCATGATCTTATGGTTTGTGAGTTCAAGCCCCGCGTTGGGCTGACTGCTGAGCCTGGGGCCTGCTTCGGATTCTGTGTCGCATTCTCTCTCTGCCCCTCCCCAACTTGTGTGCACGCGCGTGCGCGCGTGCGCTCTCTCTCTCTCTCTCTCTCTCTCTCAAAAATAAATAAATGTAAAAAAAAAAAAAAGTCTCTTATGGTTTGTCTCCCTGTTTCTAATCTTATTTTTCCTTCTCTTCCCTATGTTCATCTGCTGTATTTCTTAAATTCCACATGAGTGAAATTGTATGATATTTGTCTTTCTCTGACTTAT